>NC_067403.1:228190420-228508920 GCF_016432865.1 Antechinus flavipes
TTTTTGTCTGCTTGCATTTTTGATTTCCTTCTCAGGTTAATTTTACCTTATTTCTAAGTCAGATTTTTCTTGTGCAGCAAAATAATGATTTGGACATATATACATATATTGTGTTTAACATATACTTTAACATATTTAGCATGTTGTTGGAACAGAAGGTTTGGCAATTGTCAATGCTGAAAAATTACCCATGCATATAACTTGTAAATAAAAAGCTATTAAAAGAAGAAGAAGAAGAAGAAGAAGAATTGTAGAGGCAGTGTAGCATGGTGGGAAGAGCACTGCAGTTGGAGTCAAGGGATTGTGTTGGAATTCTGGTTCTGACATTTTCTACCTATGTGACCTTGAACAACTCACTTCCTATCTCTAGAACTCAACTTCCTCCAAGGTAGAATGATGACATTGGACTTGATGACCTCCTAATAGTTCTAGATGGAAGGGAGAATGGTGAACTAGAAAGAACACTGGCTTTGGAGTCATAAGATCTGAGTCTCAAGCCCTACCTCCAATACTGTCCTCCATATGCCCTTTAGTGACTCATTCAACCAGGTCTCAATCTCCTTATCAGTGAAAGGATAGGATTGAACTTGATAAAGCCCCTGATGTAGTAAATCCCATGCCATAGAGTTCTATTTCTCTGAGGATCTTCCCAGCTTTAAATTTACTTACCTAATAACAATAATAAGTCTAATTCACTGGTGTATTTGTTTTAACTACTGAGGGTGAGCTCAGAAGGGGAATGTATGTAGGACACACTTTTAAATTTAAGCTGCACTATTATTATCAATATTTTCTTTATCACTTTCTCAGAATTAGACAATAAATCAAGCCCTGACCTGTAACATTTGCCAATTTCTGATCTGTAAAATGCTCATGTTGAATATTTAACAACTGACTATCCCAAGCCAGTTTGAGCTGGCTCTAGCTCATACTCCTGTTCAAATGACCTAAGCTTTAGAGTTGAGGGAGCTTAGAGGGGATATGGTCCACCCCCTTCATTTTAATAGATAAGGAAAATGAGACTAGTTAAAGCACTGGCCTAAAGTCAACCAGAACTGGAAACCAGGTCTTCTGGCTCCCCATCCACTGAAGAGTATCAGCTGGGGGTAATGATGTCACAAAGTGCTAAGAAATGTATATAGGACACTCACCTCCACCCCCAGACCTGTCTCTTAGGCTCTCATCCACAGAGCCAACTTATGTCAGCCTTCCAGTTTACAATCTACAGC
Organism: Antechinus flavipes; assembly: GCF_016432865.1. Lineage (NCBI taxonomy): Eukaryota > Metazoa > Chordata > Mammalia > Dasyuromorphia > Dasyuridae > Antechinus > Antechinus flavipes. The sequence continues at coordinate 228,191,650 of NC_067403.1, forward strand.
AGGATTTTGGGTCACAGACCTGCCCTTTGGCAGGGTCCATAAATATCACATTATATGTACCTTCCCTGAAAATAATGCTTTTTAATTAAAAAAATTTTATTTAAACTTTAAATACAAAATGGGAAAAGAAAAAAGTATTGTGATGTTCCCAGCAGACCATGAGAAGGTTCAAAATATAAGGCAATAAATTTCTATTTCAAGAAAACTTGTATAATGAACAGTACACATTGTGTTCAGGGCTGTCCACAGAGAATAATGCTTTTTTAAAAAAAAAAAATCTAAAATTTATTTTCCTCCAATTACATGTAAAAACATATTTTAATATTCATTAAAAAAAAATCTCTCCCTCTCTTCCTTCCCCCTTCATTGAGAAAGCAAGCAATTTGATATAGGTTATATACATGTGCAATCATGCAAAATATTATTTCCATGACTAACATGGAAAGAAAATACAGATTCAAAAAAAAATACACACAGGAAAAATAAAGAAAGTAAAAAAAATATATTTCGATCTGCATTCAGACTCCATCAGTTCTTTCTCAGGAGGTAAATGGCATGAATCTTTCAGAGTTGTCTTGGGTCATTGTATTGTTGGGAATAACTCAGTCATTTGACAACATTGTTGTTATTGCGTGCAACGTTCTCCTGATTCTGCTCACTTCACTTTGCATCAGCTCATATAAGTTCAGATTTCTCTGTATCTTATTTGTCATTTCTTATAACACAAAGAAAAACACTCTTAAGTGCATAAAATAAAATACATAAAATTACAAAGGGAACTAAACAGTGGAATGTAGTTAGCAAAATATTCTTTAAAAAAAAACACAGACACTCAAGTTTGCAGACCCAGGTTAAGAACTTCTGCTCTGTAGACCCCCTTTGCTAAAACCAATTCTGGGAGGGAAATGGAGCAAGGTGGTGTAAATTTTGTTAGCCTCATTTTGTAGATTGAGAGACTGAGAAAATGGTTCTAGTCTTGGTTCTGTCATTTGCTAGATCTATGACTTTGATGGGACAAGTTACTTCCCCAGAACCAGGACCTCAGTGCAAAGTGAGTGGGTGGACAAGATGGCCTCCTAGCCCTTTCAGGTCTAACATTCTGTAATTCTAAGAACCCTGGGAGACTCAGCTGCTTCCTTTTTCCTCCCAGCAGAGCCCTGCCTTTTCTTTGAAAAACAGTTCATGACCTCAGAGGGTCTGGGAGTCCCAACAGGCAGCCAGACCTCAGTGTCCCTGCAGGCTGAAGCCCACCCTATTCAGGTTCAGGCTGACCTTCTACAGGAAAGACAATGCTTTTATGATCCCCTACCATTGGGCACTTCCCTTCCTTGCCACCTCTGCCCTTTCAAGACTCCTGATGGATGGAAAATCTGAGAGGATGTTTGGGCCTGAAATGCTTTTGGAGAGAATGTTTCCTTTCTGTCTTTAAGCCCCCTTTTAGGGTTTCCTTTGAAGGAAAGTGACTCTGGTTTCATTTGGCCTTCTACCATTTACACAATTTGACCCAATTTATACAATTGTGCAATTTGATGTGGAACTAAAAAGAGCCTGGTACAAAGAGACTTCTAAAGTGTCCTTTGGTGGCCCAGCTAATTCACTTGTGAGCTGCTTGTGTCTGACCATCTGCCCAATCCAGTCTTAAATCTTCCCCACTCTGGTTATTGGCAGTTAAAACGTCGCCACTTCCCTTTCTTTCTTTAATTCAGCTTTTAGCTCACAGTAATTACTCACTGATAACTAGTTAGTCCTCAAGCACTGTATTTACTAAGTGAATGGGCACCAAGACCATGCCCTGAGAAGCAGAGGGGTCCAAGAAAAAATGCATTCATTTAAATTCATAAGGTCATATATTTAGAGCTGAGCGAGACTTAGAACTCACCTAGCCCAACGCCTTAATTTTACAGATGAGGAAACTGAGGCCCATGGAGGTTATATCACTTGCTCAAGAATGCACAGGTATTAAGTGGAAGAACCAAGGAAATCCTCCTACCCTTTGGACCAATAAAGTCTTTGGGCGTTACTTTCCTTAGTGGATGGAAAGATGATAAGAAAACTTATCTTTCTGAGTTCAAATCCAGCCTCTGTTAGCTGTGTGACTCTGGTCAAGTCATTTAACTGTTTGCCTCAGTTTTCTCAATTGTAAAATGAGCTGGAGAAGGAAATGACAAACTATTCACCTCTTCCAAAAAAACTCCAAAATGAGATCAGAAAGAATTGAACACGTTTAAACAGCATCAAAATCCTCATTGCTGAGCATAGTACCTGCCACATAATAAGCACTTAATGAATATTTATTGACTGATTGACTGACATAAAAAGCAACTTTCATGAGGATTTCAACACGAGAAGGGAAGATTTCTATGAATGAATGCAGAACGAAGAAATCAGATCCAGGAGATGGGAATAGTGAGCTCTAAAAGATAACCAGACTAAGATTAATTGCCCTGACCTATCTTGGTCATGGAGGCAAGTAGGAGGGAGAGAAGGAAGGAGATAGGAACCCTAAAATCATAGAATTAAGGCTAGGTTACAGTGGGCCAGAGCTGCTTCTCTCAAAGCAGTTGTTAAATTTTCAGTGTGAGTATTTACACCTTAGATATTTCAAATTAAAGCTTGATTTATTGTTTTATTGATATTTAGACTTAAGAAAGTGATGGTGAAAATACGAATAATGCAGATTAACTTAAAATGTATCTTGTATACATTTGGGAGTGGAAATGGGAAGAGCTGATTGTTAAAAATTTCCCCTCATATCAATGGTTGGAAGAGACTTTCCATAGTCCAACTCAGTTTCCAGAGAAGCAGGGACCCATGCTATGAAATCCTTGAGAAGAGGTCATCCATCTGGTGTTCAAGACTTCCAGCAAGGAGGATATTTCTCGTTTTTATACAGGTAAACTAAGGCAGATAAGCTTGGAAAACCACAAGACCTGGTTCTAGTCCCAGTTCTACTATTCAATAATTTGGATAGTAATGGACAAGTCACTTCCATTCTCTGAATTTCAATTCCCTTTGGAGGGTATTTAAAGTATCTCTGTCTAAGGCCTTCTATTATTGTTCCCTCTCTGAAGAAATCTCGACAACTTTAGTGGAATCCAGTCCTCCTACCCATCTCTATCCCCTTGAGTAGCTAGTTATCTGGGGTGTTCCAGGGGCCCTAGAAGCTCCCTCTCTTCCAATTGCCCTGTATTTGAAATTCCATCCTTAGAGATGCATTTCTTTGAAACTATCAGAATCCCCATTAAAATGCAAATATTCACTGGAGGTATGTAATACTTTAATCCCGTATCAGCTCACACTTGAGCAGGAATTAGCTGACAACTAGCTGAGAGGAAAACCTTGGGGAATGGGACTCTGGGCAGGCTCTTGTAAGGGGAGGCAGTGGGTGTCAGGAGGGAGAGGAGGTGCTGAAAGGAAAGACTGGGGACAAAAAAATCAATTTTCACTAACTTCACAATTTTTGTGAAGGCTGGTCCCGGGTCTTCCTAAAGACTTCAGCTTTGGGGCAGAGAGCAAAGAGATACTCTTAAGGGGGTCTTGAGGGGAAGGGAAGTATCAGCAACTGACATGGAAGAAAAAGACCCAGGACTCTTATCTCTGGTTTCCCCCCCCCTTTCTTGCTCCTTCAAAGTCTCAGTTCTTCCATCACTCTTTCAACAACTGTTTTATTTAGCTCCCTTCCCCCCTCCCGCCCCCTGCACCAAATAAGTGGAAAATACGACGATGAGTGGGGCTTTGGAGGGAGAGGGGAAACAGGAAGAAAAGAAAAACCCAGATGGATTTGAAATGGAATGTTTTTCAGAGGCTCCCATGCCAAATCAGTGGTCAGTGGAAAGCCTCTGATGTCAGCTGTGCTTGAGTCAGGGAGGTTGAGGTGGGGGTGGGAAGAAGGCAGAAGTGACCCAGGGGGCCATCCAGTGGATGCTGGAGGAAAATGATTGGCTGATCTGGTGTATTATGGATTATCAGAATAAAGGGTGGGAGCACAGGGTATTTTAGGCAGAAATCTCAATTCTTTGGCTACCATTAAAAATTCCAATACAGTAAATGCTGCCCTGAAGGCAGCTCGTTTATTCCTCACTTTTGGCCATATTGTGAATCTGCAGGCCCTCCAAAGAACTGAAGCCATGACCTTTGTCACTATGACTTGCTTAAGTGGGTCCTAGACAATGAAAGTGGGGACCCATTTTAAAAGCTTTAAGCAACCGTATTTTAAATGTCCCTGTTCCCAAGTCAGCACATTCTCAGAAAAGTTGTTCCCAAATATATGACTTGTATAAATTGCTGCTATTTTTAGAAAGAAACATTAGGATATACTTTCAGAGCTTTCTTCCTGAGGTTTTTAGCACCAAACAGCTGGGAGGAGAGTCCAGCCTCGTCCGTTATTATATATGATGCCCAGAGAGGTTGGGTCTTTCCCAGAGTCACACGACTAGGGAGTTTCAGAGACAGGATTCAAGCCCATTTTATCCAGGATATCCAATTTCACTTCATAGACACACACAACAGATGTTCTCAGTTCTCTGGGCCTCAGTTTCCTTATTTATAAAATTATGGATTTAGATTAAATGGTCTCTAATTTCCTGCAAATTCTAAATCTGTGGCAGAAACCTAAGTAGGAATAATTGTGCCCGGGGCAAATGTATTTAGTGGTAGGTGACAGCAGTAGTTCAGATGGGCAGATCAGTGGGACAGGAAGAAACTCATCCCCTACAGAGTTCATCTGTACCTCAAAGAGTCCCTGGAAAGGAATGGAAAAGCAGCTGGCTCCTAGGGGAGGGAATTCAAGGGTATGACTGGTAGAAGAGCACAATGTGAGAGTGAAGAAGGAGGTCTCCAATCTGCCCTCTCCTCATTTGACCACCCTACAGATCAGCCCCTTGAGGAATAGTCGCTGTTACCCAGGTTAATTACAGCTCTGACCTGGAACTGTTCCCCCTCTGTTTTCCCACTGTCTCTCAAGACTAACATTCCCACTTTTCACTGTTTCCCACTGGAAAGAAACACAGTGGCTTCTGAAAAAGAGAGGCAGAGAAAAAAAAAAAAAAAAAAAACCTGGTACAGTCCCTCCTTGGAAGCTCGCTTCTCTTGAGCAGGGAGTCCTGAAGCTTTTTCTGACCTGGAAGCAGCCAGTTGGAGCTGAGCCCTTGATTACCCACCATTCCCTTCCTGTGAGGACAGGCTCTGATATGTTGTCTTTTGATAACACTGACTCCTTTAGAGTAATAATACTGGTACAGCTTCCTGTCTAATCTTAAAGCAATTACTGCCTCTCCAGAGAGAAAACACTTTAAAAGGATCCAGTTTTAGCCCTCAGTGATAACAGAGACATTTGCCTTCTAATCACCATTAACCCTTGAATTGGACAAAGTTCTCCAGCTCTTCCTACTCCTGAAGGAGCCAACACATCCTTAGGGATACTTTCCATTTCTTAGCAGGACTCTCCCTACTGCCAAATGGAGAGGTAGAGGAATGGCAAGGTTATGATACCCATTTCACAGATGAGGATCCTGAGGCAGAGAAAGCCAAAGTGTTTTTTTCAAGGTCACAAAGCTAAGTAAAGGTCAAACCCCAACCTTCTGATTAAATTGGGTGAATTTTCTGTGAAATCATGCTCCCTGCCTCTCACATTGATACACAAATAAGCAAAGGGTCTCTAACTGTCTTAGCATGGGAGTGGGAAGGAGTGTGTCTCCAAGTGTGGAAAGTTTATTGACCAAGGAAGACAGATGCATCAGGGACTTACTAGGTAAGTCAGAAGGGGCTGCACCAAGTCACACAATTAAGAAGGTAGAATTCGCACTCGAGTGTTCAAAGTGTTCACTAGCATTTGGGTTCAAATGCTACCTTTGTCATTTTTATCCATGGAACCTTGAGCAAACCCATACCTTTCTACAGGCTTCTGTAAAATGAAGGATTTGGGCAAGATTGCCTTTGAGTTCTCTTTGAGTTCTCAATATATGATTCTAGGACTTTGGGTCTTACTAAATATAAACTGAGATGCGTACATTAGAATGCATGATAAAGTCGGTCTAAGGATAAGCGAGTGGGGGGCTCAGCAGCAACCAGGAGTCATCAATAGGGTGGAGCTGAGAAAATCAGGCCCAGGGAGTTTGCCCAAGATCACTCAAGTGGTCAAAATCAGAGGCAGAATTTGAACCCAACTCCTTCTACTACAGAGTCAGTTAAAAAAAAAGAAAAAGAAAAAGAAAAAAAAAAAAGTTCCATTATGCCGTGTCCTGCCTTCCAAAAGAAAATTCCTCTCTGAAAGGAGAGTTCAAAAATGGAATATTCTGCCTCCAAAGTGCTTGTCACCAGGTGGTATTCCTACAACTGTCACATTCCCAGAATCCACTGCAATGGGAAGGGAAAGGAACAAGCATTTATTAAGCACTACAATGTACCAGGTGTTGTGCTAAATGCTTCACAAATACCTCATTTGATCCTCACAATAACCCAGAGAGGGAAGTGTTATTATTATACTTATTTTATCAGTTGTGGAGACTGAGATGCAAAGGAATTAATGACTTGCCCAGGATCACATGGCTAGTAAGAACAGTCGTGTTGTGGAAACCTCTTGAGAGCACCGGGAAGGGATCTCCTGTGTCCACCACCCATTCTCCTTCCCCTCTCACAAAACTGGGCTGAAACACTACCTCTGCTAGGATTTCTGCCTTGATTAGCCCCACCCCATTCTGATCCCTTCCTCAACCTGTCTTTCTACTTTCTGACTTTAAAAAAAAATGCACGTTTTCTGTGTCCTTTCAGAAATCCTCACGCCTTTTTCCACATAATGTTCTGTGACTCAGCTTCAGACGTAAGATGCTGTGGGTACCACCAACAGACTCAGAAAATCAGATAACAAAGCACTCATCCCTTCTAGTACAGAGACAGGTGAGGGACTACCAGGGCAGAAAGCGATGTACATCAGCTGAAGTAATTACTGTGTTGTTTTGTTCAACTTTTTCTGTGATTCCCTGTCCCTCCCTCCATGAAAATGTGTGCTTTCTCTCCCCAAACTACCTTGTCTTTATTTTGTGTAGCTATACACGGGTGATCATAGATTCAAAGATGGAAGGGACCTAAGAAACCCCTTACTCCAATCCCTACATTTTACAGATGTAGAAACTGAAGCCTAGAGAAAGTGGGGAGATGGGATTTGAACCTGTGTTCACATTCAGCTGCCTTTCCCACCTGTTGTCTACATAAAAGAATGGAAGCTCTTGAAGAGGACAGATATCTATTCTTTGTCTTTATATGCCTGTGTCTGGCACTATGATTACTCGCCATAAGTGCTTAATAAATGTTTATAAATTGGTTACAAAGTGTGTAGAGGGTGAGGGGAGATATATTCAGAAATTCCTGAGCATCTCAGATCACTAAAATAGGTGCTTTTTTCCACCAAAGCTGCTGGGCTAAATCAATAGCATTTAGATGCCACAGGAAGTAGAATTTTTCAAGTCTCTTTATTTCCCTGGGCCTCAGTTTCCTCATCTGTTAAAAAAAAAAAAAGGTTTGAACTAGATGAGCTCTAAGGGTCCCTTCCAGTTCTGAAATCTTCCTCTAGAAGGGGAGAAATGATCAGCAGGGCTGAGTACTGAGTGCTCCTCTGGCTCTTCTCTGATTGATCCCTTTTGGGAGTCAAAATCTGGGTTCAAATGTCACTTCTGATCCTTAAAGCATCTATGATCTTGAGAAGTCACGGGTCTGCCCCAGGCTTCAGGTTTCTCTGCTGTATAATGAGTGAAGGGTTCGACTAATAACCTCAGAGATCTATGACCCCCCTGATGCTATGAGCAGCTATCTCCTGGTCATCTAACAGCATCTGGCCAGCCCAGGGGCTAGAATACTGGGGAACAAGGGTGCTGCCTCCATATAGCATCATGCAGCGACTCAAAGGGATGGACCATCTATATTCCCCAAAGTAACAAGGATCCTTTGAATGTCCTGAAACAGAGAGGCGAGTCCTTGTCTCTCTCCTCTATCAGCCTCAAGCCCTCTGTGAGCACCGTTCCTGATTCAATTTCACGTCAGGAATGGGTCACTCAATAGATAACCAGAGAATGAATTCAGAAACTCCAAATATTAGGAGCATCCAAGATAAAAGGAGCCCTGGTAAGAGATGAGGTAGGAAACTCGAATTAAAATTCCTTAAAAGAAAAGTTTCTGGACCCATAGAACACTGGGCTTGGAACCAGGAAAACTCATTTTGCCTCAGTTTCCTCTCTTGTAAAATGAGCAAATGGCAAGCTACTCCAATATCTTTACCAAGAGAACTGGAAAAAAAAAAAAAAGACATGATTCTAACTCAGTTTTTTCTCTTTCTCTTTGTGTGTGTGGACTCTATCTGCCCCTGAAGTAGAGCAGAGAAGGAAGTGAGTCAGGCATCAAAGGGTTGTCCTTCCTCAGGGAACTGTCCCTAATCACTATTATCCCCTTACAATAATACTGTTTCAGAGAGCCGGGGAGCCAGAGCCCTCTGTAGCCATGTAAACTGCTTCCTGTATTTGCCAAGCCAAACAGCATCCCGGCAATTAATAGAATCCAGCTATTCCTCCCACTCTGATAAAACCACGGGGCTGCTGGGACTCTGACATTGTCCTAGGGGCCGCCCTCCTCAGCCTTCCCTCACCCCAATACATACATCTCATCCTCTGGCCTCCCCAGCCCCCCAATGGGGTCCTCTTCCCTGCCTACCCCGAGATCACAAAGCCTTGGGCCCAGGAGGCTAAAGAGAGCTGGCAACTTTCTGTTTGGGTCTGAAATTTCACAGAGATGAAAATTGTTTTCATTCTCTCGCTTCAGGGTTATCAGAGAGAGCATCCCCCAGGAAACTCCTGAATGAGTCAGAGCCTGTTTCCTCCTGTCAAACAAGCCTTCGGCACATCCTTGGCCCTGGTGGGATCCAGGAAAAGTGGGGTCCAGGGAGGCAGGTCAATGAAATAGGTGCTTTTTTCTACCAATGCTGCCGGGCTAAATCAATGGCCTCCAGGGCCCACCCAAGGTCCTGGAACATTCAAGCATTTTAGTTTTTTATAATTAACTTTGCTCGCTGGAAGGCCTCCTAGGAGTCATTCTGGAGAAGGACTTGGCCCTGGATAAATCACTAATGACTCTCCAGGAGCTGTCAGAATACAGTCTCACGGTGTTAAGAACCCCTGGCCTCCCTGGTCTGAAAGCCACTGGACAATACACAGATAATTGGACATTACAGGGACTTGATCTCATCTATTCCCGGAGCACCTGGTCCAGCGTTGGAAAGACCAGGCCCCCCATTTCTCTAGTGATGGGCGTTCATTCTTGTCGCAGAGCCCAGAGCCAGGGTGAGTTTTAGTTTGAGTGGGCCAAGTCTCCAGTTAATGAGGAAAAAAGAAATTTAGTTAACGAAGTCAAGAATATTACCTCATTGCACAATTCCCATTAAGACCCAGTAGAGACTCTACCTCTCTTAGCATTGTAGCTTTAAAGTTGAAAGCATGACCTTAGAGGTCATATAATCCAACCTCCTCATATTACAGATGAGGAAACTGAGGTCCAGAAAGTTGAGATCACACCTAAAATCATGCGGGTGGCAGACTCTAGTCATTGCACACCAGAGACGGTGCTCTTTTCACCATGTCCCACTGACTCTCTTCTTAGGGGACTTCACAGGAGGGTCCCCCATTTTCCCCAGAGTAAATGCAAATTAAGTGACTTTAGAATTCTGCTTGAAAAAGGCTAAGGGCAGCGTATGAAGCAAGCCAAAGAGGATGTGGGTCTTTAAAATTGGCTCTTACTTTATGGGAAGTCTCTTTCTCCCTGGGCTATTTAAAAGATTTGCAAACGCCTTCTACATTAGGTAATTTCCCCTCAGATTTGGGCCCTTAGTGTGTGTTAGGGTTGGACACACACACTGGTCCTGGAGGTCCCAAGAGAGACCCATTCTCAAGTCCTGCAGTTCTTTTAGCTTGATTCTGTCAGGAGAATCCAGATTTAGACTGTTTAAGAACTGAGAGGGACTCTAGAAAGGTTCTCTAAGCATTTGGTTTACAAATGGGGAAAGTGAGCCCTAGACAATGACCTGTTTAACTTGCCACAATCTGGAAGGCAGGTCTTCTGATTCTCGGTACACCTGCCTCTTGCCACTACATCAAGCTTTCTCCTTCCCATAACTCTTAGGTTCTAACACTCTAAAGTAGGGTTGTTCGGGTTTTTTGAGGTCATTTGGTATTGAGAATAGAGCCCTAGATTTGTTATCAGGAGATGTGAGTTCGGTTCCCACCCCAGATACTTACTGTGCTACCATAGGCAAACAATAACATGTACCCTTCCTACCTCTTGTGGTTGATAGGAAGAATGAGCTGAATAAAGATTATCATTCAGTTGTATCTGATTCTTTGTGACCCTTTGGGGTTTTCTTGGCATAGGTACTGAAGTAGTTTGTCTTGTCCTTCTCCAGCCCATTTTACAGATGAGGAAACTTGTAGTGTGCTTTCTAGAGCCCCCAAATTGGGGTGCCAAAATGTACTATGCTTTCTAGAGCCCCATGCTGGAGTGCCAAAATATACCATCCGGACTAGCTCTCTGGAAGATCTCAGGATTAACCCAAGTTCTTGGTCTTAGTGGAGGAGTGATGAAGGCAGGAGACCCATGAGGCTGGTCAAAGATGGAGTCCCTCTATTTCAAGTCCTCTCAGCCCCTAAATACTTTAGTACATCACTACAGCACCGTGAGCATGTGCTAAGCATAGAACCATTACAGCTCCATAGCTAGGTGATGCTAAGTGAAATGAGCAGGACCAGGAGATCATTATACACGGCAACAACAATACTATATTTTGATCAATTCTGATGGACGTGGCCATCTCCAGCAATGAGATGAACCAAATCAGTTCCAATAGAGCAGTAATGAACTGAACCAGCTACACCCAGCGAAAGATGACTAAGAACCACTACATAGAATTCCCAATCCCTATACTTTTGTCCGCCTGCATTTTGGATTTCCTTCACAGGCTAATAGTACACTATTTCAGAGTCCGATTCTTTTTGTATAGCAAAATAACTGTTTGGACATGTATACGTGTATCGTATTTAACTTATACTTTAACATATTTAACATGTATTTGTCAACCTGCCATCTAGGACAAGGGGTGGAGGGAAGGAGGGAAAAAGTTGGAACAATAGATTTGGCAATTGTCAATGCTGTGAAATTGCCCATGCATATAACTTGTAAATAAAAAGTTAAAATAAAACAACAACAGCAACAAATATGTGTTAGGATTTTAATCCAGATCTCAATTCTGAGAACATCTGTCTAGAGATTACAGCAGAGTTGTCTCCTTCAACAAGAATTTAAAATTTGTTTTACTTATTTTATACTTATATTTATCCATAGTGAACAAATAATTTAATATGATATTCATATTTTATTTTTATCTATTGTTTTAACATCACCTACAATTCCCAGTATATTCTTTTTTCTTCTAAGACAGCCATGTTTTAAAATAAAGAGAAAAGAAAAGGGAGGATTGTTCAACAAAATATATGATGATGTTCTATATCCTGAGTCTCCCACTTCTGCAAAGAAGAGGAAGGCATTCATGTCTCCTCTTGTATTTCATCTTTTGGGCCAAACTCAAGTAATTTATAATTATGCTATATTTATTTTCATATTATATTTAGATATATTTATAATTATACTACACAATGTGCATACTACACACTAGAGAAACAAAACCCAAACTTTCTCTCCTCACAGTGCTTCCATTCTACTGGAGATGTTCAGTAGAATAAAGTTGACTGCAGTCTCCCAATATGAACAAGGGAAGGCTTCTGAAGTAATTAGAGAAACAGAAAGGGTGGAAGGAACCGGAGGGTTGGTGATGTTAGCAGGATTAATCCCCCAAATTTGGAGTTTCCATATGCAAGGGAGACTTTGATCTTCATGGTGACCTGTTTGGTGCCCTTGGCTCCATTCTATGAACCCATTCCACTTTTCTGTGAAGTGACTTGGAATTATTAATCATGAAGCACACGCCAAACTCCTACTATATTTCAGTCATTGGGATGGATTCTGAGAGTTCAAAGGCCTTAAGGAGCTCATTCTCTGTAGGGAGAGATAATTAGGTGAGAAATGTCACAAAATGAGAAATTGTTCACACCTATTGACCTAGAGATCCAGCTGCTGCCTACATGCCCCAAATAGGAAATGCATTTTTATTTTTTTATTAATCCATGTATTTATGTAAGTATTATAAGTAAAGAATATATTGGTTAATATCTATTGAGAGAAGAATAGCTACATTAATTAATTATGGTTTAGCATTCATTTCTATTCTGAAGAGTTATTGCTTAAGTAAAATTTTATGCCTTGATTTTTTATTTCTTTATTAATCTTTTTTTTCTGATTATACATGTATATTAGCTTTTAAAATGCACATTTCTTTATGAATCATGTTGGGAGAGAAAAATCAGAATAAAAGAGGAAAAACTATGGAAGAGGGAAAAAAAACAGAAAAAAGAAAGGAACATAGCATATGTTGATTTACATTCAATCTCCATAATTCTCTTTCTAGATGCAGATGGCATTTTCTATCCAAAGTCTATTGGGAATGCTTTGAATCACTGAACCATTGAGAAGAACCAAGTCTTTCAGAGCTGATCATCACACAATCTTGCTGTTACTGTGTGCATTATTTTCCTGGTTCCACTTGTTTTGCTTTCTTCATGTAAATCTTTCCAGGCCTTTCTGAAATCAACTTGTTCATCATTTTTTATAGAAAAATAATTTTCCATTACCTTCATATACCACAACTTATTCATCCATTCCCCAAATGATTAGCATATACTCAAGGAGATTTGTTTTTAAAAGACCCTAATGTGCTTAACTATTCAAAATAATAGTTTTGTGATAACAAAAAACTGGAAAAAAGATGTCTTAGAATATTGTGCCATTTAAAAAAATAACAAATATGAGAACAGAAATACCTGGGAAGACTTAAATGAACTGGTTCAAGAGGAAGTAAGTCAAACCAGGAGAATAATATACACAAGGAGTACAATAATGAAAATGAAAATATTGAAAGGAAGATAGATGCCAACTAATAGTCACGATTGATTTTGGCTTGGAAAAGAGATGCAGAAATGCATCCTCCCTTGGTAGAGAGTAGAGGCACTGTGGATGTGACATAGTCAATCCATGGGTTGCCTCTGCTTTGTTGTTCAACCATTTAGTCAAGTGAGCAACTTGACCCTAAGGACCATAGCGTGCCAATACCATTCATTGGGTTTTCTTGGCAAAGATACTGGAATGGTTTGCATTTCCTTCTCCAGTGGACTGAGGCAAACAGGGTTGAGTGGCTTGCCTAGGGTCACACAGCTGGGAAGGATGTGAATCTAGATTTGAACTCAGATCTTTCTAACTCCAGGACTCTTTCCAAGATCTCCTTTGCTATTTGCTAATGAAGCTCAGAGAGGTAAGGAAAGTAAGATATTGATTAGTAGAAGAGAAAAATAAGATGGACACTATTCTGTTTTTAATCAATGACTTATGGTTAGCTTGTAGTGAATGGTTTTTGTTGGTCAATGTGAACATTCTCATTTTAGAGAAGAATCTTTTCCTAGAAACAGCAAGCAGGTAAGTAAGTCAACAGATAGAGCCTTAGGCCTAGAATCAAGAAGACTTGAGTTCAAATCCACCCTCAAACACTAGTTTTTGTGACCTGGGCAGCTCATCTGTTGTCTTATTTTCCTCACTTGTAAATAATAATGTCTGAATAGTGTAAGGATCAAGTGAGATAATATTTACATAGGGCAGCTAGACATTGCAGTAGATAGATTATCTGTCTAAGAGTCGATTAAACTCATCTTCCTGAATTGAAATTTGGCCTCTGACACTTAGTATCTGTAATCCTAAGTAAGTCATTTAGCCTATTTACCTCAGTTTTCTCATCTGTGAAATGAACTCAAACCACTATAATATCTTTGATCAAAAAGGTCCCAAAGAATCAGACACAACTGACTAAACAACAAAGTGTTATATATACATGCTAGCTATTATTATTAAATGCTAAAATTGTTTTTAGAATAGAAGTTCTGAATTGGATTTCTTTTGATAGATTTCAAAGAGTCTGTGAAGTTGGATAAGGATAAAATTGTGCCTTGTTTTTTATTTCATGCATTTTATGAATAAATGTTCTCATTTTTCTCATTTTTTAAATGACATAATGATATTCTGTAATATCAGCATATCTTCCATCATTCCCCAATAATTGGACCACCATTTTCTTTCCAGGTTTTTGTTACCACAAATGCATAAAATGTAAAGCACTTTATTTTATGCATTTGAAAATATTCCAAAAAAGGAATCCATACCACCACAGGCATCTACGTTACCCCAGACAGTTGAGAACTTCTGTTTTAGATACTTTTTATGCCTCCAAATATGGGCATCGCAAAAAATCAAGAATGTGAGCCCCTGAGAGCCAGGGTGTAGGATGGCCACATCTTCAATGCAGGCCTTGCAGTTTGTGATAGATAACAAATCAATAGCTAGCATAAGGAAACAACAGGAAGTCAAAGGCTAATCTTCTCTGGGCAAGCAGTGGGAGAAATTTGGAATCCGAAGAGAGAGCGTGGCTTCTGATGGGGTATACTAGGGAGCAAAAGCCCTCTCCCCTCCCATTTCTGTTTCACTTTACAAGATAATATTTAGTTTGTATCTCTTTCTTTCTTTATTGTTTTATTTTTTTAATTTTTATTTATTTCTTTATTGTTTTTATTTTTATGTTTATCTTTATTTATTTATTGTAAAAACAATAAAAAAGCACCAACTTAAAACTTTTACTAGTTACATCATGGTACCCCAAAACTCTCAAGGTCAAGTGCAATAAGGAAAATATTATTATTATAATAGAGTTCAGATCTCTGTGACTATCCTCTAAGTCAAACTGCCAATGAAACCCCCTCTATTTTGTACTTTATTAGATCAGTGACCATGAACCAGTCAATTTACCTTCTGCCTCAGTTTCTACATTTATAAAGTGATGACAATAATATATTCAGTCATTTATATCATTTATATCATGTACAACTCTGTGAGTCCTGTAACCTTAGGCAATGTCTGTCTCCATTCATGACTCAAGCCTACAGACTTTTAAAATGATGATGTTGGACTACATCTTTCAGATCATAGGATCATAAGCTCTAAATTACTACGAGGCAAATTAGTAATTAGCACAAAATTGTCAATAATGGCATAAATGGTAGAACCCTTGAGAGTCTCCTTGTGTAAATGGGCTATAGGACTAGGGTAATTTTAGGCAATTCAATTTTAAAAAGAAGAAAACACTTTAAAAAATAATGGCTGGGAATTCTAGCCCTGAAGCCCACTTTGTTTTCTGTTTAGCTTTCTCTCACTGTTTCCTTTTGCAGGTTTCATAGAAGCACTGACCTTTGGTCTAGAAGCAAAATTCTTGTTTTCCTAAATATCCCATCTTGTCTGGACTTCATTTTTTTTGTTTTGTTTTGTTTTAAATGGTTTGGATTTCTCAGATTGTCAGAATAAGAGGTTGGAAAGCTTTAAACTTGAGAGGATCAACTGTCCAGGGGTCCTCAAACTTTTTAAATAGGGGGCCAGTTCACTGTCTCTCAGACTGTTGGAGGGCCAGACTATAGTAAAAACAAAAACTTTGTTTTGTGGACCTTTAAATAAAGAAATTTCATTGACCTGGGTGAGGGGGATAAACGTCCTCAGTTGCTGCATTTGGCCCACAGGCTGTAATTTAAGGACCCCCGGACTCACTCTATAGAGACATAGTATGAGCAATTCTGTGTTATGGTCAAATTTATTTTATGAGGAAAATTGAACTGATGGGGATAAATCAATTAACTCACAGTTGGCAGGGAAGCTATCTAACTCAAAAATTGTCAGCAGGAGAAACAAAATGTCCTGCATCTTTGTGACAATAAATATTACTATTCCCATTTTTTAGCTCAAGAAACTGAGGCTTAGAAAGGTGACATGACTAAATTAAAAAAAAAATAGTAATAGTTCTCTGGCCTCATCTTTCCAGAGCAAGGTCAATTATATCTCTCACTCCAGGTTGTAAAGATACCTCTGAGAAATCAAGGGTCTTGAGGTCCCTTGAGCTTGGGGACAAATGAAAATCCGCAAAGTCAGAGTTCCTGGAAAACTAATCAATTTATTAATTACATTAACTGACAATCAATAAACTGATGGTCAGTGGTTTCTCCCAGAAACCAAAAACCCCAAGGAAGACCCTGAAATACCTTAAATCCTTTCTAAAAGGGAATGCCCCTGACCAGTGAAGATCAACCATTAAAGTGGACCTTTAATGAGGAGATGGGCTAAAAATCTTCAGCTCCTCCTGCTCCACAGGGAGCTTGATCATGAAACTCAGCAACTTCTAGCAATCTGGGTAGAGGGAAATCATCTCTATCTAGATCTCTCAGACTAGTTTTCTTCTTCATGAGCTGGGTTATCCTAAACTTTAATGGAGGAACTTAAAGATAGAGGTTCTTTCCTTTGGGTTAAGGGCTTACTCAAACTGAATTCTGTTTATACTCAAAACACAAATTAGGTCTCCTGGTTGGATAGGGTCCTGCCTAAAATTGATGAGCACATACTAGGGCTAGGAACAATCTCATCAATCAGCCATGCCCTTCAGTGACTGACTAATCTTAACCAGAGTTGGGCCCTGACAGAAAATAGAAGGGTAAAGGTTGGATCACAATTAACAATTACTTATTAACATAATATATAATATTAATTCTCTCATCCCAATTCAAATGTGTTTCCCCCACTTTTAGCTCCTAGAGACTAGTATCCAGGTTCCATTTAGCCATTTAATACCTATGAATTTTTACAAATTTATTCTAATGATGTAAAAACAATAAAAACACATTTTTCTCCAAAACCTGCCAAGCACATTTATTACTTTTGCCTCTGGGGCAAATGAGCTCTCTTTAAGCATTGCTTCTTCATAGCAGTGGTTACATATAAATGATGATAGATTAATACTGTCTTGACTACCTTTGGTCTGGGTCCCAACGATTGTTTTTGAGGTATTAGTGCAAGGCTGGATGCCAAATTCAACATAGACTCAATTCCTGAACTTCTGTAGTCTCAGATTCCCAGACTACCAAATGGTTGCTCTCTTAACCTTTCAAAGTTCCAAAAGTCATGGCCTCCAACCTGGTTTCCTTCAGTTAAAATGAAAGCACAAACACAAGGAAACACAATAACAGGCAAAAAAAACTAAAACCCATATTCATGAGTTACATGTTGATCTCAGAGAAGAAAGGACTGGAAGGTTACTTCTCCTAAGTATTATCTCTCACTGAATATTTAGCACTGAAGTCAAACCAACAGAAAAGGTCCAAACAAAAGAGACGACACTGAGGCAGATCAAGGCCTTTTAAAGGTATCACTTGTTCCAATTGCACTGTTTCAGTCGACCAATTCACCACATTGTTAGGAGACCAGAATCAGTTATAGAAGATCTACATGTAAACGGTCTCTCCAAGACACTTGCATTATATATCATCATAATATTCCCAAAAGCAGGGTCTTCAGCTTTTTCCATATATGGAATTCCATTAGCTGAATCTACTGATGTATTCTTTGCAAGTTCATAAAGACCTGGCTTATTGGCCAGTCTCTGGTTACAAAAAATAACAATTCATGTTTGTATAATGCATGTAAATCTTGCAATCGAAATAATGTATGTGAAATACTTTGCAAATTCAAAATATTGGTTAAATATCAAATATTATTATTGTTGTCATTGTTAGATGTATTAAAGCTTACAAAGTATTTTCTTCACAACAACTCTGTGAAGTATTTAATGTATAGCATCCCTTTCCCTACTTCATATGCTAGCCAGGCTTTTGCTCATTAGTGAAGCAAGAGGATAAGTGAATGAGAAGTGAGGAGAGAAGGCAGAAGAGTAAAGTGAAGCCCCACACCAAAAGTCAAAATCAAGGTCAAATTTAAAAGAGGGATGACAGAGTGAAATGGTGGAAAGTCATTATGGTCTGCCACCAGACTGCCTTGCTTTATGATGGCTCGTTGCAAAGCAATGACAATAACGAGACGCCAAAGAGAAATCATTGGGCATTAAACATTTTTATACAGCAGATTTCAAGACTATGTTCATTGCTGTAAGAGAACTCATATCAAGAATTCTTGGGTTTTTACCTAATGATCAAATCTATAAATTGGACTAGATGGCTGCTGAGGATCCTTCCCATTCTCCAATCATAATTCTGAGACTAGTTCTACTGGATGAATGATTTTAATAACAGCTGAGGATGGTGTTGTATTATTTATAGTCTTTGATCCATTCATTAGTAAGAAACAGGACCATGTGGAGTTAATTGTGACCCTTTAAGGGAACAGCTCATGAGGGTTGCCTTGTTTGCTTCTAAGAAAAATAGTTGCCCTGACAAGTCATTTAGGTGGACACAGGTTGGCTCCTAGTTCTTTAGAAACATAGTTGGGAGTTAAGTCTGACTCAGAGTTCTGAGACAGCAGTTGCATTTGAATGTAACAAGCTGTAAAATATGGGACCAAATGAAGACCTAGCTTGCTAGACTTAAAAGCTGAAAGTGATGGTGATGGTTGCTACAGTTTCTAAAGCTGAAAGTTTTGGTTGCCACAGTTTCTATGGAAGAGTAAATCCTTCTTAGCAGAGTAACAATAACAGCTTAAAAATGAAGAATTAGAGAAATTACCAAGTCTATTGATGAGGCTGATACATTGTGCCAGTAAGATTTTAGTCCAGAGCAATATAGATCAACTCAGCTTAGCCATAGAAGAATTTGTCCACCACAAAAGCTACATCCATCCAGGAACTTTTATGGCCACTTCTTGAGACAAAAGAAGAAAATGAAGTTTGTGGTAACCCAGACACATGGGTTTTCCTCATTCATGTTCCCCTTGTCAAGTTTCTGTAAATGCGTGCTCATTCTTCCCTGTTGACATTGAGTACATTGGTGAAAAAATGTGATCCCTGGTTTATGGTTGGATTTTAATATATTTATTATTCCTGCATTTGCTTCAATACATGTGATAACCTGTGATATTTTGAGGTTCTTGGGAGTTTTTGTTTGTTTTTTCGCCTTATTAACTGCTAATGGTTGAGATTTAACTTTGACAACATTACGGGGGATTGGTTTTTGTGCAAATAGTAGCATACTTTAGTTAATATGTACTAAGTATCAGGAGTGTCTTTTCCTTTTGGCAATGGAACCTGCCAGTGTGCGGACAGGTTGGAAAGAGTGAGTTACTGCCAGGGGTCTTCAAACTTTTTAAATAGGGGGCCAGTTAACTGTCTCTCAGACTGTTGGAGGGCCTGACTATAGTAAAAACAAAAACTTTGTTTTGTGGGCCTTTAAATAAAGAAAATTCATAGCTCTGGGTGAGGGGGATAATCATCCTCAGCTGCCATATCTGGCCTACGGCCGTAGTTTGAGGACCCCTGGTAGAGATTGAGTGTAGATGCCACATGTCCCATTTGAGAGGCTTGAGGTACACCCCATGCATGAATTAAATTGGAATTTTAGGGCTAGGAGTGCCCTGTGGACCTTCTGGAAATTGCCTAGGTTTAAGAGAAGTAGTGAGTATACGACCATATTTTCTATGGATAGTTTGTTTTGTTGTTTTTTGCTGATTCTGTGTCAAGAGGACATTGACAAGAATTGAAAAGGATGAGAGGGCGCTTACTGGTTTTTTACTCTCACAAGGCAGTGGCCCTTCATCTGAAATCAGAGATCCACAGACTACAGAAGGAAGAAGAAAGGATGATAGTGTCCTTTATAAAATAGATTTTCTTTTCTTAGAAGGCCATGAATTGATAAAATCACTGAAACATACCTTTAGAATTTGGAAGAGAATTGCATGTGGTATAAAAGAGACCAGAACCAAGGGCCATGGGGTGGAACTCGCAAACAGCCCAACTGATACTTCATGTCAAGAGAAATTTCCTAACAATTAGTTGTCCCAAAGGGCTGTATTCCCTCAGTGAAATGTAAACTCACTGGGGGCAAGGAATATTTTACTTTTATTTCTATATTCCCAGAGTGCAGCACATAGTAGGAGCTTAATAAATGCTTGTTGAGTTGAATTACATTGCTGAACTTTACTTTCCTCCTTCTTGGAGAAAAGCTTGTCAAAAAGGGAGGAAATATTACATGATGTTCTTCAGTAAAGGAAGTCAGTCCTCTTCACAAACTTTATCTCTCCTCACAGATAGAAATACTTGGTGTAGGAGGTGGTCAAGAATGCCTGCTTAGTAAATTATATAAATGGAAATGTCCACCACACACACACACACACACACACACACACCATAAAAATAGAAATGTAAAAATATAGAAAAGAATAGGAGGACTTGACATTGGACCTGCTCCCAAAGAACCGGATGGTTGGAACAGACTAAATCTGCATATGAGAAAACCAAACATTGCTGGTATAGAAAGGTGAAGCCACTCAGAAACTGTCTCCTGGGTGCCACTGATAAAAGCTGCCCTTGATGTTATTAGGACACAAGTGCTCTGGCCAGGAAGGGAATACCTTCTTCCTCCCATCATAAAGAAGTCACAGAGACCATACAGACTGGGGCTGTGTGATATAGGGGGAACATGAAATTTGGACTGGGAGCACCAACATCCAAATCTTGGCTCTGTTGCTTGGCAGCTACATGCTTTTCCACAAGCTCTATCAGCTCTTTAAAACAGTTTCCTCATCTTAGAAAATGAGGTGGTTGGACAAGGTGACCTACTAAATGATCACTAGCATTTATATAACACTTTAAGGTTTGCAATGCATTTGGCAAGTAAAATTTCAGTTGATCCTCACAACAACCCTGAAAGGTAGGTGTTATTACAATCACATTTTCCAATTGAAGAAATTGAGGTTTTAGAGGTTAAGTGACTCATCCAGGATCACACAACTAGTAATATTCTGAAGACAGATTCCATTGTCTCTTTATTGTGCCACTAGTTGCCGAAACAAATCTAAGATCTTATTATTTCTAAGATCCTTTCCAGCACTGAGCAGGTCTGTCCTCAGACAGTTACTAGCTCTGTGATTTGGCAAGTCACTTAATCCTGTTTGCCTCAGTTTCCTCATCTGAAAAATGAGCTGGAGAAAGAAATGGCAAATCACTCCAAGAACTTTACCAAGAAAACACCAAATGGGATCATTAAGAATGGTCAATTCCAGCTCTAACACCACAGTTCTAGGATCTCAAAAAACTCTTTCCAGTTCTGATTCCTACAAGACTATGTATTATCATGGAAAGAACACTGAACTTGGAATCAAGGGACCTGAGTTCAAATTCTGATTCTTCCTTGTTTAAGCAAGTTGCTTAATCTCTAAAAAGCCTCAGTTTCTTCATTTGTAAAACAAAGGAGGCCACATTTTGTGACCCCTAAGGATGATCGTCTGATCCTCTAAGAACTTTGTTAAGAGGAATCTTATTGATATTTTTCAGAAATCTCATGTAGATAGTGATGAAATAGCCCTTTAATGTCCTTGAAAGGCTCAGGACATAGAATGTGGAATTTTATAATAAGTAAAGTGTCTTGTTAAAGGCTGTATCTCTATCAATGGAAGTTTTCTCTACTACAGGCCCAGATTTGGCATCACTTCCTCCAGTAACCTTTCTGATTACTCTAGCTGAAAGAGATGTCTCCTTTCTAATAACTTTTCTAGCCCCTTTTCTGGCTTTCTACTTTCTTCCTATCTCTCACTACACTTATTTATTTTATTTTTAATTTATTTTAAAATTATTTATTTATTTTTCTAAATTAAAGCTTTTATTTTCAAAATATACACATGGATAATTTTCAACATTCACCCGTACAAAATCTTGTATTCTAAAATTTTCCTCCTTTCCCCCTACCCACTCCCTTAGAAGACAAGTGATCTAATATATGTGCAATTTTTATATACATATCTCCACAAATATCATGGTGCACAAGAAAAATCAGATCAAAAAGGAAAAAAAATGAGAAAGAAAACAAAATGCAAGCAAACAACAACAAAAAGAGTGAAAATACTATGTTGTGATCCACACTCAATCCCTACAACCCTCTCTCTGGGTTGATAGGTTCTCTCCATCACAAGATCATTGGAACTGGTCTGAATCATCTCATTGTTAAAGAGAGCCTTGTTCATCAATATTGATCATCATATAATCTTGCTGTTGCCATGTATAATGATCTCCTCATTCTGCTCATTTTACTCAGCATCAGTTTATGTAAGTCTCCCCAGGTTTATCTGAAATCATCCTCCTGATCATTTCTTACAGAACAATAATATTTCATAACATTCATATAGTATAACTTATTCAGCCATTCTCCAACCGATGGGCATCCATTCAGTTTCCAGTTTCTTGTCAACATAAAAACGACTGCCACAAACATTTTTGCACAACTACACTTGTTTATATGAACTCAAAAGAGTTCCCTCATCAAACTGATGAGCTTTCAGAGTGATAGCCTGTGTTCATGATGTTTTATTCCCCATGAAGAAGTCTCCCCATGCCTCCTGGAGCAGAATAGTTTCACTCATGGAGACTGCCCTCAAAGTGAGTCAGTTGGCTTTTGCTATTGTAAGACAGTCTCTTGTGGCTAGAATCCCTATCTTGGTACTGGGCTCAAAGGATTCCCATGACTTGACACAATGGAACATACTCATGGTTGGTTTGTTGGCACAAGCTTTATTGAAGGATACATTGAAGATAGAGAGAAGATAGCAGTCTCAAATACTAATCACTACTTTTTCATTAATCCCTACCTCAGTCAGTTCTCACCTCCAGAAATGAGACAACCAACACCCAGGGATGTGATCTATACAGATCAGGATTTTGGAATAGAGCTAGGGAACTACTGTCTCAGAGAAGTAAGGGTCTTAGGTTCTCTAGACAACCAATCATAAAAAGAAGGATCCTTAGTCTCAACTTATGTTGAGCTCAGCTTAGCCCAGATTGTTTCTGTCCTACAGAGATTTCATCTACTCTGGGGTCAAGCACTAGGCATATTCCCAGAGCCAGACGGTAGATGTAGATCTAGGGAAATGGAAATAGCTCTCAGACTGTTCTTCCTACCCAATATACCCATTTGTTCTAGCTGTAAAAAATTCTACTAGATCTGTTGATTCTCCTTTTTTTAATCAATTTCATTTTGCCTCTCAGGTGCTGAGAGTATAGGTTGGTCCTAGGGTGAGAAGGGGTTTTCTTTTTCTCACACCATTATCTTTGCAGGAGTCACCAGCAACTGCCTTAAAACATGGTGTTAGGAGTGTAAGAGTTATTAACTCTCAAATAAAAGAATACAGGTCCAAGGTTCACTCTGATACTTTATTGCTGTGCAATTTGGGACAAATTATTTTACCTTTATGGGACTTTATTTCCTCATCTGAATAATGGAGCGACGGGGGTGGGGGGTGGGAGGAGTAGAGGAGTTGATGGACTCCAAGGTTCCTTACAGCAAGTAGTGCTGTAATCCTTCATTCAACCCTGTCCTGTCAATCGGGTGGCTTGAAGTGATTCCCAGTCTTAACCTGAGAGGAAAATGGCAGCAGAAGCTTTTTCTAAGTTCCAACTGTCAGAAAGTCAGCTTTCTGAATCACTGATTTAGTCACTGCAAAGAAGAGCAACATCTTATCTCCTTTCAACTTTGAAGTAATTAATAATGTGATTTTTAATTGTATTTTATGCCCTGAGAGTGCTTATTATATTTTAACCTTCCAACCTATTGGATCAGTCTAATTTAGGCCTAGCACCCAAAAGGGGAAATAAGTCAAAGAAAATGATGTTTTGGCAGATGACCCCAGGACTGACCCCAGACAATAAAAGCTCAGAGTTGGAAACCCTGGGCCATAGGTTATATGTGTCTATGTCCTATTCCTCCTATCAGACTGCAAACTCCCAGAAGGTTAGAACCAAGTTGTTTTTAACCTTTGTGTCCAGAGTCCCTCTGGCATTATACACAAATATGGCCTTAATACACATTTGTTGAACTGAATAAAAATTGTATTCATTATAATTCAATTTTTGTTTAGTAGCTATAAATAAATCCAGCACAGAAAAGGTTATTCCTTTCTGCCATGACCACATTTAAGCCCCAACTGTCCCCTCCACTGTAATGTTCTTTTGCCATTGACTATGACTCAGTTTCATTATTTTTCACTGAAAAAATTTCAAATAGCAAATGTGCATTGACCATTAAAGATTTTCAAGAGCCCCATGAAAGGATAATTATAGTGCATTAAAAGTGACTGGATTTAGCCTTTAGCATAAGACGTTTAAAAAATAGACATTTTAGAAAGCCTGTTAGTATTCCAAGTGTTGCCAGTTCTATGACTTAAAATGATCATTAAAAGCTGACCTTGACCCCTTAACAAAACTAGCAGAAAGCAGGTCAGAATATGGAGCCTGAAAAAAGGATGAAGAGCTAAATCAGAGTCTAATCAGCTCTCCTACTTTCTGTTAAAAAACCTCTGACCATTTTTATGCCTGTCTGTCTAATCTCTTCCTATATACCAGCCCTTACATTCAAGGTTGACATCACTAACTGGTGCTATAAAAACTACCAAAGGGGTACAATAAGGGGGAAAGCCCCAACTTTAGAGTCCTGCTTTCATCACTCACCAGGTAGGTATGGGACCTTGGATATGCCAATTATTCTGAGACTTGGTTTCCTCATTTGTAAAATGGAGACATCTGCAACAATCAATCAGCCAACAAGAATTTATTAAGTACCTGCTATGTGCCAGGCACTGTACTTGGCACTGGGGAAATAAGTACAAAGAATTAAATAATTCCTATTCACTTGAATAGGATCCTTATTCCTGTTCTTTTGGAGGAAACAAATATATACATATACATATATATATATATATATATATATATATATATAATATATATATATATAATATATATATATATTTACAAGAATTCATTAAGTACTATGTGGTAGATACTATGTTAACCACTTTACAGATATTAGCACATTTGATTCTCACCACAACCCTGCGTACTCTTATAAGTCCCATTTTACAGTTCCAGAAACCAAGGCAAAGCTGCCATTCCTCAGTCTAACCTCATACTTAGCTCCCCTCCTTTCCTTATCTCTTTACTGATGCCTCTTCCAATCCATCAAACAGTAAACATTTATTAAACACCTACTGTGTGCCACATACATGATAGAATCTGCATCTAATGGGGGAGACAACAAACAAACACATATGTACAAACAAACTAGATTCAGGATAAATAGAAAATAATTAAGAGAGGGGGAAAGCACTCAAATTAAGAGGGGTTAGGGAAGACTTCCTTAGATGATGGATTTTTAACTGGAACTTGAAGGAAATCAGGGAATCACTTTTTGTTTTCAATTTGTCCTTGGAATCATGGTGCCTGTGCATTCCTACCATCTATCTATCTGATGTTCTTTGGATGACCTACAACTATGATTTTTCAGAAAATATTCCGTTCCATCATTCCCAGCTGTCTAATATCACTGGAAGAAAATTGGTGTTAATGATCAGAGAGAGAAAAAAAATGATGAAGAAGGCAACTTCCTGAGAAAGACGTGATAGAACAAAAAATATACAGAATAAGATAAATATTTTTGTACATGGAAAATGTAGAAATTGTTTTTGCTTGACTGTACAACTATTGCAAGTGCATTTTTCCCCAGCAGAGAAGAGAAAAATGCTTGTTAATTGAAAAAAATCAATTAGATTTGAAGAAAAAAAAATATTGGTATCATATAAACTTTTGTTTCAGGGAAAAAGCATGAGGTATTAAAAAGTCCTGCATGGCATCCCAACCCAGCTTATCTTTTTCCTCCGCTTGTCCACTTCTGGACCTAGCTCATATTATCTACCCAAAATATGCCCAGCTCCATGGGTTATCCATCCAATTTATGTCTAGGTAATGTTACATTATGAGATAGAGAAGTTGGATTGATTATAGGTGAGGATTGGGGAACAATATGACATAACCTAGACAAGAGGCAGTCTTCATCCACTTGTTTTTTCCTGTGTAGATTGTTAAACCAATTTTTTTAGCAGAATTGTGGATCTTATTTAGGAAACCCTGTAGTGTTTCAAGGTTTGATATAGTAAAATCATTGCAGGAAGGAATATTTGGAGGACTTTAACAATTACAAAGAATCCTTTCAATTAGGGATTGAGCACCCACTTTTGATGAGAATGTAAATATAGTTTTATGCCTTATTTGATATTGATAATCACAGGCTCTTTGAACAAAGTTATATTCCTGGTGTCTATCAAGGGATGTTTAGGATTTTGTGTGGGAGAAGAGAAACATTGAGATTGCCCATGTCTATTTGCTGTGTCTGTCTAAGAAGTATGTAAATTGATGTAGTCATTCTATTCAGAGTGTCAAACTCATGGTCATTACAAAACTCTCTGGAATCAAATTAAAATATAACTGGGAAATGTCTTAAAAAACTAAATAAAAATACAATACCCCATAGATAATATCAGTTTCTGGTTTTCTAAATCAATATGTGGCTCAAAGGGTTCCAATTTCTATTTGAGTTTGATACTATTATTATAGGTCATTCCTCCAACCACATAGTGGAGTTTGAATAACAGGCATTCTTTACCCACTAGAAGAGAGAATGTTGGTGTTAAAAAGATGGATTTTTCTCTCAGGAACAAATTTTTTGCTACTGGGGCAATCTTCATGAAACACACCCTCGAATCAATTTTTAAAGGTAGGTCAGTTGGTGGGGAAAGGGAGGATGGAGAAAGAGGTCTTAGTCACTGCTAGGGAGGTTTCCTGAAGGAACAGGAAAGGGCTGGGCCAGAATAGGGAAGAGTTTATCTGAGTTGAGGTCACTGGGGTGGGGACCCGGAGAGACAAAGGGTGCTATCTTGTAGTTTCTTATTTTAATTTTGAAATTATAATTATTTTAATCAGATCATTATTTTATTATATTATTAATTTTATTATTATATTATTTATAGCATTATTATAATATTTTAATTATGAAAAATGGGTTAAAACTTAAGTCGGTCCTATAACATTAAAATAAAATAATTTCTACTAATTTGACATAATAAATTTACCTTAATTTTCTGGAGCATAAGCCATAGCCTTGGTTAACTTAACCTAGTTAACATATATACTCCAATCAAGGAGAAAGCTAAGAATTGTTAAAACTCTAGACAATGTCCCAAAAGCAACTGAGATCCCAGGTCCTTGTCAAGTGTGTGTGTGTGTGTGTGATTCCAAGTTTTGATAATCTTCCAATTTTACTGCTCAGACTTTAGCTAATCCCAGAATGAAAACCAAAAGAAGAGCATCCAAAAAGCTCAAACTTAAGATTTTCCTCACTGGCTCTGTATAGACCCGTAATTTCACTAGTGAGGAGAACTCCTTGCAAGTAGACCCCTGATTTATATTTTAATCCAACAGAATTCTCTAGGGACACTGAAAGGTTAGGTGGAATTGTCTTCTGTCCCAAGGCTTCCTTAGAAATATTCCTTATCTGGTGAAGAAAGAAAGCTTGACATGAATATTGGAGAAGGAAGGGACTTTCCAGCTCAGATAATTCACCAGACTCCTTTTAGAAGCAAGGGAATGGAGAAGGGAAATAATTCTGACAAGATCAGAGAGATCTTTTGGAGAGACCCATAATTAAAAGCTCATTCTCCCAAGTTGGCTCTGCTTAACATTAAAATGCAATGTTTCTTTCTTTATTATAAATTCTCTGCATAATTTCTATGAGGTAAAAAGGCACAGAGAACATCTGTCAGCAAGCATCATAAAGGGAAAACAAAGGGTCCCGTTCATCTGTACAAAGGATAGATGATAAACAATTAAGAAAGAAATAGATTCATTTGGAGGCTTTCTCATTTTCCTTAGTTCTGACCACTTGTGATTTTTAGATGACTAATTTATATAGAATTTATTTGGAAAATATGCCACCATAAATAAATGTATTATATTGTGTTTTCTATATGATAAAATAATTCAGACTGAATTAATTTGGGATTTGCAATAATTCAAGTGCAGTATATGTGAATCTTACCTCCCCATCCTTCATCCCCCGCAAAATGTTTTATGTCCTTAAAGACACAGACAGCATGATGGGATGAAAACTTGGAAACAAAAGATTTAGGTTCTAGTTTCATTTCAAATACTTAGGAACCACGTGTCTCTGGGCAAGCCACTTAAATTTTCAGTCTTCATTTCTTCATTCATAAAATGAAGATGAGAATATTTTGTTTATCTACTGTCCAAGGTGGTTGTGAGCATTAAATGAGATTATGAGGGTAGCTAAGTAGTGTTATAGTCCACAGAGCAGAACCTGGAAGATTCATCTTCCAGAGATCTAATGTGACCTCAGACACTTACTAGCTATCTGCCTTGTCTGCCTCAGTTTCCTCATCTGGAAAATAAGCTGGAGAAGGAAATGGCAAACTGCCTCATCACAAAGAGTGGTTCATGACTTTAAAAAAAAAATGACAATGAAAAGCAGTGACTTTTTTTGGTAGGCTTCTGTACAACACAGATTCTCAAACTATCATGAGGCAGAAGTAGTGTACTGATTGAATGTGTATTGTTAGGATTCCAAGAAAAAACACAATACCCAAACAGCAACAATAACCAAAGAATGCAAGCTCCTTGAGGACGGGGATTGTTTTGATTTTGTCTTTATATCACCAGTGCTAGGCCTAGAGCACTTAAGAAATGCTTGTTGATTGACTGATTGATTGATTAATAGATTGATTAAATAGCAGCATAGATGGATAATAAAGTCTGGATTTGGAATCAAACCTTAGATTCCAATCCCCCTCACTACCTGCAGGACTAAGGCATTTCACTTTCTAGACTTTAATTTCTTCATCTGTGAAATGAAAGGACTGGACTAGATACCTCTGTTGAACCTTTTATCTGTAATCCTAGGACTCTGATTTTTGAAGACTATGCCATCAAAACCTAAGTTTTAGTAGCTCCTGCCATGTTGAAAATGCATTGAATATATTCCTGAACACTTGATTCTGTTGTCAGAAGCCGGGGCTCATCATGTTTGGAGAGATCTCTCATATGTGAATAAATGAATTTTGTTGTCGTTCAGTCATGTGCAATCCTTTATGACCCCATTTGGAGTTTTCTTGGCAAAGATATTGGAATGGTTTACATTTTTTTTTCTCCAATTCATTTTACAGATGAATAAACTGAGGCAAAACAGGATGAAGTGACTTGCCAGGGTCACACAGTTACTCAAACTCAGGAAAATGAGTCTCCCTGATTCCAGCTCCAATATTCTAGCCACTGTACCACTTAGGGAAAAGTATTCATTAGGCACTTTGGAAAGCTTGATGGTATAGTGGAAAATATATTATATGGATGCATGGATATATGTGGATATTAGGATTTATATGTATATTTATATACATATATAATATCATACATATATGTAGGACATTAGGATATATGTAATGTTAGATTTTTACTTTTTTGCATGTTGTTTCCACATTAAAATGTGAACTTCTTGAGAGTAAGAACAGTGTTTTTTCTCCCTTTCTTTCTTTGTATTGCCAGTGCTTAACATAGTGTCTAAAACAAAGTAGGCACTCAATAAATGCTTTTTTGTACCTCAGTTTTCTCAGCTGAAAAATGAGAGGGGTGAAGAAAGAAGAGACTGACCTCCACAGTCTCTTCTAGCTCATCATAATCATAATGGAAATCATGCTAAATCCATAGTCTGAAGACCTGGGTTCAAATCTAAATTCTGCTGTTTACTACTTGTTTGTAGTAAAAATCTATCACTTGGACTGAATTGTTGTAGAAGGAATTCTTTATTGGATGTAAAACTGTTATATCAATGTTTGTGACTTACCCTCTTTTGTGGTTTTGTTATATCCCTAGATAAGATTGTCTGGACACTCAAGAGTCTAACCACCATTTCTGGGGGGCAAATAGTCTTCCCAACAAACCTGCTAGCAAATGAATTTTGGGGAACCCAAACTGTTTGTAAGTTGAGGGCTTCGTGCACTAAGATAGGCTGATTTCTTAATATTGTAGATAAATGGATATATAATTAGATAGATAGGTGGATGAATAATAGATGATAGAGATAAAGATGGATATCTATGTATATTAACATATAGTTATCCCTTCCACATCATGGAGGTTAGGGATTCAGAGCCCTAATGATCTGGAAAGTTTTCTAGCCCTCATATCCCATTAGAGAAGTCTGAATTTTTTTCTTTTTTCCTTATGGGAGTGTTTATAAACTTTATTGTAAAATTTTGGTTGCTAAAACAATATCATATGTGAATTTATATATTTCTGAGTTTCTAAACTTTTTTGGTGTTCTCTGCTGACCTCTTGCATGTTGTCTGCAGCTTCTTATGCTGACCCTCAGATAGATTGAAACCACAATGGGGAAAATTAATATGGGAGAAATAACTATAGTAGAAAGAACTGGCTGCAACCAGAGTACTTGGATTTAACTATTCTGTCTTCGACCTTAGGAAATAGCTTAATTTCTTTGACCCTCAGTTTCTCCATCTGTAGAATGAAAGAGCTCAGATGAAACAAATTCTTCCAGTTCTAGCTCTATGAGACTAAATAAAATGCTTCACCAAGACTACATCCCCCACAAGCAGAAGAACTAAGAAGTAACTCTCCTGCAGAACCCTCTGCTTGCAACCATTTTCTATTCTTCACTTTTTGATC
Organism: Antechinus flavipes; assembly: GCF_016432865.1. Lineage (NCBI taxonomy): Eukaryota > Metazoa > Chordata > Mammalia > Dasyuromorphia > Dasyuridae > Antechinus > Antechinus flavipes. The sequence goes on from NC_067403.1 coordinate 228,222,383, forward strand.
CCTTTCATCAGGTGCCTCAGTCTCTCTGCTGGGCCAGAAACTTGCAAGTTTCCCAGCTTTTGCAAAGTTTGACAGCTAAAAAGACATCCGCGCCATCTGGTGGACACCAGAACAATTCACGGGAGAGAACATGTTATTAAGATCATAAGCCCCAAACTACATGGGACTTTAGAAGCCATCTTGTCAAACCCTTTAATTTGAAAAATTATGAGAGAAGGGAAAATTTACAAAGAAGTAATAAAGAGCAGAATTTAGATTTGAACCCATGTCCTCAGACTATGGATTTAGCATGATTTCCATTATGATTATGATGAACTAGAAGAGACTATGGAGGTCAGTCTCTTCTTCCTTCACCCCTCTCATTTTTCAGCTGAGAAAACTAAGGTACAAGAAAAAAAAATCAGTTAGCCAAAAAACATTTATTAAATTCAACAGTGATTTGTCCAGAGTCATACAAGACAACAACAAAGTCAGGATTCAAATTCAAGTCCTATGACCCCAAGTATTTTGTGCCATGTCATCAATAGGCACTCAATAGATTATTCAATTAGACAAATATCAATTAAGCACCCTGGGTATTATGTTAAGAGCTAAGTTAGAAAGTACACAGCTCAAAAATGAGAGCATCTGCCTTTAAGAGGCCCCTTTCTAAAGCATTCTAAAGCACAAAAGGTAAAATATATAAATAAATATTCACCTGTGGTCTGTAGATTTTTTAATATCTCTATAGCTATTTCATTATAATTGGCCCCTTTTTTAGTCCTATGTGTGTTATTTCATGAATTAAAAAAAATTATTCTGAGCAGGAATCCATAGGCTTTACCAAATTGCCCAAGGGGCCCACCATACAAAAATAGGTTAAAAACTACTATTTTAGAGGCTAACAGGACACAGCAGATTCTAAGATATTTGGGGAGGGAAAAGAAAGTCATATGAAGTGGATAGAGTACTGAATGGGGAGTGAAAGGAATTGGGTTTGCCATGCTACTTATTACCTGTGGGCAAGCCTCTTAAATGTCTCTGGATTTCAATGTCATCTTCAAAAGGAGCAAAGATCTCTGAGATTCCTGGCAGCTCTGCTTCTATGATCTGAAGACTCAAGGAAAAATGAAATCTATAGCTATAGTTAGGGTACATGTAAAGATGGGGTACCAATACCTTGGGCACCTACAATATAAAAACTAAAACTCCCCTCCTTTTTCAAATAAATGAGTATTTTGTCTTATTCAGTCTGGATCCAGGCCATCATGACAGCTCTTATGTCTTTTCTGCCTTGTTCCCAAAACCCCTTTATACATTGCCTTTCTCCAATAGAATCTAAGATCTCTGAGGGCAGAGATGATTTTGTTTCCATATATTAGAATCCCCTCTTTTCTTCCTGATTCCCAGAACCCCTTTATACATTATCTTTCTCCAACAGAATCTAAGATCCTTGAGGGCAGGGATGATTTTGTTTCTATTAGAATCCCAGGATTTAGCACAGTGCCTGGAACACAACAAGCACTGAATTGATGCTCTATCTATTTATTTATCTAACCATTCATTTAGGAATCTAGATCTATCTCTCTATCTACTTATTTGTCTAAATTTTGAAAGATTCTAGAAGGTAGAGAAGAGGAAGCAGTTCATCCCAGTCACCAACAGAGGGTGGAGAGGAGAGGCACTGACACAGATCTCCCCCTAATTTGGAAGCTTTCCTCAGGCTATTAAACTGTGTCTTGATGGAATGGGAGGACTCTGGTGGAAAGTATGGGAGGTAGCATTGCAGGCAGGCTTATTATTGTAGGCAGCCTTCAATAATTAACCCAGTATCTTCTGGGCTACTTCTGGGATATGCTGGGAGACCTTAAACAGACCTTTAACAGCACGGGAGCTGGACAGCTCCTGGAATAGCTGGAGTTTGAGGGTTCACCCCAGTCCAAAAGATTAAACTTTCCTACTCCAAAGGAAGCCTAGAAATACTAGATCTCCAACTAGCCTACCAACTAGTCATCATAGAGAGATGGATCTCTGGAACAAATTAGGAATACATTATACAAAAGCAAATGAGCACAGTAGCTTATTGTTTAGCTAGGTAGTTCAGTGGATAGAGTGCTCATTTTGGAGTTAGGAGGACCTGAGTTCAAATTTGACCTCAGACATTTACTAGCTGTGTGACCTTGGGCAAGTTACTTAAACCCTGTTTGCCTCAGTTTCCTCATCTATAAAATGAGTTTAAGAAGGAAATAGCAAACACTCCAGTTTTGTTTTTTGTTTTTGTTTTTTTTTTTTTTGACAAGAACTCACAAAGAGTCAGATACAACTAATTGAGGGAACAACAGCAGCCTAATGTTTGCAAAATCTCCTAATTCCAACTATTGGAAGGAAGGGGATAAAAACATTTATTAAGTACCCACTATGTACGAGGCACTATGCTAAGTGCTTGACAATACCATCTCATTTGATCCTCATGACAACTGGAAGGTAGATGCCAACCCATTTGAAGTTGAAGAGTTGAAGAAAGATACAGAGAGAGACAGACAGACAGACAGATAGACAGACAAAGACAGGCGGAGACAGAGAGGGAGAGTGTGAGTGAGAGGAAAAGACAGAGACAGAGAGAGGAAGAGAGAAAGTTAATGAGAGACAGAGAGAATGAGAAAGAAAGAAAAAGAGACAGAAAGAGAAAAAGACAGAGAGAAAGGTAGGGAGAGAGGAGAGAGACAAATAGAGACAGAGAGAAGGAAAAAAGAATGAGAGAAAAAGAGAGATACAAAGAGAGACAGAGACAGAAAGACAGAAAGATTAAGTTACTTGCCCAGGGTCACACAAATATTGAATGTCAGAGGCTGGATATGAATTCAAGCATTCCTGATTCTAGGCCCAGCACTACCTATCTTTTTGCTACCTATCTTTCTCTTTTGAAACAAGAATTCACCATTCTACAAAAACTGATAAGAAACTAGGTAAACAGTTGGACAGAAAACAGTCATAGACCTACCTCTATCATTGCATAACAAGATAAGTTCTAAATATGTTCAGATTTAAACATTAAAGGTGACATCATAAACAAGTTAGAAGAACAAGGAAGAAATTACCTGTCAGCTACCATGGATAGGGAAGAGTTTGTGACTAAATAAGGGACAGAATCACAGAAAGTAAAATCGACAATTTTGATTACATAAAATAAATGTTTTTGCACAAACCGAACCAATGTGGTTTAGAAGAGAAGCAGGTAAATGAGGAAAAAAAATCTTTGCAACAAATCTCTGATAATACATATGGAACTTATTTAAAATTATAAGATTGCACTGCATTAAAATGGAAAGCAGCTGAACAAATGTAAATAGAATCGAATATTATTGTGCTATAAGAATGAATGAAGAAGAAGAATTCAGAGAGGCTTGGGAAGATATATACAATAATGAGATGAATAGAACCAGAAAAACAATACACACAGTGATTACAACATATATGGAATAAGATATACTAAATACAAATTTGCTGATCTTGAAAATACCATTTCTTACACCTGTGAGTTAAAGATATTTCTACACTTATTAAAATGCAGGTGTAATAAATGGTAGGCTAAATTAATATGAAAGTATATCGGTATAGTGGGAAGAGTCGAGAATTGATGTTTCAAATGCGGAAAGACTTAGCTTTCAATTTTTGCCCTTGACGCTTAAGAGCTGTCTCTATATCTGTTTCCTCATTGGGGAAATGATAACCCCCACAGAAAGAATCACATGGGATAAGTTTTGTCCAGTGTCTATAGACCTTAAATAATAATGTAAATATCACATAAAACCTAGCAGTTAGAAACCGTTAGCACCTTAACACAAACTGGCCCTCCAGATTAGGGAACAAGGAGGACATAGATTACAAGACAGTGGCAGTCCTGGGGGAAAGGCACAAAGGGGCTTTAAGTCATCAAGGCTTGAGGATTAGGGATGAGGATGAAACACCACAAAACAATAGGATGATCCTTGAAAACAGGTACCATTTTGTATTTGTTTTAGAAATCCCAGTGCCCAGCACAGTGTCTGGCTCACATTGCTTAGTCTTTCCAGTCACTTTCTGTGACCACATTTGGGATATTCTTGGCAAAGATACTGGGGTGGTTTGACATTTCCTTCTTCAGCTCATTTTGCCAATGAGGAAACTGAGGCAAGCAGGTGACTTGCTCAGTGTCACACAAATAGCAAATGTCTGAAACTGGATTTGAACTTCCTAGTGTACTATCCATGGTGCTATCTGGCTCTTTTGTTTTTATTTCTACTTCTCATCCAAATATATGCACATACATGCACGTGCATACATATATTTGTATATATGTGTATATATGTAAAAGAACTATATTTGTAGGTATGTATATATACACTCATACACACACACACACACACACACATACATCACCCTTCTCCTACTTCCATTCCCCTGACCTATACTCCTAATCAATCAATCAATCAATACTCCTAATAAATAAATAACAAAGGATAAAACAAAAAGACAAAATAAGACAATTTTATAAAACTAACATCAATTAAGCTGGCAATATCTGCAATGTCCCATACCCACAGTCCACTACCTCTGCAAAGGGAGAGAGATGTATTTTCTCCTCTTCTCTGGAGCTAACCTTGGGCAATATAATTACAACATATTACATTTGTCCTTTTCCACTGATGTCGTCATATGTGGATATTTCAAATGGCCTTTCTAAAAGCCATATCCATCCCTTTCAGAAACATCTTGAATGGGCTTTCTCAATGCTTTTGCGGAATGATGATCGGGTGCCCTCTAGTGGCTGAGCTGAAGAATATTTGGGGTTCCATTTCACCCTTATCCATTTGATTTCATGTATCCACAACTCAGTGATTCATGCTTGGAGGTTTATTTGAGGAAAGAATCTGTGGTATATTGAAGACTTTTAAAAACCACTTTATTTCCTGCAGCAAATAATAAGGAGTTTACTTTAGATATATATTGCAAACCTACTTTTCCAGTATTTTCTGAAAAGGATTTAGATTTGTCTTTCTTTGCTTATTTGTTTCCTATTTCTTCAACGGCCTCTTCTCATACCTACAACAAATGGGTTAAGACTCAGGAGTGTAGGGGGAAGTAGAATCAGAAATTAAGGAGGTAATCATGTTCCTCGGAAAGGGGGTTGGTCAGGGAGTCACTGAGACCTCCAGTCCTACCACTAGTTACCTCTAGAATCTTAGGAAAGTCTTGCAATATTTCTGGGGTCCAGTTTCCTCTTCTGTAAAGTTTGAGGTTTGACCTAGAAGACTTCTAAGTTCCCTGTCAGCTTTAATTCCATGATCCCGTGTATAAATAAATCCAATCAATCATTGATTACCTTGGGCAAATTGCCTGACTTAAAAGAGCATTATTTCCTCATCCATAAAATCAGGAGAATTATTCTAGGTGACCTCAAAGATCACTTTCAGTCTCAAGTCTATGACATCAGGGAGTTATATGAAGATGAAAATTTTCATTTTAGAAAAAGTAATACAAATACAGTTTTAGAATTTATCCTCCAAAGTCTTCCTTTGATTGTAGAAGTCAGTTTGAGTTCTCAAAAGTTCTGGCAGGTTCTGTCAAGCTAGAGGATTCTGAATAAGGGCCAGGAGATGATCCGGGTGATTATTATCTAAGATCTAGCCCAGAAAAATTTCTAGAGGCTCATCAACAGAGGTTTGGCCCTTAGGTAATGACTTTTTGGTTTATTTTTTTTCAGCCACAAAAACACAGGAAGTGGAAACTGTCAGTTGGAGAAGGGTCTGTATCTGAATGGACAAAGACAGCACCCATACCAATACAAAAGCAGATATCCAATGGTTGTTACCAGTTGCACCTTCTATGACCAAGCAGAACCATTCTTATCCCCTATGTATAAGAGGATTCAACCCTCCTCTGATATGGTTCTAGTGTCCTCACTATACTCATTGCACTCCTCTGACTGTACCCCTTGCCTAGACTATTGTAATAACTTCCTAACATTATTCTCCCTCTAATGAATCAGTCAACAATGTACAGGGGGTAGGGGAAGAAATGAGGGGAAGGAAATTTATTTATTAAGCACCTACGTGTGCCAAACCTGTGCTAAGTGCCGAACAAATATTAGTTCATTTGATTCTTATGATAACTCTGGGAGATAGGTGCATTTATTAAGCACCAACTATATGTAAGGCACTGTGCGAGGCACTATCCAATAATATAATGCCAGATTAACCCCCCTAAAACTAAAGTTAGTTCATTTCTCCTCAAAATGAAAATGAATAACAATAAAATTAAATTTACTGTGATTGGGATAGTGAGGTAGCCAGGACTGCCTGATCTCTTATAGACCTAGCTTGCTTTGGAAGGATCTAAGTCTGACCCATATCTTGTGATATGGAATGGCCAAGTTTAGATAGCACGTGTATGGCCTTATATGGATCATTTATGCGCATCGGTATAAAGGGGGAAAGCCATCGTGGCTAGGTGAGTTATTCTGAAGCTGAAGCACAGTACCTGGAAGTAATTTGTGCTCTCTGGCCAGGGTATCCCATCACTGCACCAAAATCATCCAAGCCCAATACTACCCCAAATGAGCAGTCACTGCTTCTTACTTGCTATTCACCCTGTTAAGGATGGCAAAGCATTCTGGACTAGGCTCAATTCAGAGCAGACCAATGATTCAGACTCAGGATTAGAACAAAATGAAACATTCACATATCATCTAACACAACAAAAGGAGCTTACTTAACTTAATAAATGCTTAATTTGACTGTTTGCTGCTTGACTGACACGTTTCATAAGTGTAATAAAGGTATTAGTACTGGATAATAGATCGTGTAGATCTCCTTTCTGATTCGAGGTTCTCCATAATCTTACTCTCACCTAAATCCCATGTTACTTTACAATTTATAAAATCGTATATAAAACTTATAAAGTCTTATAAAATCTTCATTTCTCAAATATATAGAGAAGTGGGTCAAATTTATAAGAATACAAGTCATTCCCCAATTGATAAATGATCAAAGGATATGAACAGATAGTTTTCAGATGAAGAAATTAAAGATATCTATAGTCATGTTTTTAAAATGCTCTAAATCACTATTGAATCAAGAAATGCAAATTAAAATATCACTGAAGTACCATCTCACACCTATCAGATTGACTAAGATGACAAGAAAAGGAAAATGATAAATGTTGGAGCAGATGTGGGGAAATTGGAACACTAATGCATTGTTGAAGGAGTCGTGAATTGATCCAACCATTCTGGAGAGAAATTTGGAACTATGACCAAAGGGAGATAAGGATGCATACCCTTTGATCCAACTATACCATTACTAGGTCTTATATTCCAAAAAGATCAAAATAAAAGGAAAAGAACCTAGTTATGGAAAAATATTTATAGCATCTTTTTTTGTAGAGGCAAAAAATTGGAAATCAAGGAGATAGATACCCATTCATTAGAAAATGGTTCAACAAGTTGTACTATATGAATGTAGTGGAATACTATTGATAATGACAATGATAAACATAGAGAGTTCAGAAAAACTTGGAAAGACATATGAACTGATACTGAGTGAAGTGAGCAAAACTAGGAAGACACTGTACATAGTAACATTATGGGATGATCAACTGTGATAGACAGAGTTCTCAGCAATGCAATGAACCAAGATAATTTCAAAAGACTCATGATAAAAAATGCCATCCACATCCAAAGAAGAATATGGATTCTGAATGCAGACAGAAGAAGCATATTATTTTCCCTTTTATGTTGTTTGTCTCTGATTATTTTTTCACAACTTGATTAATGTGGAAATATGATTCAACATTATTAACATAATATAACTTAATGCAAGAGTATCCCCCTTAAAGCTAAAGTTAGTTCATCTTACCTCAAAGTGAAAATTAAAATTTACTAACTAAAATTTGTAAAAATTAATTTTACCATGCTTGGAATACTAAGGGATATCAGGTTGCTTGCTATCTTGGAAAGGGGGAAGGGAAAAAAGAAAGGAGGAAAAAATGGACTTCACAAGATCTCCCCTTTGAAAACTTAAAAAAAAGTTTTAAAAATATTATGTTTCAATTTGTATTCAGATACAATCAGTTCTTTCTCTGGATATGGACAGCATTTTTCATCATAAGTCCTAGAGTAATTTTGGAATCATTGTATTGCTGAGAATAGTAACATTCACAGCTGATCATCCTACAACATTGCTATTATTTTGTACATGTTACATTTCATTTTGCATGAACTCATGGAGGACTTCCCAAGTTTTTCTGAGAGCATCCTGCTCATCATTTCTTACAGAACAACAGTATTCCATCATAATTACATGTAACAATTTATTCATGTTATAGAAACTAATTGTTGAAAAGAGATTTTTAAAAAAATAAACAAAAATGTTTATAGTTCTTTTCTCAGATTAAAAAAAATTGGAAATTGAGGGGATTACCCATCAGATCAAAAAGGGGAAAATGAGAAAGAAAAAATGAGCAAACAAACAACAACAATAGCAAAAAAGAAAAAAGTGAAAATACAATGCTGTGATCCACATTCAGCTTCCTTAGTTCTCTCTCTAGATGCAGATGACTCTTTCCATCACAAGTCTATTGGAATTGCCTTGAATTACCTCATTGTTGAAAAGAACCAAGTACATCACAGTTGTTCATCACATAATCTCATTATATAATATGACTTTTATGGAAATGTTTTACATAATTTCACATGTGCCTTCTCAATGAGGGGTGGATGTGGGAGGAAGGAAGGGAGAGAATCTGGAACTCAAGGTTCTGAAAAAACAAATGTAAATAAATTCTTTTACATATAACTAGAAAAAATATATATGAAAAATAAATGGTTGAAAATGCTCTTTACATGTAGCTGTAAAAAAAAAAAAAACCATTATTAAGTGAGGAAAAAAATAAATCTCCCATTATTGTTCCTCATGTACTCAGTGCTCTAGCCAGACTATACTAATCTACTCTGCCCTGATTCAGTCTGAACACCTTTCTTTATACTGCTTCCCACATCTATGATCCATCCCACAATTGATTTTGGCCTAATTCCTCCCCAGCTTTTTAACCCTGGCTTAAAGGCAACTTTTGCTAGATCTCATAAGCAAGAAAGAGGCAGTATGTGACAGAATAGAGTATGTTGAATCTGGATCTAGAGTCAAAGGACTGATCCAAATTCAAGCTCTAGTAGTTAGGAATAAGGAAAGGGAATAAGCATTTATTAAATGCCTACTATGTGTTAGGCACTGTGCTAAGCACTTTACAAATATTATCTCATACTATGGAGATTGAATGTTTATTGAAGTATAGTATTTTCATCTTTGTTTTTTCTTTCTCATTTTTTTTTCCTTTTGGTCTGATTTTTCTTGCACAACATGATAAATATGAAAATATATTTAAAAGGATTGCACATATTTAACCTATATCAGATTGTTTGCTATAGGGGAAAGGGGAGGTAAGGGAAAGAGGGAGGAAAATTTAAAACATAAAGTCTTACAAAAATGAGTGTTGAAAACTATCTTTACATGTAATTGGAAAAATAAAATACTATTGAGAAAAAAACCAAATATTATTTCATTTGTCTCTTTTTAATAGTTATTATCTCTATGCCCTCTCTACCTGTCATTTTCCACATAGGTAATTAAACTGACTTTTTCTTGAGCAAGAAAAGGCTCCCAGACCTGACTGCATGTATTTCTGGGAACTATAGTCCAAATGGGCAATGTAATTTCCCCCTCTCTTGGAGGACGGGAAGAATGGTGAGAGATTGGAAAGGAAAATTTGCTTGGCAATTTCAGCAACCATATAGGTTAACAGAAAAAGAAAGCTGCTCCATCAGGCCTTTTGAATGACCATGACAGCTTGGGATATTGAAGCAGCTTGAGCTCTTTACTGATTCACTATCTTCCAAACCCTGCGCTGGTATACGTTTGGAATGGACTTTTGAAGTGTTTATTCCTCCCATCTTCACCCTCCCTTCTCTCTATTCAGCAGACATTTTACTATAATAATAATTTTATCCCTTCAGTTGTTCCTAATTTCTGATTCTTCATAGTACCTTAGAAACACTTTCTTCTAATTATAACCAGTGTAACTTCTTTGTGATTTTGTATTTGTTCTCAATTGCAAACAGGAGGAGTTTCAAGGGAGCAGGCCAGTGAATGAGCAGGATTAGCACAGAAAAAGGAGATATTGTTCCAACCTACTTTATCTAAAATAACTAGGGAGTCTGTGTTTTTTCCATTCTAGCTTGGAGTCTCTAAGTTATGATAGATTATTATATCATTTTGATTATTAATAATTTTTGAAAAATTCTCCAAACAGCAATTTAAACCTGATCTGGGGTTTTTCTTCTGCTTCTCAAGCTAAAACTGTGAGCCTAGGTGATTTGATAAAGGAGATGGGTACCCATGAGTCATGTTGCCTTTCCTTGAGCATGCTCGCAGAGGAAGGACAGCAATTAAAGAGTAAGTAGCTCCAGTGGGAGGGAAAAGGTGGAGTCTAGGATGTGGTCATACTATATTCCCACCCTCCTCCCTCCCCCCCTCTAATTCCAAGGGTGGAAGCCAGAGGTGAGAGGTAGCCTTTTTTGATTTTGCCTGCTTCTTCAAACCTCCAAACCTTACCAGACAGCATCACCAAGAGGTTACAAGTACAATGATGCCATTGGATTAGATACTCTGTGTTCTTGCCAGTTCTATTCCTATTCTGAGCTTCCACAGAGTTTCATTTATAATTCTGATGACATTTATATATATATATAGATTTATATATTATAAACATATATATAAATTTATATGTATATATATATATAAGCACACATAAAATAGCTTTTTATATATAAAACCTATGCATGGATAATTTTTCAACATTGACCCTTGCAAAAACCTCTGTTCCAACTTTTCCCCTCCTTCCCTCCACTCCTTTCCCTAGATGACAGGTAGTCCCAGTCATGTTAAATATGTTAAAGTATATGTTAAATACAATATATGTATACATATTTATACAGTTCTCTTGTTGCACAAGAAAGATCAGATTTAGAAAGAAGGTAAAAATAACCTGAGAAGGAAAACAAAAATGCAAGCAAACCATAACAAAGAGAGTGGAAATGTTATGTTGTGGTCCACACTCATTTCCCAGTGTTCTTTCTCTGGGTGTAGCTGGTTCTGTTCATTACAGATCAATTGGAACTGATTTGGATCCTCTCATTGTTGAAGAGAGCCACATCCATCAGAATTGATCATCATGTAGTATTGTTGTTGAAGTGTATAATGATCTCCTGGTTCTGCTCGTTTCACTCAGCATCTGATGACATTTTTACACGATTGATAATACAGGTTCACCCGTGCGCAGATCTCTGCAATTTACAAGGACAAACCATCAGGTACCAGTATTTCCAGCATCACATTAACCATTCACTGGGCCTGAAATACACTCCTTCATCTCCATCTCTCTCTTGCCACTCTTCCTGATCTCTGACATTGCTACCACTTCACTCTCAAAATGACCATTAGGTAGAACAATGGATGAAGCACTGGACTTGGAGCCAGGAAGTCCCGAGTTCAAATCTTATCTCTGATGCTACTAGTTGAGTGAACCTGGGCAAATTATTTAACCTCTCAGCCTCAATTTCCTCATCTGTAGGTTGAGGAAGAAATAGCACTATTTCCCAAAGTTGTTATGAGGAACAATCAAAATAATATGTGCAAAGCACTTGGCAAAAATTTATAGTGATATATAAAAATTAACTTTGATAATTACCAAATTAGTATATAATTATCTGTAAGCATGCTGTCTCTCTCCAATCCAAAGCTTCTTAGAACATAACTTGTCCTTTTCTTTCTCTTTTCTTTTTGTCTTTGCATCTCTAATACACAGCAAAGTACTCAACATACAGAGTGTATTTTACAATGTTTGTCAAATTGAATTTTCCTCTCCAAGGCTTAATTTTCTTATCAGCAAGTAGAGATAACAATCCTAGCAGTACCAGGTTCATAGGGTTGTGAACAAAAGGACTTTGTGAATAATAAGGTTCTATAGAAATGTGAAATATTTGTTTCTTTTTACCTATAACCTATATACCTATAATTGTTTTTAGCTTGGAAGATTGTACAAATGGAATATTAACGAATGAATGAATGAATAAACAGGCATTATTAAGTGTTTGCCATGCATTAGAGACATTGTGCTAAGCACTGAGGATACACGTACAACAAGAAAAAGGTCCTACCTTCAAGGAGTATATAGTCTAGTAGGGGCAGACAGAACACATCAAGGAATGCTGGCCAGGAAGAAGTATTTTGGTTTAAGAAGCCACAGAAATAGGGGCAGTTAGGTGGTGCAGTGGATAGAGCATCAGCCCTGAAATTAAGAGGACCTGAATTCAAATTTGGGCAAGTCACTTAACCCCAATTGCCTCAGCAAAATAATAATAATAATAATAATAAAATAAAATAAATTAAGAAGGCACAGAAATGTTGAGTGAGATCACACAGCAATTGATTGACTTTCATCCATTAATTGATGCTCCTGAACTGGTTAGAGCTGATAGTACTCTGTATTTTATTAGATTTGAGTGATTTTTAAATGAAGACAGAGGGTTCTTTCATTTTCTTATGGTATAAGGAATAGTAGGTGTCACTTTTAAGCCTTGTAAAATACTGCTAATTTAAAATTAAGTAAATGCAAACTTCTTCCATTAAATTTTATTACTATTTTCCTATCATACAGTATAGCTATTATATCTTTTAATGAATGTAGTTAATATCCTTGATGGAAATGAGTGTGAATAAAAGACCTACTCAAAATTCTCCTTATGAAAATCATTTGCAGTTTGACAGATAGACACAGGTGTGACAGCTGGTATGGCCACTCCCAGGCATCCACTTTGTGATGTTGCCAAAGCTCTCATCCTCTCCTGGCTCCTTCTTTGGCTTTCTGCAATCTACACAGGGGCAGGCTGTTATTTCATTAATTGATTAGTTAATTCACTACCAACTAGAGAGTACAACAAATATTTTAGTCACCAGATAGTCCCAGATAGGTTACCAACCCCAATGACTGTCAAAGGGTACTCCAAAGGTCCCGTGGGTGCTTGTTCAGGATCTCCTACTTCCCACCAGAGGGCACACATGAGTAACACTCTCTTCCCTCTCCAACTGTGCAGAACTCAACTGAGTTTGCAGAATGTATCATCTGCTCTAGAATCGCTACAGATTTAGGAGTATGGTCTTATACATACTCAAAAATGACCAAAATAGGAAATCTCTGCTTCAAGCCATCACCCCTTCATTTAGCATCTCCCCTTCTCATTCATAACTGAGCAAATTCATTTATAAGACTTACATGTTTTACTTTTTAATAGCAATTAATTTACTGTAACATATGGAGGCGGGGCAACTAGGTGGCCCAGTGGACAAACTAGCAGTCTTGAAGTCAGGAGGAATTCAAATCCAGCCTCAGATACTTACTAGCTGTATGACTTTGGATAAGTCATTTAAAACACTAGCTGTATGCCCCTGGATAAATCATTTAAAACCTATTGTTTTAATTTAAAAAGAAAGAAAGAAACTTAATAAAGTAAATGAGTTCTAGATTCCCTTCCCCTCCTCCCCATTTTCTCTCTGCCTGGAATTAGAGGGAAGACAATCAAAGAAGGGATCTCTGTGGCCTTGGAGCTCACTGAGATTGGCTGAACAAGCTCTTGAAGAAACATGGGGAAGTGCCAGAGATGGGCTTTGATCTCATTGCTCAAGTCTTGCCTGTCTTCTCCCATTTCTTCTAAAACTTCTTGCAGGCCTGGATCTCAAATGGTAAGGAGGAGCATTCACTTTATTATACAGGCAGTATTAGCTAACCTCACAAAGCAAGATTAGAAATACAAAAAGGCCATTGAATCCAACCTCTCTCTCTTTTAAGATAGAGAAATCAACTCACGGAAAGATTTGCTAGGATCACACAGAGAGTAAACAGTGTGATTCGTAGTGTCAGAAATCTTGAGTTCAAATTCCAGTTTTGATACATACCAGCTATATGATCTTGGGCAAGTTATTTAACTTTTCTGGACCTCAATTTCCTTGATTATTAAATACGTATAATTATATTAGCTTCCTCTCTTCTTTGCAGGGTTTCTCTCTCTCTCTCTCTCTCTCTCTCTATCTCTCTTTTTTTTGTCCCTATCCTAGTGCAAAATGTCAAGGAAATCATAGGATTAGCTTTCCACAGATGTGAATACAGGGGTTCCTCCCACAAAGGTACTCTATGTATAGTATAGATAATAGGTATGGAACAACTTTTTATTTGTTCTTCTACAGAAAAAGCATAAGATGCAAAAGTCTCATAGACATGCATGAACAAATATAGGCCACATAAAACACTCAAATGGCCCATTATATTCACTATTCTCCCCAGTAGGCAATGATCCTTGGTGGAACTGCTGAATAGATATTTTGAATTTACCAAGAACCAGCACTGTCTGAGCAATTCACAGTAATTACGGGGGAGAATTTGGCAAGGTCCAGATCTCCTGGCTACTCACAGAATACTTTTTGTCTTCCAGTTGCAGGGTGACCTTATCCTTTTCTCCTTTACAAAATATGCTGCTGAGAAAATTATGTCCCTTTGAGCAGGTAGCATTTGACTCTGGAACTAAGAATTCTTAAACTAAGAAATATCCATGAGTAATTGGCAAGACCATAAACATCGATTTCTTAGGATTGCTAGCCATCAATCTGTACTCAGGAAAAGAAACAGGAGGGAAAATGGTAGCCAGAGATTGGAAATTCAAAAAGCTCTAGCCTCAGACTCTTTTAAGTGAGCATATGATTCCAGTACTATATGTTTCTGCTGCAAGTTCCTATTCCCATTGTCTTCCCACTTTTCCAGATAAGAAGTGCAAGGGAGAAGAAAAATTGGAAAGTAGTCGCAAAAGAGTGGAACCATTTCAAAGTTCACTCAGACCACAGAACATGTTGAGGAGATTGTCCTCCAATAGCAATTATTACCCTAGCTCTCATTGGCCAATGATAGGGGGACAGTGTCAGTCACTGGGAACAAGAATGCTTTTATGTGTCCTTTCAGCAAGATATATGCCCCTCAGCAAAAAATGCTTGGGTATGACCAACTCCATAAGAGATATTCCAACCCCCAAGAAATATATGGGAAGGATTCTTTCAATCATCCTCTATTTCATTATTAAAGATTTTTTAAAAGACTTTTTTCTATTTTGAAACATCAAGCCAAGTATGATCAGTCCTGAGTAGAAAAATGAAAGATAAAAGCACATAATTTAGTAAGAGCTACTTACCATTTCCCATCTCTGTCACCTCTATGGCCTTGGGCAAAGACATTTAATCTCTAACTCTCATTTTATTGAGAAGCCAGTTGTGTTAAAATTAAATAGAAATGGGAGCCACCAAATTATATATAAGGATCCCTGCAGGTTATATCTTGACTTAGAAAAATCACACATTAATATTATCTATGTTCTATAGTATTTTTAAAACACCATTTGCTAAACATTTACCAAGGTGTTGCTAGCTAAAATATGACACTTCTGGTATAACAGACAGGATACTTGACCTGGAGTCTGCTGGAACAGAAATTCTAGTCACCTGGAAGTACAAAATCCTAGACCTCTGTCTCTATATGTCTCTATGGCAAAGCCCATGAAAAATCTGGGGAACTTGGTCTTACATGCAAAATTCTGTCCTATCACTTGTATCTCATTCTGCTCTGAAAACCAAGTGGCGTAAAACTTGGAAGATAGTTGGAATAGTGAATAGAGTACTGGGTCTGAACTAAGGAAGAACTGAATTCAAATATAGCCACTGACTTAAGTGAGTCACTAAAGCTCTGTCTGCCCCAATTTTCCTCAACTGTAAAATGGAGAAAATACAATGCAAAGATATGGGAAACAGCTGATCTAGAACACATCAACAGGGAGATGGGGAATGCATGAAAACAGCTGGTTTAAACCATATAGACAAGAATAGGGTGATCCGGAATGCCAAGACACTTTAAACAGCTGATCTAGAACACCAAGAACATGGGGGAGTGAGCTAGAACATGAAGATCTAGAAGGCGAAGAGAGGCAATCTAGAATGGGAAACTGGTCTTCAACAACAAAACAAGTGGAATAATTGATATAGAACTCCAAGAGTGAGGCAAAGCAATGTAGAATGCCAAGACAGGGAAAGTGACAGATCTAGAACACCAATGTCTAGGAAAACTGGTGATCTAGAACACCAAGACTGGGGAAACTTGTGATCTAGAGCACAAACACATGGAAAAGTGATGTAGACCATGAGACCAAGGAAGCTGGGCTAAGTAGATAGCTAGGCCACGTAAACTGGGCCCTCTAGAAAACCAGGCCACAGAAGTCGGGCCATCTAGAACACCAAGACTAGGGAAATGTGTGATCTAGAACTCTAAGATGTGGGAAAGTGAGCTAGATCACAAGATCACGGAAGCCTAGCCATCTAGACTACTAGGCCACATTAACTGAGCCAAATAGACAGCCAGGCCACAGAAACCAGGCCTTTTAGAAAAGCAGGACACAGAAGAAGGGCCATCTAGGCTACCAAGCCATAGAATAAAGATTGAACAATTTGGAGGGGGAGGTGCAGACTTGGAACTTTAGAGTGTCGGACTAAGGAAATCAAAATGAAAACAGGTTCTTTGGTTCTTGAGGAGGGTGGATCCCAGTAGAGAAAAAGGACAAATCAGATCCAGGGGGATTTAAGACTGAGACTGATTGAGGAAATGTATCAAGAATAGTGTGAGAGTCTTCGACAACGATATTGTATGAGGATGTATTCTGACGGAAGTGGATTTCTATGACAAAGAGACCTAACTGAGTTTCAATGGATAAATGATGGACAGAGACAGCTACACCCAGAGAAGGAACACTGGGAAACGAATGTGAACTATTTGCATTTTTGATTTTCTTCCCGAGTTATTTTTACCTTCTGAATCCAATTCTCCCTGTGCAACAGGAGAACTGTTCAGTTCTGCAAATATGTATTATATCTAGGATATACTGCAACATACTTAACATATATAGGACTGCTTGCCATCTTGGGGGGGGGGGTGTGGAGGGAGGGAGGGGAAAAAACAAAACATAAGAGAGTGCAAGGGATAATGTTGTAAAAAATTACCCTGGCATGGATTCTGTCAATACAAAGTTATTAAATAAAATTAAATTAAAAAAAAAAAGAATAGTGTGAGAGATTTTCAAAGGTTAATCAATAAAGAAGGATTGTATGGGATAAACTGAGTGAAGCCCTCTTACAGGAATATGGCCTTGAGACTTTGCAATAACAAGTTGAGGTAGAGATAAAAAGCTGCAGGTGTTCAATTGTCTTGGATGAATATTTCCTCTCCTGTTACTCCCCACATTTTAATTAGCATTTAAGTACTTCTTTTAGAGGTGATGATGGCTTTGGGAATCCAGGTAACAGAATTCTTTTATTCAAGAATATCTACTTCTACAGCAGTTCTCCTGGGAAATTTGAATTATGAGTTTGTTATTTACTCTTTTGTTTCTTGGTTAGACTTCTGTGTTTAGGGTATAAGCCTGGACTCCCTCAGACTATGGGAGCAAAAGTGAGGGGTGATGGGGGATTCTGGCCTATTTAATCTTGTGTTTTCCAGTTTGTGCTTTGCACTCCTCTATTGACATCTTGTCTATTGGGAGTTGCCCTTTCTTAGAAGACTGTAATAAATCCCTTTTTACTTTTTCTTGCCTCAAGAGTCTCTGATTGTTTTTATGGTCGCTACTGTCCCACACAAATCTATAGATCCCTTCTTGAGTAATATTTTTAAATATGTAAAATATAAAGATTTTTAAAAAATCAATTCTATTTGAAAGTTCTTTTAATTGCAAAGACCACCGTCATCCCAGCCTCACCCTTCCAACCCTTTAAAAATTTCTATTCTATTACCTAGGGGTTGCTCTCAAAAAGAAGGGCCCCGAATCTTAGTTTAGAAGCAGATCCCCTTTTGAAATGCTAATTGACTGACTAGCTTTTCCCACTGTCTGTAAGTCACACTTCCTTAACTAGGACCAGAGGAATTTTTGCATATTTTTTTATGCCTGGTTTCTAAACAGAGGACAACCTCAGATCCTGGCAGATTGTAACTTGTAAAAATGCTAATTTCTGGAAGTCATGAAAGCCCCCAAAAGTAACACTGAGAATTCCATGGCTGGAAAAAAGGAAGACTCATATATTTGTGCAAATTGTAGATGGGATCTTAGCTGTCAGTTGGTTTACCTTCTTATTTTCTTGGTGAAAAAAATTGAATTTATGAAGATCAAATTATTTGTCCAGGGTCACCTGAAAGGAGAGCAGGGAAGGAGTCCTGCATAGCTGAATACTATTAAGCTCATCCAAATAAACTTAAAAATTCACAGTTATTTAGGGCAGAGCCTGGACTAAAATCCAGACTTTTCTAGTCCAGTCTTTTCCCCACTCAACCATGAAAGAGGTGGAAAGAATGAAGATGGTTCAGGTACACAATCCAATTATCAGCTCAGGAAGAGTTCCCATACTGACTCTGTATTGACTAGGTAAGTTTTATTTGTGGAAGCCATGTAGCATAATAGAGGGCTATTAACTTCCGTGCCCTTGGACATCTCTACATGACTATAATACAATTTAGTTACCTTCTTTGCAAGGGTGATCTACACTAAGGGATCCTTGTACAGATGAAACCACATCTAGTTTCTACAAAGTTATTTTTTTTCCTTTTTCCAGTGATTATACAAGTATTTGTTTATTATAAAGTTTTCCTAAAGTCTTTTGGTTTTAGGAGATTCCTTAATCATCAAATCCTAGATTATTAATGCTGGAAGAGATCTGGGAAATCACCTAGTCTAGGTCAATTCAGGCCAGAAATGAGAAAGGATTTGCCGGGAAATTGTTTCTTTTTTGGAGGTTTTTTTTTTTTTAAATAATAGCTTTTTATTTTCAAAATACATGCAAAGATAGTTTTCAACATTCACCCTTAGAAAACCTTGTATTCCAAATTTTTCTCCCTCCCTTTCTCCCACCTCTTTCCCTAGACAACAAGTAATTCAACATATTTTAAACATGTGTAATTCTTCTATAAATATTTCTACATTTATCATGCTACACAAGAAAAATCAAGTCAAAAAGGGAAAAAATGTAAAAAAGCAACAACACAAAAGAGGTGAAAATACTATGTTATGATCCATATTCAGTCTCCACAATCCTCTTTCTGGATGCAGATGACTCTGTCTATCACAATTGGAATTGGCCTGAATCACCTCATTGTTGAAAAGAACCACGGCTGTCAGAGTTGATTATCACATAATCTTCTTGTTGTCATATACAATGTTCTCTTGATTCTACTTACCTCACTTAGCAGTAGTTCACGTAAGTCTCTTCAGACCTCTCTGAAATCATCCTGCTGCTCATTTCTATAAAACAATAATATGCCATAACTTATTCCCAATGGATGGGCATCCACTAAATTTCCAGTTCTTTGCCACTACAAAAAGGATTGCTACAAACATTTTTGCACGTGTGAATCCTTTCCCCCTTTTTTAATGTTCACAACTCCACTAACAATTTATTAGCATCCCAGTTTTTCCTATTCCTTCCATCATTTATCATTATCTTTTTCTGTAATCTTATCCACTATGAGAGGTGTGTAGTTGTAACTCAGGACTTTCTTAATTTGCATTTCTCTGATTAATAGTGATTTAGAGCATTTTTTTTTCATATGACTAGAAATGGTTTTAATTTCTTCATCTGAAAATTATGGTCATATCCTCTGACCATTTATCAATTGGAGAATGGCTTGTATTCTTTTAAAATTTGAATCAATCCTCTATATATTTAAAAAATGAGACCTTTATCGGAACCCTTGATTATAAATTTTTGCCCCAGTTTTCTGATTCCCTTCTAATCTTGGCTGCATTAGTTTTGTTTGTACAAAGCCATTTTAATTTAATATGATCAAATATCCATTTTTGCATTTCAAAATGTTCTCTAGTTCTTTGGCTATAAATTTCTTCCTTCTCCACAGATCTGAGAGGTAGACTATTCCTTGTTCTCCTAATTTGCTTATAGTATCACCTTTTATGTGTAAATCATGAACCCATTTTGACCCTATTTTGGTATAAGGTGTTAGATGTTGGTCAATGCCTAGTTTCTGCCATACTATTTTACAATTTTTCCAGCAATTTTTGTCAAATAGCAAATTCTTTTCCCAGAAGCTAGAGCCTTGACCTTTTGTTCTTCCATATGAATTTTGTTATTTTTTCTAGTTTTATAATTTCTTTGCAGTTTAATTGGTATGGCATTGAATTAGTAGATTTAGGCAGAATTGTCATTTTTATTATATTAGCTTGGCCTACCCATGAGCACTTGATATTCTTCTAATTGTTTAGCTCTGACTTTATTTGTGTGGCAAATGTTTTGTAGTTTTGCTTATATAGTTCCTGACTTTCCCTTGGCAAATAGATTCCCAAATATTTTATATTATCTACAGATATTTCAAGTGGAATTTCTCTTTGTATCTCTTGCTGCTAGATTTTATTGATGATATATAAAAATGTTGATGATTTATGTAGATTTATTTTGTATCCTGCAACTTTACTAAAGTTGTTGTTTCCAGCAGTTTTGGAACAGATCTAGGATTCTCTGAGTATACCATCAATCACATGCAAAGAGTGATAATTTTGTTTCCTTATCTACTCTAATTCCCTTTTCTTCTCATTGCTAAAGCTAACATTTCTAATGCAGTAATGGTGATAGTGGGCAACCTTGTTTCACTCCTGAACTTACTGGGAATGCTTTTAGTTATCCCATTTACATATATTGCTTGCTGTAGTCAATTGTTTCTTTATCTACTGGTTGGTAAAGAAACCAATCTTTTGTTTCTTTATAAATACAAAGCTAGGTAATTCATTCATCCCTCTGAATTTCACGGGTTAATTATTTCTCATGTTCATTCAAGCAAACAGTTTACATCTGTTTGCCTATACAGTATAAGAACATATATGTGTGTGTACATACACGCACACACAGAGATACGGTTATCTCTTTACATCTTTTCCCCTAATAGAATGTAAGCCTCTAGGGTCTTAATTCATGTTACACTGAATTGTATTAATGAAGATGAGAGCAAGTAGTGAGCCTTTCTACTATGGGAAGAAGAGCTTCTCTTCTTGCTTATTCTTAGTGTCCTATAGGTTCTTTGTGGCCCAGGGATTTCATGCTGTCCTGTGCAATTCTACTTTAGCATCCTACACAGGGTCTACCATTTCTAAACATGGAACTCTTCACTATTTTCATCCCACACTCACATGAAAACATGCAAATTACATGCTTCATTCCTGAATGGATCTGGTCTTACTTATGTGTCACTGAAAATAATCTGAAAGCTAATTTACACTAGGATTTCGATGATTAAGATTATCCTTTAAATTTACATTTTTATATTTCCACTTTAATAAGAAATAATGCCTTAGCTAGAAGAAATGAGGCAGACAGTAAATCTCCATGGTTCCAAGCCCACTTGTCCCTCCCAGATCAGAGTGTCCAACACATGGCCTGGCCACAAATAGCCCACAACAATGTCCTCTAAAACAGATCAAAATGTAATTGGGAAACATTTAACAAACTAAACAAAGAAAAAATAAAATACAGATAATATCTCATCTTAAAACTAAGTCAACAT
Source organism: Antechinus flavipes (assembly GCF_016432865.1). Taxonomy (NCBI): domain Eukaryota; kingdom Metazoa; phylum Chordata; class Mammalia; order Dasyuromorphia; family Dasyuridae; genus Antechinus; species Antechinus flavipes. The sequence goes on from NC_067403.1 coordinate 228,244,091, forward strand.
GCAGTTCCTGTAGCAGAGGTACCGGATAGAGACCCTGTCTATTCCCACTAAAGGAGACCATACTGCTTATTGAAAGTTAACTCTAACACCTGAGAATCCCCAAGACTCTCATGAGCCAGGACTGTTCCTTGGTGGAGTTTGGGCAGGAAGGCTGATTACCACAAACCCCAGGGTCTTTTATCCACATATAGCATAGGGAGTCTACCTGTCTCCCTGCCTAAGAAAAATCATTAGACTAGCATTAAAAAACAAAATCCCAAAGCTCCGGGAGTATTTTATCCCTCATTTTTTTTCTTCTCATTAATTTTCCTTTATGCTTCTCTTTTCAAATGACTCTTCCTGTATACTCTCTTCCCCCCTCCCCTATCCAAGTCCACCCTCCTTTCTCTAGCGCTACATTAGTTCAAGTACAGGATGCTTTCCCCAAGCTCCAGTCTAGCTGAGTCAACATTCTTCCTTCCTCTCTTAGCCTGGCTCTGGTATGATCATGCTGCCCTCCACATGTTCCTTTCTGCCACTAGCTCCAATGCAAAACCCTCTTTACCCATTCTACCCATAACCTTTCTGTCTTATCTAGGAAAGCCTCCAAGCACTCCCAGCTTTTTATAAGATAACATCTATTTGATCAAAGATTGCATTTTTGCTACCAAAAGTTTTGTTTGGGGGGAAATGAATAATAGTATAGTATACCATAGACTGTGTAAATTGGTTTCCTGAACAGATTGCCTGTATTTCTATTATCTATATCTATAGCTATATCTATACCTGTATAGCTAATATCTATTAGGAGCACTGATAGGTCAGAGGATCATCGATTTAAAGTTGTAGATGACTTTAGAAGTCATCTAGACACCTTGCACTCCCCAGCCTCCAAATCTTATAAATCCATTTTAGGATAATCAGTATAATAGCAACACAAGAAAAAGAAATGGATTTAGGACTCATTTCTTCCCACAACATTATTCCCATTTCCAACTGAGCAATTTAGTAGACCTTTAAACTAACTTCCTAGAACTCAAAGATAAGGAAAAGATGTCAATACTTAAATAGTAAACCATTAACATAGGGTGGAGCTGTGCTGAACACTTTTAATTGAGAAATTAATTTAAGACCTGACTACTTATGGAAATACTATCCAACATAACTCAAATTTCAATGAACTATCCAGAGATTGTATTCTTGACTCTTTTTTTTTTCTCTCTCCTAAAAATCTATGCAATCACTGTTATCAAGGAGAACAGCATTTTAAGGGAAATTGCTATATACAATACAAATTTTCCATTAGTGGGAAAGAGACATTATAGAATATGCATCACTTACAGAGGGAACGAGATATGCTTCAGTTGGCAAGAAGTCAGATAATTAGGGGCTCTGCAGCAAGACATTTGATAATCAATTTGTAAAGTGTTTCATATCATGCTGAATAAAAAATACTATAAATTCAACATCTTTAAATTATTTAAATGAGAAATCTGTGATCAAATTGAGAACTGCGGATCAAGGATGCCAGGGAGCTCATTTTTTAAATGAGGGGCAGGTGTAGGGTACGCTTGAATCATAGAAAAGAAACTCAAATTCAAATTAGGTTGGTCATGAATTACAGAGTTAGCTGTTCCAAAAAACCAGTCAAGTTTCCTTTCTTTGTAAGGCAGACTAATCAATATGTTTCTGGCCTTTCATACTTCAAACTATACATTATCCCAAAGCAGGTCGGTTCTAAAGATCATTTTGGGTTAATGTGATTTCAAATGTTTATCATTATAGATAACTGGACTAGACTGAAAAGCTGTATTTCTGCTAATAATGGAGGAGGAAGTTAGAAAGCAGGCAGTGAAATTGACTGGGAGTGTAGGTCATTGCACGATTTTAATGTCACTCAGAGTAGATATAGTCAGAAGCTAATCTCCCTGTCACCAAGCTCACCTCCTGCTTAGACCCTAAATGAGCTAGGCTGCCCTTAGAAAACATGTCCTACATTTGCTAGGTCTTTACAGGTTGGTAGAACTAGTCGGGGCTTGTAGTCTCCGTCTAGCCTTTGATAACCTTGGGTTACTGCCATGCCAGCATGAAGCAATCGAACACAGCTTTAGTGAAGGAATGAATTCTTTTAAACCAAAGATTAACTTCAAGTCCATGGACAGATTTCAGGAGGTTCATGTACTTTTACGGGAAAATATTTACCTATTTATTTTCACCAACTTCTAACTAGGATTGAGCATTTCTTTCATTCATTTAAAAACATTATTCTGAAGAATCCAGAGAAATGGTTAAGAACATCTGCTCCCTAGCCTCCACCTACTCTGGGAACTCCTCCACTTTTGTTTCCTGATCCCAATCTAGCAATGACCTTTTCTCAATCTAACTTCCCTAACCTTACGTAGTATTTTGTTTTATATGATTGATTAATTTCTTTAATAATTGTTTCTATGTTAAAGCATAATATGGTTTTAGCACTTAGTACTGGTTCACTGAGCCAGACAGGCTAAATATAGACTTTAGGGTGCCTTCACGCTGAGGGACTGGGGTGTCTTTTCTCTTCTGCCATTGCTTCGAGTCCCCATTGGTTGTTATTAAAGAAAAAAGTTTTTTTAAAAATCTACCAAAACTTTGCTCTTTTCAATAATGAGTGATTCGGGCCAATTCCAATACTCGTGATGGAGCTTGCCATCTGCATCTAGAGAAACACTTTGGGGACTGAATGTGGATTACCACATGGTATTTCCATCTTTTTTGTTGTTTTTTTCCTTGGTTTTTGTCATTTTTTTCCCTTTTGATCTATTTTCTCTTGTGCAATATAGATTTAAAATATGCAATTCTTCTAAGCATATTTTAAATCTGAATTGAATTACTTTGCTGTCTATGAGAAAGGAGAGATGGGGAGGGAGGGAAAAAAATTTGCAACACTAGGTTTTGCAGGGTGAATGTTAAAAATATTGTTGCATGCATTTTGAAAAATAAAAAGTTATTATAAATTTTTTAAAAGACCAAAAAATCTAAAAAGTCCAACAGAGACAGCTTGGTTAATAGAACATGAGACCTGGAATAGGAAAGCGCTAAGTTCAAATCCTCAGACATTTTATGAGGTGTATGGCCATGGACAAGGCACTTAACCTCAATTTTCTCAACAGTAAAATGGGGATAACATTACCCAATATTAGGAGCACTAAGTGAATGTAAAGTGTCTAGAATGTAGTAGACTCTTGATAAAAGCTTGTTTCCTTGCTTCTTCTTTGTGACTCCATGGACTACAACATACCAGGACTTTCAATCCTCCACTATCTCAAGTTCAGGTTGTTTCCATGACACTATCCATTTCATCCCATGCTGTCCTATTTTCCATTTGCCTTTAATCTTCCACATCAGGGCAAGCTTAGCATTATCTCAATGCTGATGGTTGTACTAATTTTGAGCAACCACTTTTCTCTGAGACAGTTTCCTTATCCACAAAATGGGTATATTTGCTTTGTCTATTTCACGGAGTTGCTGGAAAAATCTGTGCACAATATATAATCACATAAATGTGAGCTATGATTATCTTAATTTAGTGGAATAGGAAGGATGATACTGAACCAACCATGGGGCTAAGGCAGATAAAAACTAAGAAAAATGACAAGTATTCTAATTTTATATATGTATTGATAGTATCAGAGGATCCTGGAAGGGACCTCAGAGACCATTTAGCTCAGCCCTTTTTACCCAGGTTTTGGAGGTCCAAGGTCAAGTAGGTAATGCCAGAAGTTAAATTTGAATTAAGGTTGATTCATGATTAACATTCCAGTCTGAATTTTCATTGTGGGTAGTGGTTACTTTAGGTCCTCAAACAGATTCACAAGTCATCAAACTAGAAAGGCTTCAAATGTAGACCAGACTGTACAGTCTATATTTGTATCATTTTAGTAGATTATTTTAAAGAGGCTCATTACCAGAATGTTGGCTATCAGATGATTACTTTTTGTGGTCACAGTAATTCAAGATGTGAACTACATCAAAGCTTCTTAAACTGTGGGTCACAATCTCACGTGGGGTTATATGACAATGTGGAAAGTCACAAAATTATGATTATCAGTAAATGATTTATATACATATTTTATATATCTGGAGTTGAGTAAAAACTTAAGCCAAAAGGGGTCAGAAATGTTAAAATTTTAAGAAGCCCTGATCTACATCAATGGAGAACATATGCACAAGGTGAAGTTATGTGTCCTGAAGTACTTTATATGAAATGTATTAGCCCTTCTGTCACTAATTGGAGGAACTGGAGATTATGACAAAGGAGTAGCCAGCAGTCAGCCCTACAAGTAGTAAGGTACTTATTTTAGTGTACCTATACTTTTACCTGTTATTAGGTGAGTTTCTTTGGCCTATTAACTGGTTAAAGAGATGGAGAAGTACATAGAAACGATTGCATAAGGTAGGCTGGGAGACAATGATTCAATTAAATTAAGCTTTACTGATAAATTTTAGATACTGATGGTATGAAAGATAGTCTTACAAATCAGTTCGATACAATAGATGTGAGATACAATATAAACAATTAAAATGGAAAACTAGAAAGCTAACTGCATAAGAAATAACTTTTGTTTGGGAACATCGCAAGTCTTCATGGAAGTAGGTAGACAGGAATTTCAATAAGCAAAATGCCTCCTATGTGCCAAGCATTGTGTTAGTACAGTTTTCTCCCTGAAGCTTGATCAAAGATTAACAATGTACTGGAGTATTGATAAATTGGCCTTTAAAAGCTACTATACAGAGTAGGGGCCTAGAATTCAGATGGTCATTTTGGGGAACTGCACTCCCCCCATTAAAAAATGTGCCTTTTAAACATTCTTTAAGGCAAAGTACTAATAATGTGGAGTAATTTTTTCTCTTTGAGGATAGCACCCCAATCCTGATCTCCTTCCTCTCACACTTGGATTACAATAGCCTGTCTACTAGTCTTCCTGCCCACAATCTCTGACTCTACAAGATCCCACTGGAATTTAAAAAAATCCTTCCATCATCTCACAATCTGTACAAAAAATGTTTAATAACCTATTTTCCAAAGATTAAAGATTAAATTCCACAAAACCTGGCCTTCTAGGTACTTAGCAATTTCTCCTCTCCTCTGGAAAATTTAGAGGATGCATTAGATGATCCCTAAAGTCCAGATCCTGGAGATACTTCTGTGGCATATTAAGTTTTGCTAAGCACTTTTCATCCATTATCTCATTTGAGCCTAGCTACAATCCTGTGAAGTATGTGCTATCATCACTCCCATTTTGCAAATGATCAAACTGAGCTTCAGAGGAATTAGGTCACTTGTTCAAAGTCATGCAATGTGACCTTGAGGTGAGAGTCAAACCCACCTGATTCCAGGTTTAGAGGATAGTCATTAAACCAGGCTGCTTATCATCCTATACCATCATATCTCCCTGCTATTACCCAATCCCGACTCCCGAGCAATTGCCTGTGAGGGATTTTAGCCAAACCAGCTTCTCTAGAATCTTTATGGTCACTTCCTGCCTTTGTTCAGGCTCTTCTCCCCACCGGTAGTGCTGTTCCTGTGTTTCTAAATTATACTTATTTGGGGGGGCCTATCTCAAGGCCCATTTCTTCCATATTTCCTGTGATTGCAGATCTTGTTAAGTCTCATTTCTGAACTATAGTAAATTGTCAGTAGTGGCACTTCTTCACAGATTCTCATTTTATGTTCCTCTTGCTCTTTTCAGTGAGATTGCCAAACTTAAAGGGTAGGGAGAATATGCTTTTCTGAATTATCTTTTGAGTGCCTAGCACTTCGTAAATGCACAATCTATCCAAGAAACCTTTGGGAATAACCGGTTACACTCCCTAACACGGGCAGCTGGTGTGTGAATAGAATTGTTGCATAATTCTTCCCTTTTCTCATGCCGCTAATGCTTTATTCCGGGAGGTTCCCAGGCTCTCACTTGGGATTCTTCCATCACCTTACTACCTGGACACCTTGCTTTATTCTCTCCAACCCATCCAACCACTGACTTTATATAAAAATAATCTTCCTAAAGCACTGGTCTGATACCTGTCTTCAGTATTCAGTCTTCAGTAGCTCCCAACGGGACTGGTGCTAAAGACCCTCCACAATCTAGCTCCCAGTTAGCGTCCCCCCCAAACTCCACACTCCCATCTCTCCCCTTCGGAGTAACCACAAGATATTTTTCATTGCTCTCCCTTATCTCCCCACCCCCGAGTCCGTGTTTTTCCTTTCCAAGACCAAACTGCTGGTTCCATTCTTCCTCCGCATGGCCTTCCTCCTGCCCCTGCTACTGCTTTCCCTGCTCCAATTATCTTGAATCCCACTTCTTGGCCAGCTCCACCCTACAGCAAAGCCCCTCGAGGATAGGATTGACCCATCGCCTACAAGTGCCAGTCTGTCTCACGTTGGTCGCGAGGCCTTTCTCGGTCCCTTAGGAGAAGAGCCCCTCCCCCCAGTTAATTGTGTTTGTTTTTGGCTACATAGCTTCCCCCAGGATCGCGGCTCTTCAGGGGAAGGGCTCTTTCAGATTCGGCACAAGGACCGGCAAACAGCAGGCGCTTCGCGATGCTCGCTTCTTCCTGTGCTAAGTCCCATTTTGCATACTCTTGGTGTCTGGTTCTTGCTGCCCACTAGGAAGAAGGCTGGCGGAGCCACGTTCTTTGGGAACATTTAGAGCGCGCAGAAGGGCTCCTCAGTACAAATCCCGAGTCTCGCTGCCCCGGCTAGTCCGAGCTTTCAGCGCCCTGCTAGGCACGCTTCATCAGCTACAGGCCTGGGGCATAGGTGGGGTGGAGATGGCGGGCGGGGGGAGAGGGGCGGGGTGATTTGGGGGGTGCCGCTAACCCCAGCTCCGCAGCCCCGCCCCTCCATATAAGGGATGTGCCCAAGCCTCCCCTCCCCCGGCCGCTAGACACCTATTGTCCCCAGCCAGGCAGCCCCCGGGTTCGCCTGAAGGACCCTCATCGGCCTAAAAGTCCAGAGCGCCGTCGCCCGCTCCGCCGCAAGCCCCACCGCCGGCGCCCGGCGCTGCTCGGCCAGAGGGCGCGGCGGTCGAGCGGCGCGGGCCCCGGGCCCCGGCGGCGGGCGGGCGGCCGGGCAGGCATTCGCGGCGGGCAGTCCGCGGCGCCGCGCAGGCCCCCGGTTCGCTCCGCTCGTCGGCGCCCTCCCCTCCCTCCTAGCTCCTTCCCCTCCCCTCGCCGGGCTCCCCTCCCCCCGGGCTGGCTAAGTCCCTCCCGCTCGCCTCCCTCTGCCTCACTAGCGGCAGCTCTCGGTGCAGCAGCAGGGACGGGGCAGAGCGGCGCGGCGCGGCCTGAGCCCACCGGCAGACAGTACAATACAGCCCGGCACACACCGCCACCCTCCCCCCAGCTCGGCCGCCCCATTCCGGATCCTTAGCGGCCTCCGCGCACGCACGGTGAGCCTGGCCCCGGCGCGGCGGCGGGGTCAGCGGCCTCGGCTTGGGGAGGGGGCGGCCGCGGCTGCCTGCCCCGGCCAGTCCGGCCGTCCAGCCGTCCGGCCCGGTCCCGCTCCCTCCCGAAGCCGCGGCGGAGGGCCGGCAGGGACCGTTGCTCGGCGGCCGTTGGCGGCGGGCGCTGCGAGGCCCCGCCCCCGGCGCGAGCTGCGGGCCCCGGGGCGACCGAGGCCGAGGGAAGAGGCTCGCGTGGGGGGTGGGGGAGGGATGGGTCCGGGGAGCGGGCCCGGCGCGCGCCTCGTTCCTGGCCTGCGCACGCGCGTCCCCCGCGCTCGCTCCCCAGCGCGCGCGCCCCCCGCCCCGACCCCCGAGCGTCGCGCGCGCGCCCCCAGTAGGGCGGGCTCGGCGGCCCGCCCGGTGCGTCGCGTTTTGTCCCGCGCCTGCCCCCGTCCGGCCTCGGGTCGCTCGCTCTCGCTCTCCCTCCTAACCCGGCCCTCTTGTCTTCTCGCCCCTCTCGGTGTCGAAGATGCCCTCGGCCACCAACACCACCAGCAGCGGCAAGGCGTCCGGGCCGCCGCCGGGCTCCTCCTCCTCTGGGGCCGAGGCGGCGGCGGCAGGCGGCGCCTCGGGGCCCGCGGGCGCGGCGGCGGCGGGGTCGCAGCAGCAGGCCGCGAGCGGCGGTGGCACCAGCTCGGTGCAGACCGAGGCCATGAAGCAGATCCTGGGCGTGATCGACAAGAAGCTCCGCAACCTGGAGAAGAAAAAGGTGCCTGGGAGGCGGGGAGGGGGAGGGGGCCCAACGGGCCGAGCCGGCCCCTCCTAACTGCTGCCGGCCCTTTTGTCTCGGGCCCGTGACCCCCGGGGCCGGCGAGGGGGCGCTGGGGGGGGGGAGGGGCCGCCGGGGCACATGGGCAACGAGGCGAATATGGCGGCTGCGGCTGCGAAGCGCTTCCCTGAGGCCGCGCCGCATTGTGAGCACAAAGCGAAAGCGGGCCCGGGAGCCTGGGGGGAGGTGGGGGGGCGCACCACACCCACGGGGAGGGGGCCCGGATTCTGCTGCTCGGCCTTTTGTCTCCCGTCCGCCCCCGAGGCTGTCGGCCTCGGACCGAAGCCCGTCTCGCGGGGCCGTGGGCAGCTCCCAGCCCCCCGGGGTCACGGCGAACATGGACTCCCCATGCTGAGCGCTTTACTGCTATTCTCCCTGCCCCCTCCCCCCGGGAGGTGGGGGCTATTAATTATTGTCCCCATTTTACAGGTGAGGCCACTGAGGCAGATAAGAGGCCAGGGGACTTAGCCGGGGTCACCCGCCCACCCGGTGCCTGAGGCCTTCCAGACTCCCCGCCCAGCACCCACTGAACCTAGGCAATTAACGTTTTTTATTTACCGATAGTCCCAGTGTCCCCAGGGCCCGGGTAAGCCCTTCCACACAGAAACCGGGTACGCCGAGCCGAGGACACCCCTTCTGCCCCCAGTGCCGGGACAGGAGTGCTCTTGTTTAGGCTGGAATCCAGTGGAAGCGGCCTGTAGTCCCCTGAGGGCCTCGGGGAACCTTGAGCAAGTGGAGGCCCCGGGCTTTCCGGGTCAGACTGAGTGGAAAGCTTCTACAACCACAGGACTCGAGATGAGTAGCGGGTAGACATCAATATTTTGGTTGAGAGAGGAAAAAATGCACATCCTGAGGCTATTCTCCTTGTCCAAAAGAGAACGACGGTTATTTGGGATCTCATAGTTTTCATTTAGCATCGGATTCAGGGAATAGCTGGATTTTAGAGCACTGACTCCATTGGTGTAGATGCATTGAAAAAAGCCATCAGAAAATTTGGGTTTTTTAAAGTCTTTTAATTTCTGTGTCTTTTGTGTTGTGTAGTGAATTATATTCCACCCTTTTAAAATATTTTGAAGTATTTTATGTTCTAATTGAAAACCCAGATATGCCATCGTAATAGTAAAGGGAAGTACTCAAAAGTCGATACCAAAAGTAGTAAAAATTGATGAGCAAGCTAGTGGCCGATTATGCTCTTCCCTTCATTCCTTTAATGAGCCTTCTTAATAGTTTACATACTGTAAAACTGGATCATTGTTTAGAATTAGTTTATAATACGTATAGGGATTTGTACTCCTTGTGTCCTGACCTAGGCTTGAGAATTCTAGTTAAGGGGAAGAACAGTAGTGTACAAAAAAATTTAAACAAAAAACAAACACATTTGGTGTAAAATTGAGTGTATTGTTATTGGACCCTGTGTACTGTGGTTAGTGGCATTTCTGTATTAGTAAAAGTACAGCTTTTCTTTCTATGCAGGAATATTCCAGCTAAAAGAAAAACCGATTATATAATCTGAACTAAATTCAATTTAGATTAGGTTATTCTACATATAGCTCATCCTGAAATTTCCTTAAAATTAATGAGCATCACTCAGTTTGCCCTCTAGTTTTTAGGAACTGTTCATTGTAGCAAATGATACTTACATCTCTAAAATTTGCAATTGCTGTTGCAGTTTATTTTCCCCCTGAAGTTTACTTGACATCCAAATTCTTAGTTATGCCCACTCATTGGACCTTTTCAGTGATATATTGTTTTTATGTGTGGACTATAATAAAGGTAACATGGTGATACAAATTACATTGGAAAATGTATGACTAGTAGAAAATACTGTATCACTTGTAAATAAATCATTGGAGATTGAGATTATGTATATGATAGGTTTTTAAAAATCAAACAAGAATTATAGGGAAAACATTGGTCCTAACTTTTTGGAGTTCTGAATTAATAGCTTATTGTGGAACGTTCCAAAGCATTGTGCACAAATAACTTTACAATTTGGGTAAATTGGACATTACTCATTTTCCCCCTAAATGATCTGGCCAGGGCTAAAAAAAAAATTCTTATCTTTTTCATAAGTTTTATGAGTTTACTAGTGTAGAATTAGGAAAACTGATGAAATAAAATTAACTCCCTGGGTGGAGTTGTTGATGATTTTGAAATAAAATAAAGAACAAAATCATTTTTTGTATGAAAAAAATCAATATTTAGATTCTTCTTATTTTTACTATTAAAAACTCCAGGTAAAGGAGCTCTTCCACATGGCCTAAGAACTTTTCCTTACATTTTGATCAGTCTTTGTTCCTGTGTAACTAGTTCCCATGGTGAACTTTTTTTTCTCCCTCTTAAGGGATCCTCTAATTTCAGTTCTAGGAAAATTAAGAGTTTGTTAGATAAAAGTTTCGCCTAGTTGGATGAAAGAATTTTTTTTCCTTTAAGTTGTTTGGTTTTTGGGTATGACATAATAGTTCGGCCTTTGAAATACCTCTTTGTAAAAGATGAATTTAAAAATACCTGAGAACTGAAACTAGAAGTTTTATTATTTTAAAGTTCTGCCAAGCTCAGAGGTGAGGAGAAATAAATAGAAATAACATTTTGAAATGTTTTTTATCTTAAATTTGGGGATAACACTGAATCAGTCTAACTTAGGGAGACTTGGCAGTGACTGTAGTAAGTAAAACATTAGCCAATCTTACCTTTCTGGAAAAGCAGAAACTGATAGCTTTGTAATTAAGATGAAACCCTTTCTGCAAATCACTGCACAGTATAGTTGTTGAGAATTTCATGTTTCATTAAATATTTCTGTTATTGAAGTCTTTTATATTATAGTTAGCACTAATGGGGGAGGGGGTGATTTGGTTGTAATGTAGGCCCTTCTTTAGAAACCAGAATATGATGGGGTACTGCATTTTTTTTTTAGTGGGGCCCTCTCATTTGTTAGGTGAGACAAAATAAAATCATGAATGTGCTTTACTTTTTCCTTGTAGCCATGTTATAGGATAATCAATTCTTGAGGCCAAGAGATGAAATTTTTTGCTCATATAAGTGTTTGCTTTGTTAACACGTGCGTTTAGTTAGTATAGCTTTTTTCACTGCATTGCAGAGGACAAGGTGGCTTCATGTTGTGCATTCACCTTGGCAAAAAGGAAAGAAGCTTTAATACTGATTTTTTAAAGTAGACCAAGTGATCCTTTTCAAATAATTCAGAGTGATGATTTTAGTATGAGAAATATGTTTTTATATATTTGACCAAGGATTAACATGAAATTTTTGTATCTCCTATTAAAGTTTTCATGACTTAGTAGAAAAAGAGTATATCACAGAAACAAATAATTACTAGCATTTACATGAGGTTTTAAGATTGGCAAGGTGCTTTATACTACATTTTTTATTGGTAGATAAGAAGTAGATATAGATGAGGAAACGGCCCCAAAGTGGTTACAGACTTGTTCAAGGTCACTCATATAAAGGGATAAAACCAGATATAGGATTTGAACCCTTCAGGTTATTTGACCCCCAAGTCCAATCTTTTTTTTTTTTTTTTTTTTTTTTTTTTTTAAATATATCACTCTCTCATCAGAATACAATTTAAAATCCCAGATTTTTTCCAAAACATATTCTGAAATGGGGAGTTAGACTTCTTTTCAAGTCTTACGATGTTTGAGTCCTTTCCTGAATTCCCAACAAGTACCAAATCTCTTTCTCTGGAAGGGAGTGGGAGTGATAGCAGTTCTCAGACACTTGAGTTTTTAGAAGCATTTCTGTAGTCGTAGCGCAGCTGCCCTGGTTTTTCTCATGCATGACAGTGACTCTTCTACAGCCTAGGACCTTGGATTTCAAATCCAGTTTTTCCCCCCTCACAGTGAGCACTGCCTATGGTTAGTTTTGTAACAGTCTTAAAGTTGGCTAACTTGTAAAAAACATGAGTATGATAGATTTCTAAAATTTTAGAAATGGCATGCCACAAATCTTTCATCTTTTAGCTCAAGGTTGTTAAGTAATTTAATTTCTGTGGGAACATCTAGGTCTAAAAGTTTCTTGATCTTTTGACTAATTCACTTCATTATGGAGTTTAGTGTCCACCTGCATGATGAACAGACAACATAAAGTTCTATAGAAGTTGGATAATATCTACCTGCTTTTTTTAGCTAGAAGTAAATTTTATTTTATGGGGAATTTTTAATATTAGATTTCAAACCATGGAAACAACAGTGTTGTATAAATAATCCTCATAGGGCTCATTTTGCATCAGTTCTTTTGGATCTTCAGAAGGTTTCTCTGCATTTGTCCCTCGAGTCATTTTTTAAATAGTGCAATAATCCATTACATTAATATGCATTGTTTGAAGCCAAACATTGGGAATAACGAGTGGAAAACATCTCTAGAGGTCATTTAGTCCAAACTGTGGATTGTGTCTTTATATGGGGTCACATAATTGAATGTAGAGATTGTGAAATTGATTTATTAGAGTAAATAATTGATTCATATGCTTACTTTATATACTTAAATATCCAGGGTCTCTTAAAAATTTGTTGAGCGAAAAGGGATCACAAGTGCAAAAAAGTTTGATACCATTTGCAGAAGCCTATCTTCAATCCCCTTGACAATTGATCTCCAGGGATCTCTTGGCCAGTCCATTCCTCTGGAGATTTTTCATTTTGCAGTTTCTGCTCACTGCTCATAGTTTTGCTTACTGGGGCTAAACAGAACAGGTGAATCTCTTTTACATATTGCTCCCTTGTCTTTTTTGAGCCAAATATTCTGTCTCTTGAACTAATCCCCATATGGCATAATTATATAGGTCTTTGATTTTGCTTGCTCCCCTGAATTCCCTGTCTTACCATTGTCCTTACTAATATGCAACTATTAATAATATCCTATATGTCTGTCCAGGGCAGAGTATAGTGCTTCTCTGGCATCCTTAAATAAGAATATTCTACCTTGATGTGTTTTTAAGTTTATATTAGCTTCCTATTGTTTCTGTATCATTCTCTTGATTTAATTTTTTTCTTTTTTATAACTGATTTGAAACATACAGACCTTTTTTATATAAAGAAAAATGATTATATATGAAACTGAAAGTTTTTGAAGAGCACATTAAAAATTTAATGGTAACAAAACTTATATTTGTGTGCTTTCTGAATTTGATTCTGTTCTCTTTTGTGTATTAAAAAAAATTTTTTTTTTTTTTTGGTGTCACTATCAGTATTTCCCCCTCCTTCTTTCTCACTATGACTGACAATCTAGAATTCATTTCATATTTCTCCATCTTTTTCTCCTAAGGTCGGAGTGATTATTGGTCATTGCATCGGCAAGAGTTTTTCTTTACAGTGTTGGAGGTATTGTATTAATAAGCCTCCTGGTTATATTTTCTTTGCATCAGTTCTTTCTGGACTTTTTAAGGTTTTCCTGCTTCTGCCCTTTTATTTTTTCTTAGGATGCGATAATCGATTAGATTCATATTTTTTCACTGTCTATCTGTTCTGCAGCTTATGGTGGTTCACTTTGTGTCCATTTATTTGCTGCTACAACATCTTTTTTGTATGTAGGAGATCTTTCCTTCTGTGTTATTGATCTCTTTGGGTTATGTGCATAGTGGTAGTAGTATCACTGGGCTAAAGAGTATGCAGTATGGTGACTTTTTGGTAGATTACAAATTGCTTTTCAGAATGATTTCAGAAGAATTGGAACACAAATTCACAAACCCATCAACATCAAAATAATAGGCCCATCCTCCTACAGTTCACTAAGCTTGCAGATCACTAAAATACCTAGTGGAAAGGACTATCTAAATATGTCTCCCTCACCTTATACTCATTTTTTGTATTTTGAAGCTAAATGTAAGATTCACATCATATTCTTATATCACTTTTAGCATCTCAAGATATTTTTTGAATCTTGATTTTATCTAATTTGATAATATGCCATCTGTACCTATATCTAAATTTGAATTAAAAAGTAATGGCTAAGCACAGTTCCTTGGAGAAATTGATAGAGTGCTCACTAAGCAAATGATTCTTTATATCTAGCCCTTTAACTAATTTAGACAGAATACATGTATCTATTTGTCAGGCAAATAGGACTGTGGAAAGACATGAAAGACTTGGTAAGCTACCTGTAGCTGTAGCATTACTGCTATTAATCCCGTAACTAATGAAAAAGGAAATAACGGTTAGTCTGCTTAGACTTGTTTTCAGTAGAGTCATGTTGGTTGACTGTTACCACTGCATCCTTTTTAAAATATATTCTAACTCACTGTTATAACTATTGTAAATAAAGGAATCGCTAATGGAAATATATTGATAACTCATTGAAACATCAGTGTTTTGTAATGGAGTTGCTAGGAATGACAACTTTTTAAAGTTTCAGATAGACACTTTCTCAGTAGTGTACAAATGACAGAAAAGAGTTGTTAAGTCAGGGAATACGGATGTGTGAATTTTCTCTGCTCAGTTTTGAGTCTTTTGATTCATATTGTCCTTTTGGGGAATTGTTTGGATTTTTCTCTTGGCAGTGAATAAAAGAGGCTGTTTTTTATAGGGCATATTCAGGATGGGTCATCTCCTAACTTAAAAAAAAAAAATCACTTTCAGCTGTTTTTGAAAGTGTGTGAACCCAGAAAGAGAACACTTGCTTCTTTAGGTTTTATCAGGACTAATCTCTTTACTGAGAAAGATGAAGCTTTTCATTCCACTGTCTCAACCAGAATGATTTTCACTTTTTCTGCTTTCATAGCAATTTTACCATTCAATTTAATACTTAGACTTAAGAATACAAAAGAATAATGATTTCTTTGTGGCTTCTCCCCAAGCTTGTAATGTTCGGGTTAGGACCAGAGATCCTGTCCATATATCCCCTACAATGCCTTGTACCCAGAAATATTGAATATACATTCAATTGATTCAATGTGAAATTTTATTTTGATAATTGGATCAAGAAAGTATGTAGATGATTTCTGAAGTAGCAAAGTTCTGTTGTAAAGAACTGCTCTTAGTAGAATTTATTAGAACAGAATTCAATGTAATGGAATTTTTCTATCTCAGTTTTGAGATCAGATGAGTAGGCCAAATGATTTTAAATGTTTAATGGTATGTTTGAAAGGTTAGCAGTGGAAAAGAAATGAATAAGCATTTATTTGGCATCTAGTTGTTAGGTAATGTGCTAAAGACTTCCAAAAAAAAAAAAAACCTCATTTGATCCTGGGAGATAGATAGGCACAGTTAACATACCCCTTTTATAGTTGAAGAAACTGAAGCAAGCATGTTGAATGAATTGTCCAGGCTCTAACAACTTAGTATATTAAACTAGTTTTGGATTCTGATTTTCCTGACTCCAGAGTTAGCAGGGCTTATTACATAGAATCACCTAGAATTCTTATTAACATAAACAAATTTCTTAAATTGTTCTTAGAAACATTTTGGAAATTGAATTATACTCTGTTATTGTTAAGCAAAGAATGGATCCAAATTTTGAAACTGACTCAAGCTTTGCTAATTCTAAATTCAAGCTTAACTTTGGTGAGATACTTAGTCTTAGAGATACTTTGGTCTTCATATTTAAATACCCAAATAATTCAGAAGATATATTCATATTAACTACCATCAGTTTGTATCTTTGAAAATGTAGAAATGTTAACAGTTATTTCAGGACAGTAATAATTATTTACTAAAGGGATATATATATAGTCACATCTTTTTCTTGCTAGAATTCCCAGTTCCACTATTTTCAGTTTTTTTTGGTATAGTTATAATCACCTGGGAATGCTATGGAGCTGGAGACCAAGAGAAGTCTCTGCTTGAATGCTTCTAGGTTCTCTATCTCAAGTCAGACCTTTATTGTTGGACAGCTCAAATGGCTTTAAATTTATTTACTTAGCTGAAATTTCCAAATTGACACCATCCATCTCTGGTTTTAGAAAAAGGAAACAATATAAGACCTTGAATTGTTTGTCTATATGCTTATGCTGTTAATCTCTAAACCATGTTTCATTTTCTTCTTCATTTATTATTCTAAATACAGGTTTAAAAAGACATTTTTGTTTTTTTAAATTTTTAGTTCTTTGTTCTAGACTATTTCTTCTGATGATGTTGCCATACATTTGTATTATTCTGTGGTCACCCATGCTTTTCTGCTTATTCTAGTTTTTGTTAATTAATGTACTTTTAAAAACGAGGCTCACTGGCAAGTTTTGTGCTGCCATATCGGATTTTTCCCTGTTTTTTCTGCAAGATTCTTTTATCTTTAAAATGTTGATTGTTTGAATCACAATTAAACAGTCATTTTTATTAAGTATTTACTATGAACAAGATGCTGGAAATAAAATTTATAATTCCTGCCATAAAGGAGTGCACATTCTATTGGATGGGATACCACATTAACACAATTTACAAAGATAAAAATAAGATAATATATTATTAGTGCTTTAACAATTGGAAGATACATGCTTTTTTCTTTTAAGTTCAGGATTATTTTCACTTGTTGGAAATAGGCGAATCTTTTTAATATCAATATTCTACCATAATTTAGCTTTTTGAGTCTTAGAATGAAATAATTGAAAATAACTATCAATCAAAGAGGCACATAGTGGGTGTGAGCAAAGTAGACAACACATTCTAAATAGAGACAGAGTTAGGAAGAAGAATTAGAGTTAAAAATGACATCAAACTTGTGAAGAAGGAAAAAGTGGAATGGGTAAGGGATAACAATTGGATAGGTGAGGATTGGCAACATTCCTATAGCTATGGAGTTGGGTGGGGTCCTCCATGGTAGAGGATGTGGAAGAGGCAACACAGCCTGGGCAGGGAGGGATGGCTTGGAATCTATGCTTGGAGGGAGTATCCAGGTCATCAACAAGCACATTGGCTTAGGCACTCTGCTTCAGGCATTGCCAAGTATTCAGTCACAATAAAATAACAGCAAAGAAGTTGTCTCTTCAGGAACATCATGTACATAAATGTTAGGTACAGAGCAATTGAAAAGTAGTCTTGGAGGGGAAGACATTAGCAAATAGAGGGGATGGCAGAAGAGAAGAGACTGGCACTAGATGGACCAGAAAAGGCCTTCTCTCCTGGAGGAAATAGCACTTGAACTGAATCCTAAAGAAAGAAAGCTAGGGATTTTAAAAGGTGAATATGAGGAGGGTGTACATTTCTAGTGTGTGGGGAAAACTATTGCTAGAGCCATGGAGAGGAAGTCCCTTTTTGAGGAGTAAGAAGTAGAATAAATGGGGCAAGACTGTAGATCACATGAGTAGATGCTATAAAGAAATCACAAAATCTGGCAATAGATTAGGAGAGTAATGAATTGGAGGAGGTTGTGAACCTGGGTGACATTGAAGATGGTCACTTGACAGGAATTGGAAAGATGAGGGAGAGAAAGAATTTGTGTTCTAGTTTGGATGTGTTGAGCTTGAGATGCCCAAGACATCTAGTTTGAAATCTCCAATAGTTGGTGATGTGAAATTGGAGTTCACACTGGATCCGTGGATCTGGGAATTATTTGCATAAAGGTTATAATTGAACTCATGAGAGTTGATGGAAAAAACCCAAGTGAGAGAGTACATAAAGAAAAGGACATGGCATAGGTATCCCTCCCAGTTTGTGGTGGTGGTATGAAGATCTTAAAAGAGAGCTATCACGAAAACTCAAAAAAAAAAATGGTATCCAGATGAAAAAATATGCTCAAAAATGTTAAGTGCTATGATGTTAAGGAACATGAGAACTGGTAAAAGTCTATTAGATTTAACAGTTAAGACATCATTGGTTTAAAAAAAAAAAAAAGTTTGATTTTTTTTTTTTATTCCAAATACCCTTTCTCCTTTTCTACCTCTTGAGAAGCCCCCCCAAATGAGACCCATTATAAATTGTATGATGAGCAAAACAAATTTTTGTATTAGCCACATACATAGAAGGTAAAAGACCAGGAGAAAATATTTGGAGATGGATAGCATTTTATTGTGAATCCTTTAGAATTGTGTTCAGCATTGTGATAAGCAGAGTTACCTTGTCTTTCAGAGTCTTTACATTATTGCTGTTACCATATGGTTCTGTTCATTTTATTTTGTATCAATTTGTATAAGTTTTTCCAGTTTTTTTCTGAAATCACCTCCTTTATTTCTTATAGCACAATAGTATTCCATTGCATTGAAATACCATGACTTGTTCAGGCATTCCCTATCCCCTCAGTTTTCTATTTTTTGCCACCACAGAACTGCTATCAATATTTTTGTACATATGGCTCTTTTTCTTTGAGCTCTTTGGGTTACAGGTTTGGATATAGTTCCAATCAGAAGGATTGAATTAGTTCACAGCTGAATTAATGTCCCTGTTTCCTTAGAGCCCCTACAATATTTGTCTTTGATGATTAGAACAGTTTTTCATTGAAAAAAGATGGCGGTTAGATGACATAGGGTGTAGGAGAGAGTTTGAGTAATGTAAGCATATTTTTTTTTTAAAGAGTTTACAGCTGAGGAGAAGAATTCTAAGGCTGTCATAGGAGAGTCTAGGGAGGGTTTTTTTTTAAATTATAACTTTTTATTTACAAGCTATATGCGTGGATAATTTTACAGCATTGACAGTTGCCAAACCTTTTATTCCAATTTTTCCTCTCCTTCCCCTCATCCCCTCCCCCAGATGGCAGGTTGACCAATACATGTTAAATATGTTGAAGTATAAATTAAATGCAATATAAGTATACATGTCTATACTGTTATTTTACTGTACAAAAAGAATCGGACTTTAAAATAGTGTACTATTAACCTGTGAAGGAAATCAAAAATAGAGGGATTGGGAATTCTATGTAGTGGTTCATAGTCATCTCCCAGAGTTCTTTCGCTGGGTGTAGCTGGTTCAATTCATTGCTGAAGATGGTCATGTCCATCAGAATTGATCATCATATAGTATTGTTGTTGAAGTATATAATGATCTCCTGGTCCTGCTCATGTCACTCAGCATCAGTTCATGTAAGTCTCTCCAGGCCTTTCTGAAATCATCCTGTTTGTCATTTCTTACCAAACAATAATATTCCATAATATTCCTATACCACAATTTATTCAGCCATTCTCTGAGTGATGGACATCCACTCAGTTTCCAATTTCTGGCCACTACAAAGAGGGCTGCCACAAACATTCTTGCACATACAGGTCCCTTTTCCTTCTTTAAGATCTCTTTGGGATATAAGCCCAGTAGTAACACTGCTGGATCAAAGGGTATGCACAGTTTGAGAGCTTTTTAAGCATAGTTGCAAATTGCTGTCCAGAATGGCTGGATGTATTCACAATTCCACCAACAATGTATTAGTGTCCCTGTTTTCCCACATCCCCTGAGGAGCGTTTTTTAAAGAAGGGAGAGTTGGGCCCTTAATTGGT
This sequence comes from Antechinus flavipes, assembly GCF_016432865.1. Taxonomy (NCBI): domain Eukaryota; kingdom Metazoa; phylum Chordata; class Mammalia; order Dasyuromorphia; family Dasyuridae; genus Antechinus; species Antechinus flavipes. The sequence continues at coordinate 228,263,679 of NC_067403.1, forward strand.
TTGGGAGAATGGAGTTGCTAACAAGAATTGGAAATTGCTGGGAGGAGCAGACTAGAAAAAGAGGAGCAGGGGAAGTATGAAGCTTTTATTTTAAAGTGTCATATGGACATTCTGGTTCTCACATTTCCTGAAGACATTGGAGTCATTCCCCAAGAATTCCCTTGTTATGTCACTTTCATTCTAGTCATTGATAAAGAGACAGACTTTTGCTTACCAGGACATTTAAATTATGACATGCTTTTAAGAGCAAGGTAGGGGACCCTCATAAGAATTTCCTGTAAATCGCCCACCCTCCCCCTTCCTCTGATGTAATACAATTAATGATATTTTAGATCAGGAGTTCTCTAGCCTAGGGGTTTTAATTTGTTTTTAAAATGTTGTGACAGTTGTTTCAGTATACTTGGTTTTGTCAATCTTGAAGCATTTTGAGAGAGGTTCTTAGATGTTAACCAGTTTTCTAAAGAGAAAAGAGAAGGGTCCATGACAAAGAAGGTCAGGACCAACCTTACTTTAGTTAGATACTTTTTATCATCTCTCCTTTGAGTTATAAGTTGCCTCATAACTTGCCTTACTATTTCCCTTTTTTTCCATTCCAGTTTTCATGTAGTTAGATTAATTTGCCCTGGTGTGACTGAGTCCTTAATGTCTATAGAATGCATCATGCAAACTTATGAGTCTGCAAACTTAAGAGTTTCTGTAATCTGGATCCCACCTCTTTTTTCTAGCCTCACCTCATATTACTAAGATTTTCACATACATAACTAACGTGTCCCCAGAATACAATCTATTCTCTCATTTTATGGTTTTCACTCTTATTTAAATATATTTCATCTACCTATTAAAACTCTTTCCAGTCCTAGCTTATGTCACCTCTCACTGATGTCGTCTGCCATTCCCAGCTAAAAGACTTCTCTTTTTAGTCTATTTTTATACTTAGTTATAGGATTATATGTTTTAAGGGCAAGGTTTAATTTTTAATCTTTCGCCATTTCTTTTCACTCAGGTATCTAAATTCAAGAGAATAAAAAATACACTTTGATCGAGTTGTGATTGTTAAGGCAACTTAAGGAGTTTTCAGTAGCGCTTGTAAACATTTCTGAGCTTTAATAAATGTGAGAAAAATGAGAGTACACAGACAATAGAATAGGTTGATTAATGGGACTCTTAGTCTGGAATTCTTTCATTTGGGGCTGCTGCTTTAGGCATGGACTCAACTAGGAACATAGAGTTAGAATTGGCTAAGAATCCCTAGAGGTTATATAGTCCAGATGAAATTTGTTTCTCAGATGAAATAATAAGCCCAGCCTTGCTAAAATTAACTTGTTGTCCAAGGCTCATAGTTTCTTATTCTATATAACATGAAGGAATTAGATTTTATAATCTTTAAGGACAGTGATAGAAACCCCAGTGCTAGCCTAACTTTAAAGCTTCCTGTCATTTTCTCATCTCTACCCCAGTCTAGAAGTAGAAATACTAATCTTACCTCTAATGTAATATATTCCTTTCTTTAACAAATTAATTTTTCCTGTTTTATGGTGGGAGGACTTACATACTTACGTAACTTTGGTTAGGTATTATTTTTTGGTATATACTTATCTGCCCCTTTAAACGTTTATAGGTGCCCTGTTAAAAAATAGACAATCCTTAATTAGATAATCCTCTTGTAACTCACCAGTTCCTTTATATTATCATCACTTTTGTATATTGTTTTCTTGGTTCATGTTTTAAGTCTTCCAAACTTGTGGTGTGATGTGTGGTAGCTCATATTCCACAATTTGTGCAGCCATTCTATAGCATATCAATGCTCACTTTAGTTTTTGATATGACAAAATATTGTGTTTTGTTTTTGTTTTTGTTTTTGTTTTTTTGATGGGGGAGGATGTGGCAGTATATAATTTCTCTTATTTTTGGAGGCATAGAAGGGATCACTAGGTCATAGGGCATAAAATATGCATATATCTCCTTTTCTTCTAGTGTTATGAATATTTACAAGCTTTCTACATATCAGGCTTAAGGAGTTGTCTGAGATTCAGCAAGGTTATAATTTACCTGTCAGAAGTGTGGGATTTGAACTCATTTCTTCCTGCATTCTCTTCCACTGTGCATATCAAACTCTTCCTCTCCCAGCTAACATAATAAATGGCAGAATTGGAATGAAAACTTGTCAGCTAGCATCTATTAAGCATCTACTATATGTACTATGTTTCGTGCTGAGAATACAAAAATTATGCAGGAGGTCATAGTCTAATGGGAAACACTGCATGCTAAAAACTGTAGGAACAGGAAATATCAGGGAAAACAGCAAAATGAAAGAGGATTGGGTGGGGAAGTTTCCTGCAGAAGGTGGAACATTTCATTGGCTGGTAACCATGAGGCCAGGATGACGAAGGAGAGGAGCAAAGTGTGAAAGGAATGAAAAAATGGAGAGGGTTAGGAGCTTAGGAAGAGTTGTGAAAACCCAAACAGAGGATTTTATATTTGATCCTGGAGGTGATAAGAGGGAACTTCAGCAATTGTTGAATAGGGGTGAAATGTTCAGATCTGATTCCAATTCCAACACCATGAATCTCACTGTGCCATTGATAGTATTAGGTATTGGAATGAAATTGTTAGATTTCCCACATCCTTTTCAGCTCAGTTTTGGTAACTTAGAAGTCTGTTAATGGGTTAAACGACCTTCTGTAATCTGGTCCTATTTCAAATGGACATATAGGTGGTCTCACATACTTAGCAGTTGTGGAATTCTGGGCAAGTCACTTTAACTGTATTTGCCTCAGTTTCCTCATCTGTGAAATGAGAAGGAAATATCAAACCCCACTACCTTATCTTTGCCAAGAAAACCTCAAATGGAGGTCAGACACGACTAAACAACTGAAAAACAATCATGACCATTCTGGTCACTTGTGGGCAAATTGGAAAGTTGGGCTCTACATAATTAGAACACTGGTGACAGCAGTGGCAGTGAATTCCATTTGCGACCCATTTATAATGATAATAAGCTGCCCTCAAAACAACTAAGAAATTCAGACCTGGTCTGTCTCTCAGAATTGAAGTTTGAATGGGTATATTACTGTTAATCTTAAATTTAGGTTATAGGAACAAGGCTTGTGTGAATGCTATAGTAGTATCTAAGAGATAAGAATTAATTTTTCATTAATTGTGCCAGATAATTATATTTTATTAATATATATGGAATATATTGTCTAGATCTTTTTTTAAAGAAAATTTGACCTAATTTGTTATTTTTCTTTGTAGTCTTTACTTTTTTTCTCAATTACATGAAAATAGAAATAATTTTTTTTTAAATTTTGAGACCCAAATTGTCTCTCCTTCCATCCTTTCCCCTCACATCTCTTTGAGAAGGCAAGCAATTTGACATGGATTAAACATATGTAGTTATGCAAAACATTTCCATATTATTAATGTTACAAAAGAAAATGCAGGCCAAAAGACCTCAGAATAGTAAACTTTAAAAAGTATAACTGCATTCAGATTCAATCAGTTCTTTCTCTGGAGATGACTAGCCTTTTTCATCATAAATTCTTCCCAATTGTCTTGAATCCATTGTATTGCTGAGAATTACTAATCACTAAGTGGATCATTATATAATATTGCTGTTACTATGTAGAGTGTTCTGTGGTTCTTTTCACTTAGTATGATTTCACGTAAGTCCAGGTTTTTCTGAAATATCTTGCTTCTCATTTCTTATAGCACAATAACATTCCATTACAATCATATACCACAATTTGTTTGGCTCTTCCCCAATTGATTGGGCATGCCTTAAATTTCAGATTCTTTGCCAGCAGAAGAGCTGTTATAAATATTTTTGTACTGATAGGTCTTTCCCCCTTCTTTTGGATCTCTTTGGAATACAGACCTAGGAGTAGTAGTAAAGCTAATCAAAGGGTATGACGTTTAAGCATGGTTCCCACATTTCTCTCTAGAATGGTTGAATCAGTTCACAATACCAACAATGCTTTGGTTTCCCAATTTTCCTACATTCCCCTTAGGAGAATATTTGTAGCTTGAAAGGCTCAAAATATTGTGGGTTATTTCGTGGAGGACCAGGTAGTTAAGCACAGTAGATAAGAGTGCTGGGCCTGGAGTTAGGAAAACTCATGTTCCTGACTTAAAAGCTGGCCTCATATAATGTGACTCTGGGCAAGTCACTTGAATCCTGTTGGCCTCAGTTTTCTTTTTTGTAAAAATAAGCTGGAGAATGGAATGGCCACCCACTCCATTTTCTCTACCAAGAAAACCCTAAATGAGGTCATAACTGAGATTACTGAACAACAAAAATAATTTCATAGGTGGTAAGGAGCTGCTTAGTTATATAAAATTTCACTTTGGACCTGTTACTATAGATTTGAATGTAGCATTAGATCTGTTTTTGGCAGACAGACCTCTTAATTGCACAAAAAATACTGTGCTAGGAGAAAGAGCTTAGATAAGATCTGGATCCTTGATTGCTTACTATTGTGTAGTAGGAACATAGAACTGTATTATAATCATGTGCCTTTACCAGACTAGCTGCATACTGTCTACCTTCAGAGAAAGAACTGATGAACTCTTGAGTGAAGATTGAAGCATATTGTTTTTCACTTTATTGCTTTATTTCTTTCAACATGATCTAGAAATAAGCTTTGCATGACTTCATGTATAATGGGTATCATTGTTTGCCTTCTCAGTAGATGGGGGAGGGATTGAGGAACAGAGAGAATTTGGAACTCAATTTTTAAAATGAAATATTGAATTGTTAGCATACAATTATGCCAATAATTTTCATATGAAACAATAAAAGTGGAAGAGACATACAATACCAGTAAGGTGTAGAGATTAATAAGAATTGGAGGGGTGTTTTCTGGGATTTGCAGATGGAAATATTATTTGAATTAGCCTCCAGAAATAATCTGGGGCAATGGTTAAGGCACTCCACATATTTGTTTTTGATACTCGTTTTTCTGGGAATATTTTTGAATATTGGCATGAAGATGAGTTCAGTCTCTGGTACCTAACTTAGAATTGATGATTATACCGACAACTTTGTGATTTTTGAATTTTAAGGCTTTTTCAAGCCTTAATTTATTTAGTTAATTCTTATTTAGTTAATTCTTAAAGGGATATAATTTTACCATGAAATGATGACTTTTAAGTTGTCAAGCTGTAAATTAGCAATACTTTCAGATTTGTTCATAATTTATCTCTAGGTGGAGGTGGGGGAATCTAAAGCGAGAAACATCTGGTCTTTTTGGGCCACCCAATTGATGAGAGGAAGCTGGAAGGGAGTGCTCTTGTCTCCTGAGAATGACCTGAAGCACATACTTCTCCAATCTTTGGGTCCCAGGAAAAACCAACTAAGTATTATGCAGATTAGAATCAATATGGATACATAGTTTGTTTTGATATTTAATTTTTCACAATTCTTCAAATGTTAGGGCAAACTCTACCTCCATGAAATCTAGTCTGAGAATATCAGTTCATAGAGATTACTCTTCTTTAATTCCTTTTTTATTTAAGTGGCTGTATGGGACAATCAGTTCACTGGCCCTAATAGCTTATACCATACAATTTTGTACTTCACTTTTTTGCTTCTGTATATTAAAAAAAAAGATAAATGAATAAATAAAAAATGTATTTTTAAGCCACAGTAAAACAAATATATTTCTGACTATTCATACTTTAAATGAAACTACTTTTAAGGATTTGTAGCAGCTTATTTGAATTTAGCACTTTATATCAGTACCCCGAGTTATTTATCATATGGGGGCTCCTTTTAGATTATCCTGATCTTTACTGTTCTATAACTATTTTTGCTATTGTAGCAGCCCCACACTACACCAGAAAGTTTCAAAACTTGGTTGCTGGTCCAATTATAGCACCTTATAAAAGTGTTGTGGAACTTACAGCTTTATCCTGTTTTGACTGATTAAGCAGGAGCATTCCTTATGGCTTGTAACCTTGTTGTTGCAGGGGGTTTGTCACTTGTGTCTGTCTTGCTGTTTAAGAATTGTGTTTTCTGTGCTTTTGTACCTTATATAGCTTCCAGGATTTAAAAAAAATACTCAGAAGTTTTTTTTTTAAATTTAAAACAAAGATAAACTTATGAGTGTAATCATTTAATTTTATATTATGTTAAAAGTTGCCATTGTGTCTTTTGGAATATTCTAATATACTTATTGGAAACCTTGTTATTAATGGTTTGGCAAACTCAGCAACAATTACAACTGGGAGAAATCTAAAATATATAAATCAGAGTGAAACTTAATCTACGTTAGTTTTATAGCTTTGTCATGCTTTTAACATGCTTAATTTAACTTTTTCCTGAATTTTTTTAAACTTAGGGCAAGCTTGATGATTACCAGGATCGAATGAACAAGGGGGAAAGACTTAATCAAGATCAACTGGTAAAGAGCTTAAATTTGTTTAAATATTATATTTGTGCTACTATTAATAAGAATATGGTTGTTTTAGTTTTATGTATTTCCAATAAAGACAAACTCTTGTCTTTGTAGGATGCAGTGTCTAAGTACCAGGAAGTCACAAATAACTTGGAGTTTGCAAAGGAGCTGCAGCGGAGTTTCATGGCCTTGAGCCAAGATGTAAGTAGTTAGGGAATGACTAGTGGCAACACGTGAGCTTTTATATGAAGCATTGGAATTTTAACAAAATGACTGTTCACCTTTTAGTCCTGGTTCTCCCACTTTTAATAGTAGTATGACAGTTATACTAACTTGAGGTAATGAGAACAATAAATTTAAAGATGTTATGATAAATATTCTTTAAATTCTTTTCTGCCTTTAAAAGTCTATAATATAGATATGTGGAATAAGAAAAAAGTTTTAGATTCCAAAGGATACATCAGCAGCTCAAGCTTTTAAATATCAGTACATCAGGAATGTTTAATTTAGTCACTATATATATGCTCTGCCACACATCACATCTAAATTCTTTAGTAGGTAGTCTTTGAGAATTTTTGTGGCTAAAAAGCTTATCACCTGTATCCAATGAATATAATGAATGGAAATAATGAATTTCTCTGAGTGTAGGACAGCAGACAACCCAGTCTTTCATTAGGCCTGTATATGAAACCGTTCCAACTTTGTTTAGGATTTGCTCGAGCTGGAAATTCTCTTGGAACCCATGGCCACTTTTGTGCCATAGTGAGGATTGAAATAGGACTCAGAAAATTAGTTTCAAAGGTGTTAAAAATGAGTAAAATCCAACATTTATTTACAGGTCATTTCACCTTGTTATAGTTTAAATACTATAACTTTGAGGAAGGACCTCCTTAGTTAATTTATGTTCTTAAGCTTTATATTATAGCTAGCTATCCCTCTTTCACCAGAGAAATGTCCTTTTTGGGTTTTAGGTAATATAGTATAGAGCAGAGGTGTTAGAGCTTGAGGCTCAGCCTTCTCTTTTCCCTCTTTCCCCCATTTGAGTCTTGCACCGCTGGTGTAGAGAAAAGAATATTTGATTTGGTAAGGAAGGATATTTCAATTGTAGGACCATAAACAAATTATCTAAATCTTTAAACTTCTGTTTTTTTTTTTTTTTCCCATCTGTAACGATACTCAATAGTGTAACTACTTAACAGGATTATTATGAGAAAAATGATTTAGAAAGCTCAAAAATAATGCTTTTTTTAGTCCATATGCAAAGAAAATAGAGGATGACAATTCTTTATTTTAAAGTTAAATATGAAAATTTGATAACTTTTGTGGCAATTGATGAACCTGACCTTTCTAATGTTAAAGGCAGTTAAAGAGTGATACACTGACCTTGAGAATCCACTACTGGATTGAATGGTTTAGTTAGACATATCTTGCATGTATTTTAGTTCAATGTAATGATTTAAAATTTACTGTAGAGTTGAATGTAAGATATCATTGTTGATTATTTAAAATGCTTTTCTTTGGTAGATTCAGAAAACAATAAAAAAGACAGCCCGGCGAGAACAGCTCATGCGAGAGGAAGCAGAACAAAAGCGTTTAAAGACTGTCCTTGAGTTGCAGTTTGTTTTGGACAAGTTAGGCGATGATGATGTCCGCAGCGACTTGAAGCAAGGTGTCAATGGTGTGCCCATACTAAGTGAAAATGAAATGTCAGTTCTGGATGACTTCTACAAACTAGTTCAACCTGAACGGGACATGAGCATGAGGTATGCTAGTGATGGCATTTGGAAAATGCAGAATTTTTACAAGCATTGTTTTGGATTTATTTAGATATACTAAATGAGGCCATCCCCATCTTCCACCCTCCTCTTTTTTTTAAAGGTTGAATGAACAGTATGAACAAGCATCCATTCATCTGTGGGACTTGTTGGAGGGAAAGGAAAAACCAGTATGTGGAACAACCTGTAAGTAGTTCTGATGTCAGTAGTAGGGTTTGTTATACAGAAGAAGAATCATGTTAGAAATGTTCATGAATAATCACTAGATACATTCTTCTGTTGATATGAAAACTTAAGAGTATGCCAATTTCAGATAAAATTTAAGTGAAGAGCAGTTAAATACATTTAGGCTTGTGACTGGCAAACTGCTGGCCCAGCTCTTCTATATGTTACTTGTTCTTGTGCTGCTCTGGGGTCAGTAGTCTATTGTGTTTGTTGCTCAGTCTTTTGTTATATTTAGTAAATGAAATTAGGTCAGCCTTGTAAAAAGGCCACTTAACGAAACACAAGTAAGGGTTTTTGCTGAGGTATAGGGGATAATTCTGTGTTGTACAAGAAAAATCAAAGAAGATCGTGACCTGAGTCCATCTTAGGAGATTGCTGAATCACTCTGAGCCATGTGGCATAATAGCTGTTTATTATATATATATATAGTGGTGTGTGTATATATAGTGGTTTATTAGCTGTGCAATAATTTATATCTTAAAAACATCCTAACTGATGTCTACATTAGAACACTGCTTAAAAACTCTGCTGATTACTTTTGGCTTTGTGAATTCCTTTATTTGTTTCTTAACTCCCAAAATAAGGTCTTTTGTATTCTGGTTTTTCAGAGTCTTACATGACAACGTTTCAGTATTTTTGGACTTGCATTACTGGCTCGTGTATTATGAAATTGATAGCTTAACAGTGAATTTTTAGATTCTGTTTGAAAAAATTAAATTTGATTCTCCTTGTTTTGATATGTCTGAAATGATGTGGAAAGATCTGGAAGTAAATTGGTTTGAAAGATTCAAACCAAGATTATATCTGATACATTATGTATGGTGTTTGGCACTTTGTTGTTAAATACGTAAATATGTAGTGTTTTAATAAAGGATAAGTTGTCCTTATTTACATGAAAACTGGTCAAAGGGAATCTTTGTCTCTATAATATGCTGGAGTAACATCCTAGAAGATAGGATTGAGAATTAGAAGAACTAGAATTTGTGTTCTGCTTCGACATTCAGTAGTTGTAGCACATTAGGCAAGTCATTTGCCCATTTACCTCAGTGTTCTCATCTATAAAATGTAATATTACTAATATTTGTCAACTCTTCTAATGGACTTATGTTAAAAGGCACAGAGAACTTTGTTACATAACATAACTTTGAGCTATTAAAACAAGATTGTGATAAGCTTTGTAACATCTGACAATTGTGTTTCAAGAGAACTATAGCTAGACCTATGGTGTAGCTTTAAGCTATTTATGGTAAGGAGTGGATGTACTGGACCATTTTACTAATGGTAGCATGATAAAGATGTCCACCCTAGCATTTCATTTGCCATTCATTTTTCACAAACAATTGAATTGTGCTCAGAGAAGGGAAATTAAATTTGACCTAAAGGAAGAAGCAAAAAATGGAAGAAAAATAGCAGGGTTTGATCTAAACAGATCAGATCTGAGTAGGCTATTGCCTTTAAGCTTGCTAGCTTTGTAATCTTGAGCAAGGTTACAGTTGAGCCCATTTATCTTTAAAATTGGTGATGCCTGTTAACTCCTTCACCTGGCTACTGTGACTATTAAAAAAAAATGTATCTAAAATGTTTTGTAAACTTGAAAGAATCAGGTAAATGTTAACTCTTAATATCAAGATGGTCTTTAGCAGAATGTCAGAATGACTTTTTGAAATAAAGGGATCTTATTGGGATTTATTTTTGCTCCTTGTTTCTCTTAGACAAAGTCCTAAAGGAGCTGGTTGAACGCATTTTTCAGACCAGTTACTTTGATAGCACTCACAACCACCAAAATGGCTTGTGTGAGGAAGAAGAGACAGCTGCTCTTCCAACAGGGGAAGACCAAGCAGCCGAAGCTGGTAAGTACACAGGAATTATTTTATTTTCATTATAGTTGAGAAGGTTGTTTCAATTAATGGTTGTTAATACTGGTTGTTTAGAGCCATGTACTTAATTATTCGTGTGATCCCCTTATTTTTTTTAAAAGGGCCTTTTAAGTACTAATATAATATAAATTTACTACTTTTTAAATTAGATAAAAGTTACTAAGGGATTACCATGTGATAAGCTCTCCTGAGTTCTAGGATACAAATAGAAGCAAGTTATAAGACAAAATCCCTGCTCTCAAGGAGTTTCCTTTCTAATAAAGACAGCATCTGTGCAGAAATGCAAGTGTGGGGGTGAGGTGGGAGGGGTTTGTGGAATTTGTACCATCAGAATGGTACCTCAAGGCAGAAATTTCTCAGCTGTTACCCAAGGAGGCAATTGTTTTGGTTATATTAATATTAATTCCTTTTTTAAATTCCCTCTCTTTTCCTTTGTCTTAGTATTCCAAGCTCCAGAAATTTATTGCTTTTGTTCTTTTCCTCTTTAATTTAACCCTTCCCTTTTCTAGTTTAGGGGAAAAAAGAGGTATTTAAACTAATAATCTGCCATTTCCATTTTTGTCACTGATATAAATTCCCCTTCCCAAGAAATGTTTTCATTCCACCCACTTTCTAATTTCTTGCTCTTTTTAGAATTCTCTGGACATCATTCCTCAGAATACTGATTTTTGATGACGAACAGGTTCAATAAGAAGCAATCCTTAATCCTACTTTGGGAGTCTAACCATGAATTTTTTTTTTTTCTCTAGATCTAAGCTTGGTCATTCTAATTGTTTTGATTTTTATTTTTTTGGAGAACTCTTTTATGTGTATGTTAGCATTATGTATATTTTCTTGGTTGTACTTACTTCACCAGTGATTGCTTATAAAAGTTTTCCTCTGTTCCACAATTCTCTATATTTGAAATTTCTTTGGGCACATTATTCCTTTATTAATGAATCACAATTTGTTTAACCATTCCCAGTTCTTGAGTTTTTTTTCTTTCAAGTTTTTTGCCATTCCCAAAAAGCACTAGTATGAGTATTTTAGTTCATATGGGACCCATATGTCTTTGGCTTTCTTGGAATATATACATAGAAGTTGGATTTCTGGGTCAGTGGGTATAAAATATACTTGTAACTTTTTAAAAGCATAATTCCAGGTTGCTTCTCAGATTTTGACCAATTAAAGCAACAGAATTGTTATTCAGTGTTCCTAAGCTATCTTGAGGAATATATGGTGCTAGGATAAGGTAAAGATCTTACTACAAGGCTAGCATAATTATAATGTTGAAAATAGCAATTATAATCTGTATGGCATTGGTCCAAACCAGTGATGTTTTGGTGGTAGTATTTAAAATAATAGCTACTCAAGAATTTGAAGTGAATTCAAAAGGCAATCTAATTCAAATCATATCCTTTTTATTCTAAAAAAATTTAGTTATTTTTCCAGTGAATTCTGCCCCTATCATCTCCCTCCATTAAGAAAAGAAAAATTCTTGTAACAACAATGTGTTGTTGACATAAATTCTCACTTTGAACATGTCCTAAAGTATGTGTTTTATTCTACAATCTCAGTCCATCCCTCCTCAGTAGCAGAGTATCCCATGGTCCAGGCTGGTTCTTTGGAATTGTGGTTGGATGTTTTATATTTCAACTCTTGTGCTTAAATAGAAATTTTCTCTTAATTTATTTTTAGATTGTTAAAATTAGTGGGAAGCTTTTACTTATTGCAAGTCAAAATTTGTCCTTCATCATTCTTGGTCTGCTCTTGGGCCAGACAGAATGAAGTCTTAATTATTTGTCTTGGGCAGAATTTTTGAATATTTGAACACATCTATGTTGTTTCCCCACCCCATCTTATCTTCTCCGGCTAAAAGATACCTTTGTTTTACTTCCTCTTTCTCCTTTTCTTTGAATTGCTTGATGGTCACCTTCTTGAACATGCTTAATATTTATGTCCTTTGTGGGGTGTTTTGTGCCAAGGTTGAGGTCTGTTGAGAACATAATGTGATGGGAGTATTTGTTGTCTTTCTCCTTCTGTGCCTACATTCACTTTGGGGGTAGGGGGCTGCCAGATCATTCTGTCTCATTAAGGTTTCCATTTACTCAAAACAGTGGTCTGGTCCCTTTTCTCAACTTTTCACTATTCTCTGTTTATGAAATTAGTTTTTGAGTGTAAATGTGGAACAGTGATATCAGTTAAAATAATTATGAAATTAGGAAACATAATGTTGGATGAAAGGTAGGATGTGGTATAAGGAGGATTGGCTTGGAAGGTGAGAGACACAGATTCAGATTTCTTTTGCTTCTGCTAGTTAGCTTGAGCTGTTAGACCTGGGGCAAGGACTTTTCCCTTCTCTGGATCTTCTTTTTTTTTTTTCCCAAACAGTGCTTTTCTCTGTTTCTTCTTGTCAGTTCTGAATTTATAATCTTGTTTTCATGGTATTAATTGCCCCATTACTGTTGGGTCAGTTGAAAATTGTATAACAAAGTGGGATGAGCCATATGCTCTTGATTAAAGAGAATCATTTTTTGCATCACAATTTACCAGATTTTTAGTTCTAACTTAATTGAATTGATGATAGAAATTTTATAAGATAATAACTTGAAGGTCAGGTAAGTATAATTCCTCTTTAAAGAATATAATAATGAAAAATTGAATTTAAAAGAACCTTAATTTTGGTAAATTAGGTACCTAAACTATTTGATCTTCTAGTTCTTTTTTTGTACCTGAATTTATCATGTGGAGTTTTTAACTTGAAGTAAAATGTGTTCTTAAATGTTTTTGTTGTTGTTTTCTTCTAGAAGTTGAGCCAGCAGAAGAATATGCTGAACAAAATGAAGTTGAATCAACAGAGGTATAGTTTTTATTTGAATGTTGTTTGTGGTGGTTCTTATTTAAAAAAATGCTCAACATGCCTTTTTTTTCCCCAGTATGTAAATAGACAGTTTATGGCAGAGACTCAGTTCAGCAACAGTGAAAAGGAACAGGTAGATGAATGGACAGTTGAAACAGTTGAGGTAAGAAAATGTCTGTGTTGGAAATTGATTTGTAAGTTTAATGGCTGTTTAATCCTCATTGATGGATATTTAATTTTGCCCAGTTACTCTGAATTATCCTAAAATCTGGGCTTGTGAAAAGAAAAGGAAGGGGCAATCAGATGTTTCAGGCAAGGTGTGAATTTGATCTTATGGGGAAGATGAGTATTTCTTAACTTTTAGAATTATTTTCACAATTTTGTAGAGAACTGACAACAAAGTAATTGACACAATTAAGATTCCATTTTAATAAATACCATTAAGAAGAGAGGTGTAGGGGATGAAATGTTTTCCATGTACGTGTGGGTCATCTGTGATAGCAGTTTAAAAAAATCTTTTGTTTCCAGCAAATGCTTCTTTCTAGTCATTCCTTGTGTGCCGACTGTTTCTACCAAGTAGTAGTTACCCTCTATTTCCCCTTCAATCTCTACATCTAAAACATCCTCAGGAGGACCCTCTACAACTTGAAAATGCATATGTTAAAACTGTGCATACCAAAAATGCAAAAAAGAAAAAAGGGGGGCGTGGGGTTGGGGGATATTTTGCTCTCTTGGCTCAAAGCATTTTTAAAATTTGTTCATTTAAAAGTAGAGAGGTGATGGGCCAGCTTTCTTTGATCTCTGTTCAGATTGGGAAAATAGGATTTCTGCTAAAATACTTAATGGAATTTATTATAGTGGATTCTTTGTACTATGAATCAAGTTATTTTATTTTTGAATCATTGTCATGTTTGGTTGTCCCCCTTCTTACTCCAACCTCCTACTCCAGTGTATTGTAGAGTAAGTTAGTAAGGATGGAAGCAAGATAGCAGGAAGTTAAAGAAGAAATAATGGTAAATGGTAGGTATGAAACATGGCATTGACAGGAAACAGAAAAGCTTGGTTCAGTGGTAACATTTTAGGCCCCTGAAATGATTCCGGTTAACAGTTACTTAACAGTTACTTAAGCTCTTAAAGGCTTAGCTGACCATGATCTCAGTCTTCATAAGGGCCCTATTAGACAAAAAGATAAAGGTCTTCTTGTCACAGAACTTTCTTCCTTGTATCTATGATCTCCTCAGTCTGGATCATTTCTTTCCAAGTGGACAAAATGAGACCCATCCATGCTAGGGCCTATGACATGACGTGGATGCTTAATGGAATGTGCAGGTTCTCCGATTGCCAATATGGATAGCGTGTCTCCTTTGGTCACATATTTTTTTTGACTTTCCTCTGGGTTTTTGACTTGACTATCCTTCTGCATAACATTTGGTTGTATCTATCACATAGAGGGAATGTAAGCTTTTTGAAGACAGAGACAACTTTGTTTTCTAAGTCTTTGTGTCTGTGGTAAACTGCAGAAAGCTCAGGATTGGGAGGGGATCAATAAATGCTTGTTGATTGAGAAAGCAAAGTATGGCAATGAAGAAACCAATGTTTTTGGAGTTCTCATGTTGATATCTGAAACTCCAAAGAACTTTTTAGAGAAATCTTCACATCTTTCTCATTTTTCATGTTTTCATAAAGATGACACTTTCCCTTGTTAGGAGAGTAAGAAATCATAATGTAAAAGATGATAATTTAAAGCATCCACATATAATGGTCTAGATTCTATCCTTTTGGGGGAAGGTTTTGTCCATCATGATGACTAATTGTTGCTATTTTACCTATAAAGAAAGACCAGATAAGTGGGTAATAATTTAGTAACCAAGGTCATTCAAATAAGCACAGATAATGAAGCAAGAAATGAAGCAAGACTCTATCTATCTAGATAGAGTCTAAAATAAAGCTGAATAATGATTATGTACTTTTTTTGATATTCTATATATCCTGCCGTATTATACTTGGAATATAGTAGTAATTACTGCATTTTTTTTAGGTGAAATTGTAATGATTGTGTTACAGATATGTAGTTTAGCTAGCCCTCTGCTATTAAATTGCAAAATGAATTTTGTGCTTTTAGGAGGGAGGAGGACCTGATGTGTCCTTCAGGAGCATAGGAACAAGAGGGTGAGACAAATCTGTATTCCAGAGTAGGATACATGGTTGGATGATGATCCACCCCTTAGTATATTTTTTGAACAGATGTTAGCTGTCCGATGAATTGGGTTCAGTATTGAATAGAGGCATAGGCTGAGTCAATTTTGAGAAATTGTATAGTGCTTTTCATGATTTTAAGCTTCAAACAAATGTGAAACAAAGGTCCATCTTCTTAATGAATTATAGTTAAATTCTTCTGGTGCTTTTCTGGTCCTGAGTCCTAGAATTCCATACTCTACCAAAAACTGTGTTGTTTGGGTCACCCAAACACAATGGAGGTCCACAGGCATAAAGAGAAATCAACATGTTTACAGTGGAGTGTTGTACAAAGGGAACGTAAGAGAGATCGACCAGAAAGAGCTAGAAGGGAAATGAAGGCATAACTAGTGGATGCTCCTCGTTTTCCTTGGTTTCTGCATAACATCAGGGGATAGAGAGGGAGGCTTCCATGTCACTGAACTTCTTGTGCTATATTAATGGAAGGACATAGAAGGCGGCTTCATCAGGGTCAATCCCAGGAAGAGAAGAAGATGTAAATTAGTTTTGATCTCACTGGAGATTATAATCATCTCTGATGCCAACATCAGATCTCCTGGAGATCCAGGAAACATTAAAATAACATTTGAATAGGATCCACATTAAAGCCTAGTGATTTACAACACTAAATTGTTACTTAACTTCTGGCTGCTTTATAGCTCCCTGTATAATGATTTTATTACTCCTGCCCTCCCTTTTCTCCTAAGGTGGTAAACTCACTTCAGCAGCAGCCGCCGGCCGCATCCCCCTCTGTGCCAGAGGCCCACTCCTTGGCTCCTGTGGCTCAGGCCGATCCTCTGGTGAGAAGGCAGAGAGTACAGGACCTCATGGCACAAATGCAGGGGCCGTACAATTTCATACAGGTGGGTGAAGAGACAAAACTTTTGAATTAAGATAATTATTTTTTTTATTGAATTATGGTTTTATATTCTGGAAACTCCTCCCAATTCCCTTCTTATTTCTCAACATCTCTACCTCTCATTAATCAAAACATAATTTCTGGATCCTATCCCCTCATGGTTGCCTTTTTCTGTATGCAGAGTACAATGGGAACATGGTTTCTCTGATTTTGGATATAATTCTTGGGTCCAGAGCTGTGATTTTATCAGTCAAGAATGGTAACGGAATTGCATTGGGTTATGCAGGCCTGTCCCTCAGTCTTCTAGTGTCTGGGAGTTGCGTTAGGCCTTGTGCCTGGGTGCAGTCAGACTCTAAAGACCCCCAGGCTCCAGTCCCTCAGTTGTGAGGCTCTGAGGCCTCCAGAGGTCACCACTGTTGCTCTCTCATTTGGGATTTTTCTTGGTGTAGGATTCCATGCTGGACTTTGAAAGTCAGACACTTGATCCTGCGATTGTGTCTGCACAGCCTATGAATCCGTCCCAGAACATGGACATGCCTCAGCTTGTCTGTCCTCCAGGTGAGTGACAGCAACCTGCTTTGGGAATCTTTTCTTCATGTTAAATGTATGAGAGGGAGGAACAGAGACAGAGGCAGACCTTACACTCCCAGATGAGTGATCTTCTCACAGCCTCACTTGTCTGAAGTGGAAAAGTTAGATGATGATGACACTGGAGCTACTATTAGAACCAAAGATAAGATGATAATTGTAAATTCTTTGGAAATATTACATTGTTATTGAAATGTTACCTATCAATATCTTTATTATTATTATTAATTGCTCCAAAAATCTTAGAGGCTATGAATTATGGAAGGCTGCATAGTCAATGTGTCAGAATTGATATTTGAACTACTCATGGCTTCCTGATACCAAGCCTAGCACCTCCATTTTTATGAGATTTTTTTAGAATTTTGAGGGAAGTAGGAGGTGCTGGGGGAATGAGGGGAAATCAAAGCTCATATTAAAATAAAGAAAACTTTTTTCTAAAGTGGTGGTTCTCATATTTGTTGGTCTTAGAACCCCTTTGCACTCTTTAATTATTGAGGACAGAATTAGTTTTGTATTCTTTCTATAGATATCTAATGTGTATTAGAAATAAACTCTCCTGCATTTTATTGTGATATAAGTTTGACGTCATGGATACCCTGAAAGGGTCTGGGGTCTCCCCTTCTCCCCATACAAAACACATATTGGAACTTTTTCTCTAAACATAGTAAACAATCTGGAGAAATTTGAACATGAAATAATGTGGAAGAAGGAAAATGTGAAGAAGAAAGCAAAAGAACCAACTCGTTAATGCCAAATATCCTGCAGCAACATGGGCATTATCTGCTGAATGAAATTAATTCTTCCTTAGACTTCTTTTGGATGCCTTGATGTCTTTAGAATTATTTGGGGGGAGGAAGGGGCAATTAGAAAGAAGTGAAGAAAAGATTGCATATAAAATACGTTTGTAGGAATTGTGATAAATTGTAGATAATGTAATTTTGTATACTTATATTCATTTAATAAATGGTTCAGTGCTTCACAAGCTTACACCTTGATAAAAAAAAAAAAAAAAAAACCACCAGACACCTTAGGTAATTAGAAACTCTAAAGGAAGTAGAAACCCTTTTTGAATTAGCATTTTGTAGTTCTTTTGTCCATCTACTCCAGCTTTAGAAGATGTAGGATTGAATCTGTTAGAAAATATCCAAGGCAGATTTTTCACTATTAGAGTTCTATTTGAAGAATACTATGTGACTTTTCTCATTAAGTTTGATAAAATAACTACCATGAGTGGTGATGTATCCTGAGAGTCTTGCTTCTGAGCTACTCACAAGACTATAACTGTATGGCCCAGGAGAGAATTTCTAGGTGGTCTCTCCTAGTTCTCTCATCTTTTCTTTTTTTTGGTGAGGCAATTGGGGTTAAGTGACTTGCCCAGGGTCTCAAGCTAAGAAGTATTAAGTGTTTGAATCTTGGGTTTGAACTCAGGAGCTCCTGAGTTCAGGGCCAGGGCTCTATCCACTATGCAGTCTAGCTGTCCCTTCACTTATCTTTCAAAGGAAGCAGGCCCACAGCTGTGGAGAGATAGAAACCAAAAGGGGTTCAAATATAATAGGGAGATCAAATGAACCAGCTAGAATTTGAATTGTGGCTCTTTGACTTAAAGGCCACAGCATCTTCCTACCTTTAGAGCCCGAGAGAGCACTCCACAAAAGTGTATTTAATGTGCATTGTCAGAAGTTTTTTGTTTCTGTTGGAATGGAGAGCTTTTGGATTAATTAGCTGGTAATTATATGTATACAGTTTACTTAGTTGTTGAACTTAGTATTTTTATATATACATATGCATTTGGAACAAAATTATTTTCATAAATTTCTGCTGATGATGAAGAAATTGTGAGGGAAATGGCTGTAGTCTTTGGTTTAAGTTTTAGGCAGAAGGATTACTTGAGTGCATCCTGCTCTCTCCCTCTTATCACCATTAGTAACAAAAATCACAAGATGCTAAACCTAAACTTTTTCCAATTTTTAAAAAAGGTATATGATCTTTAGCAATAATACCCCCCCAAAATCTCCGATTTGGGGTGCTTAACCAAAGAAACATGGTTTTTGGTATTATCTGTTGGCAGTATCTCCAACTTTTGACTTTTAGTGTCAATCTTTGCAATATTTCAGCATAATAAATTACATATTTTATGTATATGTTTATATAAATTTGATTACTAAAATTTAGTGTTATCCAATTAAGATCATTTGAATTTTTTTTCAAGGGATCATTTTTGATCTTAGTCATGCTTTTTTTCTAACATATTACTACCATAATGGTTATAAAAGGGACTAGCCTTGTATGGAATAATTGAAATGTAGCTATTTGGAATTGTTTGGAAATTACGTCATATCAACTATCAGTTTTTTGTGAAATTGCAGTTCACACTGAATCTAGACTTGCTCAGCCTAATCCAGTTCCTGTACAGCCAGAAGCTACGCAGGTGAGGGTAATTGTCTATTTTGATTTTTTTTTCCCCACACACACATAATTTCATGTGATCCTAGAGTCATAGATTTAGAGCTGTAGGGTCCTTAGAAAGCTTTGTTACCAGCAGGAGATTTGGTCTCTCGCAGGGGGTGAACTGGTAGAGAGTTGTAATTATTTTTTCAACTGAGTGATTGAGAACACCTGTATTTTGATTAGCATTTGCTTTTAGGCTTAGAAACTCTGAATGTTTTGTTTTAAATCAATGTTAATTTGTATTTTTAGATAACTGTTATCCCTGTGTCAACTGTACCTCTCTCATGGCTTCTTAGTGGGTATAGTTGAGGGATAGAAGAAAAAGATATTCAAAGAAAGTTTTACCAAATGAATTTCACAAGGTCAATTTCTTAATTTTAGGCTTTGTATAGCAGAGACATTATATTAACTTTAAGGAATTGTTGTGACTCTGAAAAAATTAAAACAAACGAGTTAATCCAACCCAAGAATTTCTTTATATACATATACTCTGTGTATATATATGTGTGTGTATATATACATACACACATGTACACTTTATACATATGCTCTTAAAGCCTTTATCTTCAAGTTAATTTTAATATAACTGCTTATCATAAACAGTGTTAACTCTCATCAGTTCTTTCTGAATGAATAAAGAACTTATTAGGCACTTGCTTTTGTGTACTACCCTTGGATACAAACAAAGCTTTTGAAGAACACTCTAATGAGGGGGCCACCCCCCTGGGAGGCTTCAGCTGTTAGGCAAAAGGGTAGGTCCCTCGATGGTCCCCAGACCTCTATAGTAGTTTTGTTTTCATTTGCCAAAAGAGATTTTTCTGCTCTTTGATAAGGAAAAGGGCTCTTTAAGTTCTTCCATTGTAGAGCACTGAGCACTGATTTCCCCCCCTATTTCATAAGTGACCTTGAATGAAATTAATGATTTACTCTCCCTAGGTACCTTTGGTTTCTTCGACTAGCGAGGGATACACAACATCCCAGCCCATGTACCAGCCTTCTCATGCTGGAGACCAGCGACCTCAGAAGGAATCAATTGACCAGATTCAGGTAGGTCTTGCTATTTACAGAATGAATACATAGAACATAAATACATAGAAATCATTATGCAGAAGATGACACTGTTTAAGGTAGAAAAGCACTTTAGAGCAAATGAGTAGTTTTGTTCTAGATTAATCTTACTGTATAAAAGGTACAAATAAAAAAATAATTCATTGTCATGCAGGAATGCACTGACACATTTTGTGCACATTTTTTTAGGCTGCAATATCATTGACTGCAGACCAGGCCCCGGCATCCTCACCCCTTCCTGCTGCCTCTCAGCCCCAGGTATTCCCAGCTGGATCAAGCAAACCTTTACATAGCAGCGGCATCAATGTCAATGCAGCTCCATTCCAGTCCATGCAAACGGTAGGCAAGAGACCATATTCTAGATACTCATGCTTTTATGAGTTTTATAGTATATCTTGTTTCTAAAACTTTTATATTTGATTTAAAAATCAGATTTGGAATTTGGGAAATTGGCTGCCAAATGATATATTAATGATTTTTTTCCCTTATCTTACAGGTATTCAATATGAATGCCCCTGTTCCTCCTGTTAATGAGCCAGAAACTTTAAAGCAACAAAATCAGTACCAGGCTAGTTACAACCAGAGCTTTTCCAATCAGCCTCACCAAGTAGAACAAACAGAACTTCAACAAGAGCAGCTTCAGGCCGGTAGGTAAACATCATGTTTCAATTAAATTCTTTCCTAGGTAGTTTTTGGTGATACCAAGATTATTTACAGAAAGAAGTACTGCTAATACATTAAAAAATGGTTTTAGGATTAAGCATTGCACTAATTGTAGAAATCAGTTGTCTTTTGCTTATGATACATTGAATTAGCTCTTTTATATCTGAAAATTTTGCAAGAAGGTAGGAAATCTGTAGCATTTACTTATTTAAATAAAATAATATGCTATATTTATTGAAATTCATGGGAAACATACTGATATATCTGCCATATTATATGTTGATTTAAAGCTAAATCAGTTTACTTTTGTCATAATAAAGCATTAATCCAAATTATTTATGGAGAAAAGGTTTGGGGTAGAGATGATAAATGGACCGTAAATACTAAGTCCTACAACAGTCTCTAAATAATTCTCTAATTCCAGTCACTCTAATCCAGATAGAAGTTGGAGTCTGTTCAGTTAGAGCCTGTGAGCGTTCGTGTGACAATAATCACATGCTTTAAAGAAACTGAAAGCTTTCTGTGAGACTTATCTTTCAAAATATAACTATGTCCAACAACAGAATTTTAAGGATCATTTCAAGCATTCCATGATTTTCACAATTCAGTTCCATCCCCATGGATTCAAAAGTCTTTTCTTAAGAAGTTGCAGGCACTAAATCTACTTTGGTGTGGGATCTTTACATAAAACGTGTTGTCCAAACAGACACAAAATTTTGTAGGTAGTATAAAATAATGGAAAATGGTCATATCAGTTAAATTGGTCATAACTAGCAAGTCTTTTTATGGTGATCTATTTCCAGACAATACCTGCTGGCCATGATTAATCTATCAGTATGGTATTGTACTCACCTCCCATGGTGTAATAGAAAGAGCACAAGGCAAGGAGATTATTACTAATTAACTACTCCTGTCCCCAGGCCATTCAGTTTACCTCTTGTGTTCATTTGAATCCCTAGTGTGTAAAATAAGAGAATTAGTCAAGGGGATCATCTCTGAAGTCTTTTTCTTACTCTGAATCCTGGGTCTTTGGTTTTATTTTCTTATTTGTGGAATTTCTGAACTGATCATTTTCTACATTTACATCTTAATATGCATTTAGATAACTGTTAGTCATTAAATAAAAGGGCCTGATACAGTCATGAATATAACTACTGTTGTTCATTTGCACTGGTGGCTTCAGAGTTCAGGGTTAAACTGAGCCAAAATTAAAATGGTAGTGGCTTATTGGTTTTATTCGTGTTATGAATTCAGCTTTAAATGGTATCTGAGGTCCAAGATTTATTTTTAAAGATTCCTTATCTTTTCATTACTCTCTTTGAGAGTACTTATAACAGTAAGACTTATTGACCAAAAGCAATAAAATTCTATACTTGAAGATACTAGTACAGTCAAGTACTATGTGTGTGGGGTTTTTGTTGTTATTTTAATAAGATTGGCAATTACTTTTTTTAACTGGTTCATCAGAGGCCAACAGAAATGTGATTTTGAGATACAGTTATGTAGAAAGGTCATGTGGGATTTACTGGTGGTTGTATACCATATTGAAGTTTATCAAAAAAAAGGTAATCAAGGTGGGAAATTTCTGGAATGAAGCAGCAATGAGATGTTGATTCATTCTCATGCAATTTGTGACCTATTAAAGAAGAAACCCAAAGTAATGTATCTTTAAAAAATAAAAAAATGTTAAAAAGCCATTGGAAAATGAATCTCTGCCTATGGCTTTTTTTTTCTTTCCCTGAGGCAATTGGGGTTAAGTGATTTGCTTAGGGTCACACAGCTAGGAAGTGTTAAGTGTGAAAGCATATATGAACTCAGGTTCTCCTGACTTTATATAAGGGTAGTGTGTTATCCACTGCACCATTTAGCTGTCCCTGTGGCATTCATTTTATCATTGTAGAATAGATCATTAGTATATCATAGGGTTGGAAATCACTTGTGGGCAATCAGGAATGTTTCTAGGCAGGCTAAATAATTATAGAGACTTCCTGGCAACTTTGGGCTTATTTATTGAATAGATTGTATGATTGATGGGAATGATAAGCTTCCAGTAAAGTAAGACCTCACTTGCCGCTCCTCTCCCCAACACCCTCCAATGCCCATTTGAAATGGAAGTCTGCTCTTTCTATCCACTTTTCAATCATCACGTTTAAAATTATCAGCAGAATTTGTTTCAATATCAGTTTAAAGACCCAAGCCTAGTTTCCTTAAGGTAGAAGGTAAGGGTAAGGAGAGGAATGATGACTAGTATAATGGATAAGGTAGGCTCTTTGGCACTGAAAAAAAATGAGGTATAGGAATTGACTTTTGGGTATTTCAAGTACCTAAAGGATTTTGGATAATGTGAGTTTACCTGATATGTGTCTCCAACTGCCTCTTATCTTTGCAGATTTATCTTGTATATAATAAATAGCCTTTACTATTCCATAAGACACTGTGTATGCAAAATATTAAGATCAACATAAAAGTAAATCCTTGCCCTTAGAAACAAGTATAAAAAGATACCAGGTTTTACTGATGGGTAATGCTATGATATGAGGCATGTTACTGGACTGTTTTTGCAATCTAAAATCTTTGTAGTATCAGAGTTTTATAGCCATTTCTAACTAATTTTTGAAATTGTGAATTAGTATTACACACTAAAGTATTTATATTGGGTATATTCTGTTTACAAAAGTTGAGTTAATTTTAAATTCTGAGTTCTCCTTACTACTTTATTATATCTGTTCTACTAGATATGAAAAATCATTTTGCTTTGTCATTTTATGTCTGTAGTCTAGAACTGGACTTTTTAGGGTCCCAAGGATTCATATTTTCTCTAGGTAGATTTTGAAGTTGGATTTGGGAGGAGGTGTCAAATTTTTATCTCAATATTACTAATTATTTAATGTATTTTAAAAGCATTTATTTCAAAAAGGATCCATAGGTATTGCCTGACTGCCCCAAGAGGGCCCGCCGCCCCTCCCCCCAAAAAAAAAAAAAATTCCGAGCTTTTACTCTAGAACAAGAATGGTAATGATAAGTTATTTGCATTTGTGCCTTAATAGACTTACTCTAGTATTAGTATTAGTTTGAATATATCTAACTCACTATGGAATACTTTGAAAGATATTATCAAATTATATCAAGCACAATGTTGAAACCATATCAAGAACATTTTGAAGAACTTGGAGTGGTTTAGCTTAGACTTAAATATTTAAAATCATTAGTGATTAGATTTATTTCTGTTACTGCAGAAAGACAGACCTAGTCAGTGAGTAGAAATCACTTGGAATTTGTTTTTGTATTTTGACTTGTTCTAACGAAAAAGTTTCAGTGTGGTTAACCACACACACAAAAAAAATGCTACACAGTGGTAGTGTGGACTCATCCTAATGGAAGTGTTAAAATGTAGGGTAGACGATTTTTAGTTTAGGAAAACCATACCATGAATTCCTACTGTATATTAGTGCACATTACCAGACTCTTTTCAATTTTTAATATCATATAATAAAAATCTTAGATAATTATGTGCAAAATATTTTATAGAATGTAGCATTCCAAATAAATGCAGCATCTTATATTTAATCATACTCTTATATAATTAATTATGTGTACATTTGTAAATGGATATACAAATGGGCTTGTGTGTGTTTGTGTTGTTATATTTCAGTGGTTGGTACCTACCATGGTTCCCAGGACCAGTCTCACCAAGTGGCAGGTAACCACCAGCAACCTCCACAACAGAACACTGGATTTCCACGAAGTAGTCAGCCCTATTATAATAGCCGAGGAGTGTCACGTGGAGGATCTCGTGGCACTAGAGGCTTAATGAATGGATATAGGGGCCCTGCCAATGGATTTAGAGGTAAAAGAAGAGTACCAATGAACTTCTCTTAAATTTTTGCATTGGATTTTTATACTGTTGAAGATTTTTTAAAAAACCTTTTACTCTCAGGTATAAGTTGTGTTTACAAGAGATTTTATTGGTTTAGAAAGTATTTTATTTAGTCAAATAACAAGGATTTTAAAAAGTTCCTGCTTTCAACACTATGGTAGTCACCGGGGTACAGAGACCAAAGAAAAGAGTTACTCCCCTCTCTTAAAGTGCTCGAGCTCTCTTTATGCATCTGTTTGATTTTGTCATTTATTTTCTTTTTAAAAATTTTTATTAGCTTTTTATTTTCAAAACACAAGCAAAGATAATTTTTAACATTCACCATTGTAAAACCTTGTGTTCCAAGTTTTTCTCTCCTACTCCCCTACACTGCAAATAGTCCATTATAGGTTAACTGTGTTGTCATTGATTTTCAGTGATTCTTTATTAACTAATAAATAAAAGTTTTAAGTTCCTGACAAAGCATCATCAATTTTTCACTTGACTATTGCAGTAAGAAAGGATTTGGAAGTCAAAGAATCATATATTTATCACTGGTCTCCTTGCCCACAGTCTTTCCCCTATCTATTCTCTGATTCATAGATGCCAAAGTGATAAAGCATATGCCTGGCATGTTGCTTTCCTGATAACTAGTATAAATTCTATTATTGGTATTTAAAGCCTTTCACAGCCTGCTTTACCTTATATTTCCTAGTCTCCTTAGACATGATACTCATGTATTTGCTGGCTGAAATGTGTTCCTCTTCACGTCTGCCTTTTAGAATTTCTATTTCCTTGAGACCTTAGCTTGGGCTCCACTTCTTCTATAAAACCTTGCTTTGTTCCTCCCCACTAAAATTATTTCATATATATATATATATATATATATGATCTTCTTTGGTAGAATGTAAGTTTTTTGAGGGCAAGGATTGTTTGATGTTCGTCTGTTTTCTCTCCTAGTATCTGATATGTAGATTTTGAACGTATGATTTTTTGACATTCCAAATCCTTTCAAATTTTGGCACCACCTTAATAACTCATACCATTTTATCTCAGAATTTTCCCCTCTCAAGTGTATGAATGAATGATCGCTTTTTGAAAGATATATTTCAAAACAACAGTGAAATTACTGACATATACACTACACTTAGAAGCAAAAGGCCACAAATAGTAGGAAATTGAAAATAACTATTTTCCTTTTCTGGTAAAGAGATGGAGGGGGGCTGGTGGAAGGAAGATGACTGTCTTATCATCAATCATTACCTTACCGTGTCTCCATTTCTCTTTTTCTAATAAATCTTTGGACAAATATTCAAACTCTCTTTTGAATGTTAATATTTTTCTTTATCTTTTTTAGGAGGCTATGATGGCTACCGCCCTTCATTTTCTAACACTCCAAATAGTGGCTACACGCAATCCCAGTTCAGTGCTCCACGAGATTACTCCAATTACCAGCGGGTGAGGAAAACCTAAATTAATTATAATAATAATAATAGAATAGATGCATATAGATGAAAATAATGCTAAATATCTTCTGTTTTGTAATTTATAGAGACAAATTGTAATTTTTTTTAAATGCAAAGAAAACAATTGCAAGCACCAGTTTATTTTGACACACAGTATTTTTGTATAACATAATACCACCAGTTGATGAATTAGTTTTAGAGAACCAATTTCTGAATCTTTTTAGTATTTAGTCTCTTCAGTGAATTTCTAAAAGATCTTAAGACTAAAGTAGAAGGCAGGCTTAAAGATGTGTTTTGAATAAAAATTTTAGTAACCTCTTTTGTAAACACAAGAAACATTTTCAACTTTTTTTTTTTTTTTAATGGACAGACTTTAAAGGGGTTGAGGGGGAGATGAATCTTGAAAATAATAAGGAAACATGTTTTTTTTGGAAAGGGACTTGTATTTCTGTGTTTGATTTTTGCCTTACATTTTGAGTGTTATATCAGTAGAAATTGGCTTGTTTTCATGTTTTGGATTTTGGGGGGTTTTGTTTTGTTTTTGACATTTAGGATGGATATCAACAAAACTTCAAGAGAGGTTCTGGGCAGAGTGGACCACGGGGAGCCCCAAGAGGTAATATTAGAATGTTCGAAAAGTAGACATGTAGCAGTTTTCTGCTGGACTATGTTGTCTGTTCCTTATCTGCAGTTAAATTTGTTTTCCGAATAAAATCCATCCTCACTGATGATAGGATTATGTTATTTATAAAAAGGTCATGGCGTTTATTACTTTGAGTTAGAAGTGATTTTCAAGATTAAAACCCACCTGGTTATTTTGAAGATAAGAAAACTGATTACCATAGGGTCAGTATCACAGATTTCAGTCCTATAGTTGCAATGGAATAAATTGTTTGGCTATAATGGAATGGGTGCCATTAAGTAAAAAGCTAGATTGTATGTTCATTTATCAAGCCAAGCATTATATAATATGTAAAGTGTTTTCACATAAATGTTTTCATTTGGTTTGTTTCTTTTTTAAAAATAGTGAGAAGGGAAATAGAAATATTGTTCTAATTTTACTGATGAATAAAATGAGGCTTTCGAATAGCATAGATCAATTTGGTTTCTAGTAGGAATATAACATTTTATTTAAAAAATGCACCAAAGGATCTCTTTAAAGAATGAACTACAGAAGTGTGTTATAATAAGTGTAGGATTTGCTTTCTTTTAATAATAAAAAAAAATTTTACATGCATACCTTTTAATAGCTATAGACTGACTTTTAAAGTTGGAGCAGTGGGTGAATAGAATATATGCTACCTGGGGAAGTAAGTGAATTCTCCCTCTAGATATCTTTAAGCAAAAGGATGGTTTAATGCAAATGCTGTAAAAAGATTTTTGTGCTATATGAGCTCTAGATAGCTTATAACTCAAGATTTTCTGACAAGCTACACATATAGGATATTGGTCAAGGGCTCCCAAGATAGTGGGATCCTAAAGATAGGTTAAAGAAACTGGTATTGTTTGATCTAGAGGAAAGACTGCAAAGATAATCTTGGAGGGCAAGGAACTATCTTTTGCCTTTTTTGGGGGGTATAACCAACACTTAGCACAATGTAGTGTAACATAGTAATCACTTAATAAATGTTTATTGATTGATTATTTCCAACTATTTGGAAAGAAATCTCTTATTCATAATAAAGTGATTTAACATGGCCTACTTGGATGAGAACTAGGACATCATGTTGAATCTGGGTTGGTGAGTATATATTACTCTGGTCTTCATTCCCTGCTTGACAACATATCCTGCAGGAACAAAAATGTTGAAAAGTGAGGACTGTAAAACTTGAATAATCCAAAAGAGTGTCCCTTTTCCAGGGAACAAGTGGTAAATTCTTCTGTACATAAAGTATTCAGACTTAGTGTAGATGACATGTCACAGGGTTTTGTTTTTCTCCATTGGTGAGCTGACCTTCATTTTGGAAATTCTGTGATAAGGATCCAAATCTTGAACATTTTCTTTTCCCTCCAATCAGTTTTTTTTTTTTTTTTAACTAATGATGCACCTGGTTAAAAATATTTTTTTTGATTCTTAAAAGTGTGTATGAGGAATTTTTAATATTAAGAACATTTTAATATACATAATATCACTTCCAGCTACACAGTCACGTAATCATTTTGTATGTGTGACTTCTTAAATGTTGCTACTCTTGATCTTAGCACCCCTATGAGGTGCCTTCTTTACTAAAGAAGGCATGTTGCCAACTCTTTAGAATATGGTGAGTTCTTTTTACTGAAACCAAGCTATTGCCAAAAGTTCCTTTATACTTTGTTGGTTTGGAACTTGGGAATATATTTTCTCATGGAAACCATCTTTTACCTATGGCTAGGTTTTCCTAAAATAGTCTTAAAACTGTAATACCACTAAAGCTTGAAGCATATGGAATCAAAAATAATGATGTAATATTATTACCATATTTTAATAAAGATGGAGGGGAGAATCAAATGTGTCCCGGCTCTAGTGCCATTCCTCTTCTCTCTCCCCAAATGACTGTATTATCTAAATTTATGTAGTGTATTATCTAAATTTATGTAGTTCCTAATCTCTAATCTCTATAATAATTGATTTGATAAATGAACATATAATTTAGCTTTTTATTTATAATGGCACCCATTACATTATAGCCAAACAATTTATTCCTTAGCAACTCTAATCTACAGTGTTTCTGTGCATTGTAGGATGTTTTATCATTTTGAAACTGTTTCCCTTTTCCTTTGTCAATCAGAAGCAAACAGTTGAGGAGATTCTTTTTAAATTACCCCAGTCCCACTTGACCTTTGTACTCTGCTTACCATTTTGGTGCTTCAGTTGTTTTCTGTTTTGGCTGTTCCCCAGTTTTTCCAGTCAGTGATATTGAAGACACTTCTGTCTTTTTTAAATCAAGTTTTGGTATATTGCTTAAATATTCATTTTTCTAAAGGTGAGTGATTTTAAGAATGGATTTTTTTTTAAAGTGTGAAATGCTTTTTTTTTCCTGTGGGGTCATGGTTCTTGTGTTCTCTTCATTTATCTCTTCCATTTTAATTCATAAAGAAAGCCTGGAGCATTAAGGACTCAATAAATACACTTAAATCAGAAGTGGAATGGCCAGAGAATTGTCAAAGACTCTTAAGCTTGGAAGAGATCTCAAAGGCCAGACCAGCCAAGTACCTTGGAATAAGCAACATCCCTCTTCTATCTTCTCTTAACCATTAACTCAAGCACTTGGCAGTTTGGGATATGTATAGTTGTTAGGAGGTTTTTCTTCATTGACCCAGAATCCACCTTTTTTAAATCTTTTTTCCTTTGAGACCACATTGAATATATCTTTTCCGTATTGTCATCCTTCTAGACCTTAACTGCCATCCTATTTCCCCTTTTCCAGCTGAACTGCTTCAATCCTTCTGTGACATATTCTCTAGTGCTTTCATCATTCTTTTTTGCCTTTGCTTTGAACTAATTTAGTTTGTTTACAGTTTTTATGAGAAACGGCCTAAACATGGCAGAGTTTATCACAACACTAATACTTTCCCTGTTCTGGGACATTAGTTATTTTTTTTTTTATCCCAGAATATTGCAGTTTTTTAATTGGCTAACCTGTCTCACTTTAAATTTTTCTAATAGCCCTCAGCAAGATTTGTTGAGCTTTAACTTCATTGAAGAATTGTTTATTATTACAGCATTTTTTATACTTAAAAGTCTATAATCATATAAACTTAGCTAATTTCTCCTGACAAGGTAGTTTAACATTCTTATGTGGAATTTTTATGTCAAATATTTATGAACAGAACTACCCTTTTATCTGTATGTTAGTTTTATAAAAATTCTGAGAATCATTTAGGATAGTTATAATTATTTATTTTTAAAGAACTCAGTTTTAATAGCTACTAATAGTACAAATCTTGAGCGTAGTTAGCCCTAACTTTTTAAGGATAGATTCTCATGTAAAACATGCCACCTTATTTTTAAATTTTTTATTTTCTCAGTTACATGGTGAAATTTTTTTTTGTTTATACATGTACATTATCTCTCTTTTACATATTTATTTGTGAATCGTGGTGGGAGAGAAAAAACAGAATAAAAAGGAAAAACCATGAATGGAGGAAAAAAATGAACATAGCATAATGTGTTGATTTACATTCAGTTTCCAGATTTCTTTCTTTGGATGAGGATGGCATTTTCCATCTAGAGTTTTTGGGATTGCCTTGGATTACTGAACTAAGTCTATCATCGTTGATCATCATGCAATCTTGCTGTTGCTGTTTTCCTGATTCTCCTTGCTTTGCTCAGCATCAGTTCATATAATTCTTTACAGGCCTTTCTAAAATCAGCCTGTTGGTCATTTTTTATAGAACAATAATATTACATTACTTTTATATGCCATAGCTTATTCAGCCATTCCTCAGTGATGGACATCTACTCATTTTCCAATTCTTTGCCATCACAAAGAGAGCTTCTGGAAACATTTTTGCACATATGGTCCTTTTCCCTCTTTTATGATTTTCTTGGAATACAGACCCAGTAGTGGCACTGCTGATCAAAGTTTGATAGTTATTTGTGCATAGTTCTAAATTGCTCTCCAGAATGGTTGGATCATTTCACAACATCCTAACAATGCAGTAGTATCCCAGGTTTCCCACATCCCTTTTGACAATTATCATCTTTTCCTGTCATTTTAGTCAGTCTGAGAGATGTGAGTTGATACCTCAGAATTGTTTTAATTTGCATTTTTCTAATTGTGATTTAGAGCATTTTTATATGATTTTATATAGTTTTAATTTTTTCATCTGAAAATTGTCTGTTTATGTCTTTTGACCATTTATAAAGGGGGATATCACTTGTATTCTTATAATTTTGACTCAGTTCTTTATAAATTTTAGAAATGAGACCTTTATCATAAATACTACCTGTAAAATTTTTTTCTCAGCTTTGTTCTTCCCTTTTAACCTTGTTTCTGTTGATTTTGTTTGTGCAAAAGCTTTTTAGTTTAATGTAAAAAAAGTTGTTCGTTTTGCATTTCATAATATTCTCTAGTTCTTCTTTAGCCATAAATCCTCCCTTTTCCAAAGATCTGATAGATATACTATCCCTTGCTTTTATTATAATTTGCTTATAGTAGTTCTTAAATTGTGTACTTATTTTGGTATGGAGTATAAGATGGTACATCTCTGCTGAGTTTCTGACATACTATTTTCCAGTTTGCCCAGCAATTTTTGTCAAATAGTTCTTATCCCAGAAGATGAAGTTTTGGGATTTATCAAACACTAGATTAATACAGTCATTGATTATTGGGTCATGTATATCTAATCTATTTCACTGGTCCACAGTCTTAGGCTATAAGACTATTTCTTATAGTCAATACCAAATGTTTTTAATGGTTGTTGCTTTTTAATAGAGTTTTAGGTCTGGTACTACTAGACCACTATGCTTTGCCAGGTCTTTTTATTTTCTTTTTTCTTAATTCCTTTGATATTTTTGACCTTTTGTTCTTCCAAATTAATTAATTTTTTGGCTCTGTAAGATGGCACTTGTAAAAAAATTTGGGTAGAATTTTCTTTATTATATTAGCTCAGTCTACCTATGAACAATTGATATTTTTTCAGTTGCTTACATCTGACTTTATTTGTGGGAAAATTGTTTCTTAATTGTATTTATAAAAGTCCTGGATTTGTCTTGGCAGGTAGATACCAAATATTTTACTTTGTCTATAATTATTTTAAGTAGAATTTATCTCTTGCTGCTGGGCTTTGTTAGTAACATAGAGATGCTTGATGATCTGTGTGGATTTATTTTATATTCTGTAACTTTGCTAATTGTTTTTCTAAGTATACCATCATATCTACAGAGAGTGATAGTTTTATCTCCTTATTGCCTCCTCTTAATTCTTTTAATTTCTTTGTCCTCTCTTATTGCTAAAGCTAACATTTCAAGTATAATCCTGAATTTTACTGGTTTCAGTGGGTATCTCTGCTTCACCTTGTTCTTACTGGGAATGTGTCTAGCTTCTTCCCATTACAATGTAAGCTTGCTTGTGATTTTAGATAGAAGCTGCTTACCATTTTAAGGAAAAATCCATTTATTCCTATGCTCTTTAATGTTTTTAAATAAGAATGGCTGCTGTATTTTGTCAAAAAGCTTTTTCTGCATTTATTGAGTTTATTATATGATTAATTTCTCCCCCCCCTTAAATTAAAGCTTTTTATTTTCAAAACATGTGCACAGATAATTTTTCAACATTGACCCTTGCAAAACCCTGTGTTCCACATTTTCCCCTCCTTTCCCCCATTCCCTTCCCTGTATGGCAGGTAATCCAATATATGTTACACATGTTAAAATATATGTTAAATTCAATATATGTATACATATTTATACAATTATCTTGCTGCACAAGAAAAATCAGATCAAAGAGGGAAAAAATTGAGAAAGAAAACAAAGTGCAAGCAAACAACACAAAGAGTGAGAATGTTATGTTGTGATCCACACTCAGATCCTACAGTCCTCTTTTGGGTGTAGATGGAATTGGTAAAATGTCACCAGGGAGAATTGGAGTAGGATTGGTCTAGAGAATTACAGAATGAGTGAGAGTAAGAGTTTGGAAAAGGGAAAGAAGGTAATCATACTCCAGTTTGACTGAGATGTGCCAAGCATGTACAGAAGAATGGGATAGTCATTGGAGAAAAGATTCAGTTCTGTTCTAAAATACTTTTTGGAAAGAAGAGCTGAGTTGAGAATTACTGGGCTACCCATGCCACATGGATGAGTGTGCCACAGAATATTTATTACTTGCAAATGAATTATTTTCTTTTTCTGTGCTTTGGGGTGTTAATAACTGGTAGCTAAATAATTTAAAGGGAACTTTAAATATTCCTGGTGTTGGTTGTAGTAGCAGGTAACCTAAATATTGCAGCCTTGTTGTAAAGCAAACATAATCCTACTTTAAGTAAGCAGTGTTTTTTTTCTTAAGAGGGAATATTGCTTCTTTTAATTTTTTGGTGGAGCATAATCAGTAATGGATCAGTGGGGCTGAAGAGCTTTAAGTAATAAACATGGACAGGGCAATCTCTAAAAGAGGAATCCTCATTACATGGAGAAGGGCTTTCTAGCTCTAGGCCTGGCAGTTCATGGCTTTGTCTGTCCTTGCAATTTTGTCTTGAAGAAGAAACTGAATTACAAATGTGTGTGAGAGACCTAAACCCCTATTTTTGTTTTGCTTACAGGTCGTGGAGGGCCCCCAAGACCCAACCGAGGGATGCCGCCAATGAACACTCAGCAAGTGAATTAAACCGGTTCACAGGATTACGTTTAAACGCCAAAAACACACTGGCCAGTGTCCCATAACATGTTACCAGAAGAGTTATTATCTATTTGTTCTCCCTTTCAGGAAACTCATTGGTAAAGGGACTGTTTTCACCCCATAAAGACAGGACTAGAGTTGTCAGCTTTATGTTACCTGGATATGGAAGGAAACGATCTTTACTCTGCATGTTCTGTCCTAAGCGTCATCTTGAGCCTTGCACATGATACTCAGATTCCTCACCCTTGCTTAGGAGCAAAGCAAAACACACACACTTTCGGGGTGATCAGATCTCCAAGGTTATTTGATTGAAGTGGCTTGGAAAAAAAAAAAAAAAAGCAAGATTGACTCATTTTTGACATTGGATAAAATCAGCAAATCAGCCCTAGAGTTGTTTTGATGGTAATTGACAAAAACTAAAATATTTCCCATGAAAGGAAGATGGAAAGAGTGGAGTGTGGTTTGGCAGAGCGACTGCATTTCACAGCTTTTTCTGGTTTAAATTGGAGCAATGAACGATTAGATGCATACTAAAAGATGCATGGGTCCCTAATTCCACAAATAAGGCTGACTACCAGCTTTGATTACAGCACTATTCATCACCAGGCCAAACTACTGTGGTTAAAAAATATATACATATAAATTGCTTTGTAACAGCTGATATTGTACAAGACAAAGCCAAAATGCAAAATTGGGCTTTGATTGGCACTTTAAAAAAAAATCCGCAACAAATATGGGATGTAATCTGGATGGCCGCTTCTGTATTTAATGTGAAGTATTTAGATACCTTTTGGAACACATTTAACAGTTTCTTTGATAGCAATGACTTTTGTAAGGATTGGTACTATATATTTATCATTCCTTATGACATGCACATTGTCTGTCACTAATACTTGACCTTGCTGTATTGTCATCTAAATAATTGGTACAGGTACTGATGAAAATCTCTAATGGATAATCATAACACTTTTGGTCACATGTCTCTTTCTGCAGCCTGGAGGTTTTTAAAAGAAAAAGATATCAAATGCCTGCCGCTGCCGCCCTTTTAATTGCTATCTTTTGAAAAGCACCAGTATGTGTTTGGATCGATTTCCCCTTTTAAGGGAAATGACAGCCAGCAGTTTCAGTTCTAATGGTATAATTCAAACAAATAAAACATGTTTATAAAAATTGTATCCTTGGAACACTGGTGTTGAGCAGCTAACATACATGATTGAGATCCTACAGTTGTTCATTGTCTCTCTGAAATTTCACTCATCTTTTCCACTGAGGTTTTCCTACAGCTTTTGGTATGTGTACCTGAATTTATCCCCACTCTCTTGAACGGAGTTCAACTTTTTCCATCTCAAGGTATTGGTCTTACCCACAATAGTGATCTCTTCTGTTACATGAGGAATAATTCCACAGGCTTTCTGGAGGTGCCCAGTTCAGTAGTGACTTAGCCTTTCTCACACCATGTTGGTGGATCTCGTGTGTGCAGTTGGAGTGCTAGCTGTACTTCGACGTGCCTATGGACTTCTCTGCTGCTTGCCGTTGCATCCTACTTTGGCTTCATGTTGAATTAACCCCATGTATTAAGCAAAGGCTGCTAAGTTAATGATATTTGTAGTCCAGAAACTGGATTTTATTTTCAGCCTTCAGCTTAGTAATTTGATAAGTAGATATTCAGTTACTTTAATTTTTGAAACCATTCTTAAAACACTCATTGTTAGAAAACTGGATTTTTGCTGACCTTGTAATCTACTAAAATGATAGGCTATTGAAGGACTCTTGAGAACATTCCACATTCAGAAGTTTTGTAAAGGGGCTGGGGTTGAAAGGGGTGGGGGGTGTCTTCAATGTTTATTTTAAAATAAAATAAGTTCCTGTCTTTTCTCATTTTTGGTTGTGGTACATCTTATTGGAAGGGTCATCTGTTTACTTACATAAGCAACAGGCTTCTTGGCCAGTTTTCTCCCCTAATTAAATCATAGCTGGCAAGGATGTACCACAACCATATATTATGTAAGTGCCGATAAATATTAGTGGATTTTACTAGGCAATAAGTAACATCCTGTGGAAAACAACTCGCTTCCTATGTAGAAGCTACCTTCTCAGTGTTGTTCATGAATAAGATTCAGGTCATATAACGTGATGAAATAGTGGGCTGTAGATCCAAGGATCCAGAATCCAAATTGATCACTTAGAAGAGAGTGAGAAGGTACTCTTGGTGCTTGTCAGATACATGTGCACTCATGTACACATGCAGCATTTTTGTTTAGGGGTGTGTACCTTTTGCACTAATTTTTTTCTGTTATGTACCAGTTCGAATTATTGAGTTGAGATGTTTAATTTTCCTCTCATTCATCAAGAGCTGTACGACAATTCTATTTTTATGAAGCATGAGTATTGTGTAGATGCTTCATTGTGGCATGGTAATGATCCTTATTTTTGAAAAGCTTTATAAAGATGTCTGCCAAATTCCAACAACTAGAAAGCCTATACTTGAGTGGATGATGACTATTTTGGCTAAGAAAATGCTTTATAAGGCCCATTTTGATTTTAAGGTATTGTGTACTCAACAACTTTTAGGAATCCTGAAGTATAATTTGCATATTCATAATTGAAAAGTTAATGGAAATTGGTTTCAATTTTTACAAATTTGGACTTTTTTCTTTTTTACACGCTTAGACAAAGTCAGTATGCACCTGCTAACTGCTGCCAGCTTTAGCTGTGATCCATTCACCAACCAAATGGAAAAGACAACTTAATTTGTAGGGAGAATGTCCATCCCAAGTCATTGGTTTTCTGGTGAATCGGTGTATTATGCAGATGGTGCAGTATCGATTCCTCTGTTTTGTGGAGCATTTGGTTTATTTAGCTTGGTTGCTAGAGGTAGGATAGGCTGTTTTCCTGAGATCCCGATTTTTTTCTTCAAAGAATATAGAGAGCTTCCCAAGTATTGTAACTTGTGGTTAAATGTCCTCAACACGGTTTAGTAGTCATCAGCTTCTTTAGTTTGTTTAGGTCCCCAATGTGCATACTAAAATGTTGCTTAGAGACCTACTCTTAACCAGGCAACAACGGTATTTTGAAGTTGAATCTCTCTGGAGTTCATTAACAGAAATCGTTCCTTGAAAATCTGCTAAGGAAATGCAGACACCAACGAGGGGTGGGAGGGACGGCGCCTGGATGCACTTCGTTTCTAAACCAGACTGGGAAACAACAGGTTTGATGCTGTTCGGGGGACTTTTCAAGTAGGGAAGGAACATAAGGGAAGAGGAAGGAGCAATAAATAGACCCGTGCTCTAAAGATAAATGAAAACCTCATAGCTCCTCCACCCGCCGCCTGGAGATGCAAGTCGGCCCAAGGCTTGTGTAGGCGTTTTAGCGGCGGAGCTCCGGTCCTGAACGCACTCCGGACTGTAGAGAAGAGGCCGAGGCCCGGCGTTGGCGGAATCTGGACTTGGCACAGATATGGCCGTCCAGGCGGGGCTGAGGCGGAGAGGGCGGGGGATTTCGAGGCGAGGGTCCCTCCTGCCTGGTATGCCCGGGAAAGTCCCAGCAGAGCGCTGGGCATTTCGGTTATGCACCGAACCAGCTGCAAGTGCCCATGCTCCACCTCGTCCCAACTAGGGCACATTAGACCCACGCTCCAAGTCCCCGTAGCTCAGGAAAGGCGCCTCTGCCCGCAAGGGTCATCCCTGTCGGAGGACCAGCTTTCCCCCGGATCATGTAAGGGAGAGGGGAGAGACGGAGCTCTGCGGGGGCACGCTGACCGAGGAGACCCTGGCTCTCCCCTGGGCCACCTCTTGGGGAATATCCCGGGAAAGAAGCCACTAGGGCCGTGGGCTAGGACGAAGCGCGTGCGGGGAGGCTTCGGGGGCAGAGCCCGGGAGAGAGAGCTTGGCGGCCGGCCGAGGGCACCACGAGTGCAAAGGCCAGGGAGTGGAGCTGGCACGTCCCTACAGGAGAAAGTCATTCCTCTTTGAAACGAGGTCAAACATACTGGGAAGGAAGGCGGGAAATACGAGCTGAGAGCGCAAGGGAAAGAAGAAAAGAACGCTTCCCGGCTCCGGCTCCGGCTCCGGCTCTGCGCAGCCGCAATGCGCGGGAATTGGCTTTGGGGGCCCTTCTCATTGGCGAAAGAGTAAATGACGTCACTAGAGGGCGCCGCGATCCTGCTAGGTCCCTACAGGCCCGTGAGTTTCGCCTCCGGCCTCCTGCGCACGCCAGATCACTAGGCGCCTCCTCCACCTCCCGTAAATCCCCGGAAGCGAGGGCATAAAGGAGGCGGAGCCTGCGCGCCGCCGTTGGAGGCTACCTCGTTCCCATAGCTGTCCTCATTTCTCGGGTCCTCCCTTCTTGCGGCGCTTCTGCCACGTGCGGCTGCTCCACGTGCTTCCGGCTTGTCCGCCCCCCAGCGGCGCTCGCAGAGCCAGGCAGAGCTCGCCGGAGAGGTAACGGGGTTGGGGGCTGCTGGACGCCCCCCGGGTGGGTGGGGCCGGAGCTTCTGGGTCGAGGCGGGGCTTGTGCCTAGCGTTCGAGGTATGGGACTAGGTGCAGACTAACCCCGCGAGCTGGCCGGGGCCTCCCCGAAAGGACCATGACCCACCCCCTCTCGTGCTTCAGTTTCCTCGCCTGTAAAGCAGGGGAGCCGGCAGTCCTTTTCCAGCTCTGCGAATATGTGAGGAACCTGGAGGAGAGCCGCGGCGGGGCTCTGAGCCGCTACTGCCGAGCACGTGGGCATCCCGGGCGGGCTGGGGGCCCAGATTTCGCTCGGCGAGGTCAGCGCCCCCTGCAGCTGCTTCTTGGTACTGACAGGGCCGCTCACATCCTCCAGGGCAGGGGATCTTCCCTGCAGGCTGAGGAGGGAGAACCTTTCTGGGGCCTGTGGGACCAAAGGGGGCGTGGCCGAGTGCAGAACCCTCCCCTCCCCGGTGTGCGTGCTGACATCCTCCCTCTCTGTGCGGTTGGCCCCCTCCCCTCGTGGGTGCTGACACTCCTCTGTGTGCGTGCAGATGCCCCTCTGTGTGCAGCACCCCCCACCCCCCCCTCTGTGCGTGCACACACCTCCCCCTCCGTATGTGGGCCGACCCCGCTCTGCGGGCCTGCAGACCCTTCACCCCCTACCTATGAGTGACCTTTCTGGTCAAACTCAAGGATCCAATCTGAACCTTCTTAAAGTTTGCGAGGCCCTTTTGTGGCAGCTCCTCCCGCCCCACTCAGTTTCCTCACCTGGCAAGCACTCTGAGGCTGTGGCGGGAGCACCTGCCTTTGCCGAGCCGTTGTCACCTGTCGCTTCTCTGAGCCTCGGGCCGGCAGGCCTTGGCTTTGGGGGCTGGGAGAGCTTTAGCAGACCTTTTAGCAGATAAATGACCCCTGTACCCCTTGCCTCCGGGTTCAAATGCTGAATGCTGGGGTGCTTAGAGAACCTAACCACCAGTGTAGGGACCCAGGCGTGTCCCCTGTGTTAGAGCCCCCTGCCCCGGTGCTCCTGGTTGGTTCGAGGCTGATTCCGTGCTCCCTGCTGTGCTCCTGCCCCTCAGGGACGCTCCTTCACCATGCAGAGGAAGAAGGTGGATAACCGCATCCGCGTCCTCATTGAGAACGGGATGGCCCAGCGCCAGAGGTCCCTCTTTGTTCTCGTGGGAGACCGAGGAAAGGATCAGGTGAGGCCTGCGTGAGAGCTGTCGAGGGGCCCTGGCAGCCGGACCCTATGAAATCTGCCTCCTGCTCTGATGGGAGATTTCTGGAAGGCGAGTGCGCTTTCTGCCTCGCAGAAGTGAGGTCTCTGAGTCTGATTTGGGGGGCTGAGTTTGCAGCCTCTTTTCTGCAGCTCAATAGCCAGGTGGCTTTAGAGAAGTGAGTCTCTAGGGCTCGCTTCCCCTTGGTTCTGGGCTTGCCGGGACCCCAGAGATCATTTATTCCGATGTCCTTGTACAGACGGGGAAGCTGAGGCTGGAAGGGGAAGACACTCAATTCCTGTGCCTCGGCTTCGCATTGGATCCAGCCGAATGCCAGGCTCTCTAAGCGTAGTGGGAGGTAGAACTGCAGAACACGGGCCCGGGGCTGGTTTGCTTGTGGCCTAAGGGGTGCGGGGTCGGAGGCAGCACCAGGCCGTGGAGGCCCCCCCGAGTGAGCCTGGGGCCGACGCATCCCTCAACCGTGTGTCAGGGCCTGCTGTGGGCCAGGCCGGCACAGGGGAACGTAAGGAGGGGGGCAGGTGGAGTCAGACGGGGAGGGCCGACCGTTGGCCGGGGGCCCCAGCCTCCTCCCGCATCTCCCAGACAAACAAAACAACGGGCCTTCGTCTGTTCTGGAGGAAGAGCCTGAGCCCCGGTGGGAGCCCCGGGTAGCGCAGGACCTGGTGCGAAGCAGGGGCTTCCCGAGTGCAGGACCCCCACCCCCACGTCGTAGGCGGGGC
This sequence comes from Antechinus flavipes, assembly GCF_016432865.1. Lineage (NCBI taxonomy): Eukaryota > Metazoa > Chordata > Mammalia > Dasyuromorphia > Dasyuridae > Antechinus > Antechinus flavipes. The sequence continues at coordinate 228,303,698 of NC_067403.1, forward strand.
ACCCGCCTCTGCCGGTCTGACGCTCTGCCCTCTCCCCCTCTTGGCAGGTGGTCATTCTCCACCACATGCTGTCGAAAGCTGCCGTGAGGGCCAGGCCGTCCGTGTTGTGGTGTTACAAGAAGGAACTGGGGTTCAGCAGGTGAGCGGGAGCCCCGGGCCCCGGCGATCGTTTCCAGGCCTGGCGCCCTCTGGGTTTCCGCCTTCCTGGCGTCTGACTGCGGGTTAGAGCAGCAGTGGCTGGGGCCGCTCCTGGGGCTTTAAGGTTCCCCAAAGGCCTCACAGGAGCCTCGTTCCAGCCTCCCCGGGACCGTGGGGAGGGAGGAGCCGCGCCTGGCCGCGTCCGAACCCATGCCCGGCCCCTTGGGGGCCGCCTTCCATCCGCAGCCACCGCAAGAAGAGGATGCGGCAGCTGCAGAAGAAGATCAAGAGCGGGACGCTGAGCGTGCGGCAGGACGACCCCTTCGAGCTCTTCGTGGCGGCCACCAACATCCGCTACTGCTACTACAACGAGACCCACAAGATCCTGGGCAACACCTTCGGCATGTGCGTCCTGCAGGTAACGGCCGCCCGTGGGCCTGGGGGAGGGGGGAGGGGGGCCTGGGGGTGAGCCTGGGGGGCCTGCAGGGGCGGGCGTGCACACAGAGGCCCACACGTGCGCAGGGGCCTGCACACACAGAGGCCCACACCTGCACAGGGGCCTGCACACACGCACACACAGAGGCCCACACGTGCACAGGGGCCTGCACACACGCGCAGAGGCCCACACATGCACAGGGGCCTGCACACACGCACACACAGAGGCCCACACCTGCACAGGGGCCTGCACACGCACACACAGAGGCCCACACATGCGCAGGGGCCTGCACACACACACACAGAGGCCCACACTGCGCAGGGGCCTGCACACACGCGCACACAGAGGCCCACACCTGCACAGGGGCCTGCACACGCACACACAGAGGCCCACACATGCGCAGGGGCCTGCACACACACACAGAGGCCCACACCTGCACAGGGGCCTGCACACGCACACACAGAGGCCCACACATGCACAGGGGCCTGCACACACAGAGGCCCACACCTGCACAGGGGCCTGCACACGCACACACAGAGGCCCACACGTGCGCAGGGGCCTGCACACGCGCACACACAGAGGCCCACACCTGCACAGGGCCCCTCCTCCTTGTCAGAGCTGCCTGGGCCTGGTACTGGGGTGTCTGGGAGCCAGGACGCTTCTCGGGTCTTGTGAGCCAGGAAGCTCTGAATTCAAATCCAGCCTCAGACACTCACCAGCTGGGTGACCCTGGGCAAGCCCCTTAACCCCGTCTGCCTTGGTTTCCCCATCTGTCAAATGATCTGGAGAAGGAAATGGCGGGCTGCTCTGGGGCCCGTCTGGGTGTAGGTGACCCACATGCGCTGCGGGGCCCCCGAGGTTTGCAGAGTGTGGAGATCTCTGTGATGTGGGGCAGAGGCTGTCATCGTCCCCCAGGCCGCATGTGGGAGCCAGCGCTCGGTCGCCGAGTCCTGCAGCTTACTTGCCTGCCTCCCCCCACCCAGGGGGCAGCCTGGTGCATGTCACCCCTGACCTTTGCGTCTCAGACCGCAGCCTAGCATGGACGCGATGCTGTGGGACGGGCACCGTGGGCAGCTCCCCTCCCCGTCAGAGCCCACGGATCGGTGGGGAGTGCCCGTGCAGCGCTGCCTCCCTCGCCGGGTGCTGGGGTGACCCCGGGCTCTTAGAGCCTGAGCCGTGCTGGGGGGGCTTTGTGGGCCCAGGGGCTTCCCTCCGGCTGACCCCGGGCAGCCTCCTGCCCAGCTTCTGGACGAGCGGTGACCGTGTCTGACCCTCCTCCTAGGACTTTGAGGCCTTGACCCCAAACCTACTGGCACGAACGGTGGAGACAGTGGAAGGGGGTGGGGTCATCGTGATCCTCCTGCGGACCATGAACTCCCTCAAACAGCTGTACACGCTGACCATGGTGAGCGGGTGGGGGTGCGTGACTCAGGAGGAGGGTGGCTGGGTCCGGGCTTGGGGCCTGACCGTGGGCAGAGAGGGGGGGCCCCTGGGCTCCGGCCCTGCTCCACCTCTCCATCCCCTTCGCCTGGCGACCCCCCAGACCTTTCCCTGGGGCTGCCTATGGAGGACCCTCCTCCTCCCCCGCTGACGGATGCCCCCTTGTCCTTCCAGGACGTGCATTCCCGCTACCGGACGGAGGCGCATCAGGACGTGGTGGGGCGGTTTAACGAGAGGTGCGGCCTGGGCCCCGTGGCCGGGCAGACTCATGGGGACGATGGGGGCTGGGACCCGCCAGAGGCTTCGCCTTCGTGCCGCGGCGATCCGAGAGAAGGGGGACGGCGTCACGGCCGGTGGGGCAGCGAGGGTCCGGCCCAGTTGGAGGCCCGGCTCCCTTAGGAAATGGCCCGTCGGGACTCCGGCCCGGGCTCTGGGGAGACAAACGCGTCCTTCCCCCCACCGTGGGCCGCCGCTCCTGTTAAATACGAGTTGATGCGGGAGGAGTTTAGGGCAGGAACCGGAGGGGGCCGTGGAGCCGCTGCAGGGAGGCCGGGGCAGTGTCCCTGTGGCCTTGGGGCTGACCTCTGGTTCCTTCCGGCACTCGGGCTCTGGGCGACTCGCTCCCCACCGAGCAGGGCCGGGGTCAGAGCCTCCTCGGGAGCCGACGCAGTCGTGCGGGGGGGAGTGGGCGGCTCGCGCCGGTGACCAGCCTTGGCCAGCTCCCAGCGGGAGAGGCCCCGGGGAGCCTCGAGGGAGCTTGCAAGCTGGGGCGTGGCAGGGGCCCCGCCGGGGGTGGGCAAGGCCTTAGGCCTTAACGGGGTCTCGTGGAAATGACCCCGTGTGTAGGCACCCCACCTCTGGCGGCGGGGGCTACTGGGGGCGGGGCTGCAAGTCAGGGAGCCCCGCCTTCGACTCCCTCACAGCCTCATAGCCCTGACCCTGGGCACCGTGGGGTGGGGATAAGCTAATGGCGATTAAAGAGCTTTTTACGCCCCAGAGCCTTCTGGAAACACTAGCCATCTCCTCACTTTGTGGATGAGGACGCTGGAGCACGAGGAGGCGAGTTTAAGGCCCAGCTCCCGGGTCTCCCCGGAGCCCCGGCCTGTTCTGGCCTCCTTGGTCCTTGGGAGGCCGGGGGCCGTGGGGAGCCGCTTGGGGGTGATGAGGCGGTCCCTTCTCTCCCGGCCAGGTTCATCCTGTCCTTGGCCTCCTGCAAGAACTGCATCGTCATCGACGACCAGCTCAACATCCTGCCCATCTCCAGCCACGTGGCCAACATTCAGGCGCTGCCTCCGAAGACGCAGGTCAGCGGGGGTCCCGGGGGTCCGCGTGGCCGTGTGGCCGGGCTGGCCGGAGTGCTCACCGGCCTCTCTGTCCTCTCCCCGGCAGGACGACGAGCTGTCGCCCTCAGACCTGGAGCTGAAAGAGCTGAAGGAGAGCTTGCAGGACACTCAGCCCGTGGGCGTGTTGGCGGACTGCTGCAAGACGCTGGACCAGGTGCCCGCCGCCCTGCAGGGAGGGAGCCGGCTGCTTTCCCCATGGGGGTCCCCGGCCTGGGCCCGGGAGACCCAGGGCCCGAGTCCTCTCTGCACGGCTCCGGCACACTCTTACGTTGGCGCCCTCACGGGCTTCCGCGGCCCCTCCTCACGGGGACGTTTCCCTGGCATTTGAAGGTTTCCGGGCACCTGAAGAGAGGCTCACACAACCATGGCCCCTTCGGGCTCAGCTGACTCTGTCAGGTCACACGGGGGTGCGAGTCGCCCCCAAGTCTGGGAGATACAAAGGAAGGGGCCCAGGCCGACAGTGGGCCCGGTCGTGGTGGAGCCACGTGGCCGTGTCCTGGGACACTGTGCCTCGGGGACCTGGGGCAGGAGGAGCCAAGTTCCGATCCAGCCTCAGCTACTTGCTGGCTCTGGGTCCTGAGAAAATCCTTCACTTCCCTCAGCCTTGGTGTCTCCCTCTGTAAAATGGGGGCAGTGACAGTGCCCGCCGCTCACTGTGGTCATGAGGATTAAGTGAGAGAACAGCGTGGGGTCGGCCACGTGGCAAATGCTCCTTGGCCAGCAGAGCCTTTGTAGCAGCAGCAGCCTGCCCCGGAGGAGCGGTGGTCTCCAGCCTGGAGAGGGCATTGGGGCCCCCCTGGCCGGTGGGCTGGGCCCTTCTCCCCGGCCTCCTGCAAGCCTGCTTGGGGAGTGGGGGGAAGGGACCTCCCCACGGGCCTCCTCGGGGTGGGGGGGGCATTGGAGCCTCTGGTGCCCCTCCAACGGAGGACTTCTTGTTCCTAGGCCAAGGCTGTCCTGAAGTTCATCGAGGCCATCTCAGAGAAGACCCTCAGAAGCACGGTGGCGCTCACGGCGGCCCGAGGCCGCGGGAAGTCGGCCGCCCTGGGGCTGGCCATCGCGGGGGCAGTGGCCTTTGGGTAAGTGGGGGTCCCCCTCTGCGTCCTGAGGGGAATCGCAGGAGGTGCCGGCGCCGTCCCCAGCCCTGTCCTCCCCTCCCCTAATGCCTGCCCTGCCCCCTCTCAGGCCTGCTTGAGTTTACCGGAGGAGCATCCGGCTCTCTCTTGTCCGCAGGTACTCCAACATCTTCGTCACGTCCCCCAGCCCGGATAACCTGCACACCTTGTTTGAGTTCATCTTTAAAGGCTTCGATGCCCTTCAGTACCAGGTAAGCGAGCAGGGAAGATGTGGGTGCGAGTGCTGGCCCCCTGGCCTTGGTGGTGGGAGGAAAGGTCCGGGGCCGGCTTCTGCCCGGTCCTTGTCCTCGGGGTGACTGACACGTACCTTAGGCTCTGAGACATGCTCGCGTGCTGTGCCATTTGGCCCTCACTAACAACCCTGGCACACCGGCGCTAGGGCGGCCCCATCTCATCCCTCCCAATTAACAATTGTTAGATTGTGTTCCAGGTCAGTTGTTTTTCCTGTGAGATATTTCACATTTTCTATTTTTCATTTTTTTGTTCTGTTTTGGCTTTATCTTGATTTCTCACAAAATCATTAGCTTCCTTTGCTCAATTCTAATTTTTGAGGAATTATTTTCCTCAGTGAGCATTTGCGCCTCCTTTCCCGTGGCCAGTTTTGCTTTTTAAGGCATTCTTCTCATTAGCTTTACGTGCATATGTAATTTTTTGGCACCACTCTCAATTCTTCCCCTGATTTTGCCTCTCTTACTTGACTTTTAAAATTCTTTTTGAGTCTGGGCCTGTGTAATGGGCTGAGGCTTGAGTTGATGCACTGAGGTCCCAAGCACATGAGGCTAAATAGTAATTGGACCATACTCTATTAATATGTAAGCTTGGAGAAAGAATGGCCCCCGCCCACTCTTTGTGCAAGTCCTGATGTGTTGTATAGGAAATGACGATTTTGGTGGGTGGAGGCAGGGGAGTGGAAAAGGAAGGGAAAGGAGAGACTTTTTTGGGACTGCCATTGCCACGGTTGGCTCGGCTCGCGTCGCTCTCCGCTCTCTCTTAGCTGGCTTCCTGTCGCAACTGCCTATATTTGCTATCGCAATCTTTATTCACCTCTTCTCTTCAATAAATATTGAAGATTTTTCCCTTAACCTGAATTCCTGACTCCGGCTGACTTTAAATATGCGGTCATTACAGGCCTGAGCCCAAGTCTTATTCTTCTTGGGGGCTTTGGACGTAGGAGCTTTGACTTTGTTATCTTCTGGTGTGTTTTGATCTTCCTTTCACCATAATAGCTTTCTGTGGTCTGAATCTTTTTCTGTCGCCTGCTCGTTTTTCTAGCCTATTACTCAGCTTTTAACTCTTTGCTAAAGTCGGAGCTGCTGGGAGTGCCCGCCCCGCTGTATCGGTAGCAGACCTGCAAGCTCTGGGGCGCTGCCTGGGCCCTGCTGTGGGGTAGCTGCACTGGGGCTGCGGGCTGGGCTCCCCCCATTCTCTCCCCGCCCCCGGTTCCCACAGACCCTTTTAGCCCTCTCTGGTCTGAGAGGAATGGAAGCCGCAGCACTGCCGCTGAGTCAGGCCTGCACCTGGGCCTGTGGGACGCCCACCCTGATGGCCCAGACCTTCCTAGTTGCCTTTGGCCGGAAAATGTTCCAGCCAGCCTTGTGGGGTGTTTCAGTGCCCTAAAATTTGCTTAAGAGTCATTATTTAAAGGAATTTGGAGCGGTTTGGGGAAGGGGTTGGGCGAGTTTCTGCCTTTGCTCTGACTGGTGATTCCTCATCTTACAAATGGGGAAACTCAGGTAGAACGCCTGCAGCTCAGGAGTCCTGGAGGGGAGACTTGAAGCCAGCCTGTAGCCTTTGGGAACACGTTGGAGGGTGGGGCTGGTCCTGGGGCCCCGGCCTCCCCTCCCCCCCAGTCCTGTTGCCTTCATTCTCCCTCCGGCTTTGTGTTTCAGGAGCATTTAGACTATGAGATCATCCAGTCGCTGAATCCCGAGTTTAACAAGGCGGTGATCCGGGTGAACGTGTTCCGTGAGCACCGGCAGACCATCCAGGTGACGCGCTCCGGCCCTTGCTCCCCTCCCCTCCTGGCCTCTCCCCTTAGCGTCCGGGCTTCCCCGAGTCAGTGTTGTATTTAGACAAACCTCTTCCAGATTTCTGGCCGCCTCCACGGGAAAATGTTCACTTTTACCAAGTGTGCCTTAGTCAGCTTGAAAAACCTCGGTCTTGTCCCCGTTTTCAGTCGGCTCAGCGAGATTCTGCTTAAAGCCCATAGGCCGCTGTTTCTCTGTTGAAGTGACGTCACAGTTTGAGAAGCCGTGTCTCGAGGACTTTCCCGGAAAGCCTTTGAAAAACGTGCATTTCTAACAAGCAGCCCCTTCTTTTCCATTTTAAACAACCTCTCCCAAGAGCCCTGCAAGTCCCGGGGAGCTCCCGGCTCTGACTGTTTGCCCTCGGGGAGGTTAGGGGAGGGGCCCCCCGCGGGGGGGGGGGGGGGGTAGTCCTGCAGATCAGAGGAGGCGCCCCCGGGGCTGCCCTTCAGGTGTGAGAACATCCTTCTCGCTTCCCTGGAGTTTAGATGGTGAGGAGAGGTTTCTCTCTGAGGCCCCCTTTCTTGCCCTCCCGGCTCTTTCCTGTCTTGTCCACGGCTGTGGAAAAGGAGAAAACGCAGACCCGCGCTGTCCGGAATGTGGGGTTGGGGCGCGCTCCTTCCTTGGCGAGGTCTCGTCAGGGACGCGGAGCGGTGCGTCCCCGGCCATTCGGCCCGAGTGCGTCAGGGCGCTCTTCCTTCTCCACAGCCGGGGCCCCTCGAGACGGATTCGTTCCCCTTTTTCTGACTCTAAGAAGGAGTCACAGGGGTGACCTCCGGGCAAGCGGGGGCTCTGCCCTTCACGCATCCTTCTCTTCCCGTTTCCTCAAGGCTGGGGGCCTCCCCTGAGTGCCCACACTTGTCCCAGGAGGAGTCGGTTACTTAAGTCAGAAAGTGCTTTCTGTCAGAACTTTTCTAGAGCTAGGAAGGACCCCACGGACTCTGAGGGTGTCATGGCTGTGTAAGCGTGGAAACATTGATGCCTAGAGAGCCTCGGGAGCTCCCTCCCAGTCCCCCTCACATGGATTTTCCTCCAATTAACAAGATTTAATTGCTCCCCTTCCCCCCCATTGTAAAAAACCAGCTCTTTCCCACGTTACTGTGGTCGAGCTAACCAGAAGCTGCGACTCTGCGGCCCGAGTCCTTCCCCTCTGTTGGGCGAGGGTACCCTTCGTCCCGGGCATCCCGCTCGGTCACTGGCCGGGCCCCCGAGTACTTGGCACGCACTGAGTCCTGGGAGGTAGTGGAGAAACTACCGGAACTGGCCCCGAGTAAATGACAAATCCAGGGATCGTCCATCAGTCAGCCGGGTCACGTGGTTTCGGGGAAGGGGGCCGGGGGCTGCCTGGGCGCTGCTCGGGACGGGCGCTCCAGGCTCCCCGGTCACGTCTCCTCTGCCACGTCCCCCTCACAGTACATACACCCGGGAGACGCGGTGAAGCTGGGGCAGGCTGAGCTCGTGGTGATTGATGAGGCTGCCGCCATCCCGCTGCCCTTGGTGAAAAGCCTGCTGGGCCCCTACCTCGTCTTCATGGCTTCCACCATCAACGGGTGGGTAGAAGGGGGACCCCCCGATGCCCCTGGGTCCGAGTGCGGGTGCCCGGGGCCGGAGGGTGTGTGGCTGGGCGCGCCCCCGCTGGCCCCTCGACACCGGGTCTTCCAGGGGAATGGGGAAGCCAAAGGTTCTTCTCGGTGCTGAGGGGCCGGGGCCGTCGTGACCCGAGCTGTCTCTGGTCCGTAGGTACGAGGGAACGGGCCGCTCGCTGTCTCTCAAGCTGATCCAGCAGCTGCGGCAGCAGAGCGCGCAGAGCCAGCTGAGCACCACGGCCGAGAACAAGGTCACCACCACGGCCCGGCTGGCCTCAGGTACCGCCAGAGAGGGCCCTCTCCGGGCTTGGGGAAGCCGGCCGTCCGAGGGGCTCTGTGCGCGTGGCCTCCAGGACGGCTTGGAACGCCTTGCTTTTTCTCCCCGGGGGCAGCTCGAACCCTGCATGAAGTTTCCCTCCAGGAGTCAATCCGGTACGCGCCTGGAGACGCGGTCGAGAAGTGGCTCAACGGGCTGCTGTGTCTCGACTGCCTCAACATCACCAGGATCGTGTCGGGCTGCCCTCTCCCCGAGGCCTGCGAACTGTATCCTTCCGGGGGGGCGGGGCCCAGGATCTCCTCTGGGGGCAGGGACTCCCCCCGAGCCGTCCTCGAGCTTCCCCGTTATTCACCCACCAGGGTTTGGGGCGTCTCGGGACTTTCCTCAACCCTGGCGCAGCTACTACGTGAACCGAGACACTCTCTTCTGTTACCACAAGGCCTCCGAGGCCTTCCTGCAGAGACTGATGGCGCTCTACGTGGCTTCCCACTACAAGGTGGTGCCGTGCTGGGGCAGCTTCTGGGCTGGCCGGGGCGGCCGCGGGGGCCTTTCTGACCTTTCCCTCCCCCCCACAGAACTCCCCCAACGACCTTCAGATGCTCTCGGACGCCCCGGCTCACCATCTCTTCTGTCTCCTGCCGCCGGTCCCCCCGACCCAGAACTCCTTGCCGGAAGTGCTCGCTGTCGTCCAGGTTTGTGGACTTCTTGCATGTGGGGGGATCGGGCACCTTGGGGGGCCGGGGAAACTCCCGAGGGTTGGGTCGATGGGGAAGGCCGACCTGGGGCTCCGAGCATGGCTGGGGGATCTCTGTCTGGGGGAGGAGCCCTTTGGTTTTGAGCTTCGCGTTTTCCCAGAAGTGACTGTGGGCACGGGTGCCAGGGGACGTAGTCGAGCCAGAGCAGTTCGGGTCCCAGCAGGGGGCCCGTCGGCGTCCCTGCCTCTGTGACAGCCTCCCCCCCGTAGGTCTGCCTCGAGGGCGAGATCTCTCGGCAATCCATCCTCAACAGCCTGTCTCGCGGGAAGAAGGCGTATGGAGATCTCATTCCCTGGACCGTCTCCGAGCAGGTGACCCGGCTTTGCTATCTCTGGGTGCAGTTAAACAGCAGAGAAGAGGTTTTGATGGTCTTTAAAAAGAACCCACAAAGTTTGGTTGGGATTTTCTAATGTCATTGTCACCAATGGCTCGTTCTCCCCCCTCAGGAGAACCCCCTCTCGTAACAGATAAGCCCAGTTAAAAGAAATAGATCTTGGCCACCTTTAGCCCCCTGCCCTCGTCGTCCCCACCTCTGCCAGAGAGAGGCCTCAGGCCTCTGAAGTGGTTGCTCGTGGGCGTTTTTCGGGAAATCTGAAATACTGGGATGCGTTGGGTGGCCGTGGCCATTGTGTGCATTTCCCCCTGGTTCGGCCTCTTTCTGAGCCGCAGACTTGTCCCCCCACAGTTCCAAGACCCTGACTTTGGCAGCCTCTCTGGCGGAAGGATCGTGCGCATTGCCGTGCACCCAGATTACCAAGGGGTAAGGTCTCCCTCGGGCAGGGGGATTTTTCTTTGGTTGTAGCTCTGCAGCTGTGAATTGGGTCTGGTTGTAGTAATGTAGGGGACAGCCTGGCTCTTCCCTCCCCGGGGCCAGAGGGGCCCGGGGGCCCTTCCCTCTGATGTCCCCCTCCCACGAGCTCTCACCTGGTGAAAACGAGCACTTTGGGCCGGGATCACCTCCAGTGCCCTCCCAGGGCCCCCGGGAGGTTCCCACACCTGTCGCAGTGACCTCGAGCCCGGGCGTCTCCGAACGGAGACAAGTGGTGTGGCCTGCCTGGGGAGGGAGGCCCCTGGGCCTGTGGGAGGACGAGGGGCCGCGTCTCACGTGTCTGTGCTTCTCTGCCCTGAAGATGGGCTACGGCAGCCGGGCCCTGCAGCTGCTCCAGATGTACTACGAGGGCCAGTTCCCCTGCTTGGAGGAGAAAATCATCCAGAAATCACAAGAAATCCACACCGTGAGCAGCGAGGTGAGTGGCCCGGCCGTGGCTGCCCCAGGAGCCGGGAGTTCCCACTCGGTGATGTCACCCCCCCCTCCCTTTGGAGTGGGGGATTTGGGGGGCTCCCTGAGCGGGGCATCTGTGCTCACTGAAGCCTTGGGCTTGGCCATCTCTGCCCACCCTTGAGGTTGTTTTTCTTAATTTTGCTGACGCTCTTTGTTTTCCCACCAAACTTAGTTCCCCAAATGTCCCACCCCCACTTCCCTCCCCCCAATTTCTTGTAGCTAAGGAATTTTTGGAGATTTCTTTAAATTCAGAAATCTACCGCAAACATTGACCGTGCTCCCAGTACATGCAGCAGTCCTCCCTCTAAGTTCTGCTGGGCTGAGCAAGGCCAGGGCTCCGACGTCCTGCGTACGGCCGCAGTTATCCCAGATACTGATGTAGAAGTCCGAACATGGCTCGGCACGTAGACTACACACCCTCACGGGTGGACTTGGGTCGTTTGGCTGGGTCCTCTCTACGTTCTTTCGACCCAGTCTCCCCAAGCTTCTCCGAGGCCTCCACGTTCTGTGGCTCTTCCGGGGCACTCGCGTCCCGTCTCCTTGGGGTGCCACGTCCCGCGGCCGGTCCCGCCCTGTGGCACCTCCTTGGTTCCCAGTCTCCCTCCCCCTGCCCCCCGACAGGCCCTGGAGAGGCCCTTAGGGCTGGGGGCGCCTTCGGGGCGGCTGCCTTGTTCGCCCTCAGTACAGAAAGGCGGGCACTAACCGCAGGGTCTCTGCGTGAGGGACTCTGGTCCTGCCGAGGCCGGGTGGCTCGGGGTTTTAGATAGCGTGGCTCGCAGTCCGAGTCTGCAAGGAGGAGCGAGCGACTCACCTTCCCTCTGACTTCCGCCCTAGGCCGTCAGCTTGTTGGAAGAAGCCGTTTCGCCCCGGAAGGACCTGCCCCCCCTGCTCCTCAAGCTGAGTGAGAGGCCTGCGGAAAGCCTGGACTACCTGGGCGTCTCCTACGGCTTGACCCCAAAGTTGCTGAAGTAGGTCGCCCGCCACCTGTGGCTCCGGGGGCCCTCTCAGGGCCCTCCCGGCCGGCGCCCTCGGCCATTCCTGTTCCCCACCCCAGGCTCCCAGACCAGACCCAGCCTTTCTCCTGTCCCCGCAGGTTCTGGAAGCGGGCCGGATTTGTTCCTGTCTATCTGAGGCAGACGCCGGTGAGTGTGCAGGCCATCGAGTGTCCCGACACCCTGCGGACACCTCTCGGTCTCTCCCTCCTCGAGGGCAGGGACGGTGTGGCCAGAGGGAGCCTCTGCAGCGGGCAGACCGCTGGCCCCAGGGCTCGGCCCCCTGCCCCAGGAGGGAATCCAGGCGTCCTTACCCCTGGATCCTTCTGCTTGGGCCTCCCGTGCGCCTGATTCCCAAGAGGCTGTTGGGCTTGGCCACTGCCCAAAGCCCTCGGGCAGGCTCGAGGGGCAGCGTGGGACAGAGGCAGCGTGGGCCATCTCCCTCTGCTTGGGCACCTAGTAAGCACTTCATGGTGCTTTCCTGTTCAGAAGAACTCTTGTTCTGTGGGACTCACTGCATCATGGGAGGGGAAGCGGGGAGGGAGCGGCTAAGGACAGGGCCCCAGAAATCCGTGGGGCTAGCTCGTGGGCTTTCTGTTCCTCAGAATGACCTGACAGGCGAGCACTCGTGTATCATGCTGAAGACTCTAAGTGCAGAGGAAGATCCTGAGCAGGACCCCTGGCTCCCGGCCTTCTGGAAAGGTACAAACCAGGGGGGCGTGTTGGGGAGCCGTGCTGTTGGGGGGGGACGACATGAGCCTCCAGTGCACCAACTCGCCCTCCCCTGTGCCCCAGATTTCCGGAGGCGCTTCCTGTCCTTGCTGGCGTATCAGTTCAGCTCTTTCTCACCCGCCCTGGCTCTGAACATCCTTCAGAACAAAAACATTGGGGACAAATCCCAGGCAGGTGAGTGAGTGCTCAGGTTTGAGGGGGGTTGGGCTAGAACTAAGGAACCCCAAGGAGAGAGAGCCAAGTCTGGTGGATGAGGGGTTAGAGACCCACGGTCTGTCCCTTTCCCATCCCCCTCGCGAACTGGGTGTTCTTTGCCACAGCTAGGTGGGATATTTGTTGCTTTACAGTTTGCCGAACTCTTTGCCCATAATCTCTCTTCTTCACGAGCCTCATGGCACCCTTAGAAGTCAGTGCTGTTCCCCTTTTACAGAAGAGGAACTGAGTCTGAGGGAATGGCCTGGCCAGGGCCCCACTGAGTGCCGAGGCAAGATCTGACTCCTGTCCTCTGTCCGGGGACATCTTTAACGAGTCCGTTTTTCCTTTGTCACATGGGATGACAAAACTGGTCCCTTTGATCTCGTTGGGTTATTGCAAAAAATCAGATGGGCTCGTGTGCACGGGTGCGGCCTGAAAAGATTTGTTGGTGTGGGAAGGATTCTCTGGGCTCCCCTCTGCTGCGGACTGCTGCGGTCCGTCCATGGGAGCCTGGGAAAGTAACCTCCTTTAGGGAGTAAGGGCACGGGGAGAAGGGGTGACGGGGACGGGCCTGCCCTCCGCTGGGGGAGAGAGCGAAGCCCACCGTGTGTCCCCAGAGCTGAGCCGCGGAGAGCTGGAGGCCACCTTCCTCTCCTACGACCTGAAGAGGCTGGAGATGTACTCGCGCAACATGGTGGATTATCACCTGATCATGGACCTGATCCCGGCCATCGCCCGGCTGCACTTCCTGGGCCAGCTGGGCCAGCTCTCCCTGTCGGCCGCCCAGTCGGTACGTCCGTCGTCCCCGGCACCTCTCGGGCCCGGGAGGTTCAGCCTGGGCGGCTCTTCCTGAGCTCCCTGAGGCGATGGGGCTGAAAGGCTACTAAGCCATCGGTCACCAGGGCTTGTTGGGCACCCACCGTGTGCCAGGCTCTGCTCTCGGGGAGCTCGCCTCCAGTGCCCACGTGCCCACAACCACGTACGAGTGGGAGGTGCTGTCTGAGCCCCCACAAGCCAAGGACGTGGGGAAAGGCGGTCAGCGCAGGAGCGGGGTCTCCCCTCACTCAGCACCTCCCAGGCAGGCTGCACAGCCTCTTGTTGCAGGAAGCGCGGGCTTGGGATGGGCTGATGGTCTCTTCTTGGGCCTTCGCGGCCAGGGCAGCCTTTAGCTTTTTGCCCTGATCGGAAGTGTTGGTTGTACAGCATCGCCTGTGTCCGTTGGCACCAACCAGGGGCACTGGGGCAGCTGGAAAGAAGGCTGAGGGCTGGGGTCGTGTCGGGGCTGAGCGGGCTGGGGCCGGCTCCGACGCCTTGTCCTTCCCAGGCTCTCCTGCTGGGGGTCGGCCTCCAGCACAAGACCATGGACCAGCTGGAGAAGGAGATCGAGCTGCCCTGCAGCCAGCTGATGGGCCTCTTCAACAGGGTCATCCGCAAGGTGGTGCAGGTGAGAGGCCTTCCCCGAAGGGTCGGGCTGCCCCCCCCCCCCGGGCCCCCCTGAGGGAGCCCCACGTCCCGGCCCCCCCGAGGGAGCCCCACGTTCCGGCCCCTGGGGTGACCCTGCCACCATCCTGTGTTTCCTTCCTCAGTTTTTCAGTGTGATCCAGGAGAAGGCCATCGAGGAGCAGATGGTGGCAGCGAAGGACGTGGTCATGGAGCCCACCATTAAATCTCTGAGTGAAGACCTGGTACGGCGGCCCCTTCCCTCGCACCCCCAGAAAGTCTTTCCTCTATTTGGGAGGCAGTCGGGGGAGGTGGGGGAGGGACGAGGCGGTCCCAGGTGTTTGTGTGTGCACGGCCTTGGGCCACGGGCTGGGATGGCAGACCCAGGAGCTCGCCGAGTCTCCCTCCCCTGCTCTCGATCCTCTGGACCCCCGACACTTCAGACGCAGCCACACGGGCAGCAGGAGCTGCCCTAGCCAGGCCCTCGGCCTTGCAGGAGTTCGAGATCCCAGGCTTGGGTCCCTGAGGGCTTATGGGTTTTGCTGCCAGTGGTTAAATCTGACCCGTTCCTGCCTGGTTCTTTCTCTTTGTGCCTTGGGTGGGAAACTGAGCTCTCCGGGATTCGTGGGAAGAGAAGGGGGGCTTATTGCTATTGGCAGTTTCTTTACTTCCCGCCCCTGAGCACAGATTTAGACTTGGCCCTACCGTGTGTGCGTGTGCGTGTCGTGTGCCTGTGTGTGTGCGTGTGTGTGTGTGTGTGTGTGTAAAAGATGCCCGCCCATTAGGAAAGGTGGGACGGCCGCTTGTATGGCAGAAGGAAAGGAAACCTCTCTCTCTCTCTTTCTCTCTCTCTCTCTCTCACACACACACACACACACACACACACACACACTCTTTGTCACTGTTAAGTGTGAGGTCTGACTTGCTCCTGCTGTCTTACAAACTCAGGATGAAGCCGCAAAAGAATTCCAGGAAAAACATCGCAAAGAAGTGGGGAAGCTGAAGAACATGGATCTCTCCCAGTAAGAAGCTGCTGCCTTGCAGTTCTGTGGGTCCCTCTTGGCTACCAGTTAGCGGGCCGGTGCCACCTGGGATTCTGCAGGGACCTGAGCTTCCTCCTGTTCTCTGGGACGGCCACTACTATTTTAGGGCCTGACGCCCGGTGTAAGAGCAGCTCTTAGATCAGAACTGCCCCCCCCCAGGCTCAGCCCCTACTTTCTGGGGGTGCTTCACTCACCTGTTTCATCCCTGTCAGCGATGATTAAGCACCTCTCCTGGGCCAAGCACCGTGCCGGGGTCTGGGAGTTCGTGTGTCACTGAGGTGGGAGAGTCTATTCAGCTCCCAAAGCAGAGGGTGTAGATGGGCTCAAGCTGATGAGGGTCCCCAGAAAGGTCACGGCCCCAGCGTCGGGAACCCTGGTGGGAAGGGACCACGGGTCGCCTCAGGCAGAGCGGGTCAGCATCTGGGCAGCCTCTGCCCTCCCACCCCCGGGGTGTTCATTAGCTTCCTGGGTAGCTGGAGGGCTCTGGGTAGCGAGGCCGGCAGCGGGCCGGGGGGTTCTGCAGGGATTTCAGCCTCACCCTCGAGCCAGAACACGATCTCCCCCGTCCTTTGGGCACGTCGCCAGGACAAGAGCAGGATCCACAATCTTTCCCCTCAGGCGCGGCCCCTCCCGCAGCCTCTCTCACCCGGTCCTGTCCCCTCTTTAGATACATAATCCGAGGGGATGACGAAGAATGGAACGAGGTTCTGAACAAAGCCGGACAGAACGCGTCCGTCGTCAGCTTGAAGAGGTGAGACCTGGAGCCTGTGGGCCTGCTCGCGAGAGTGCCGGATTAAGAAGCAAATCCGGCCCCTCCCTGCCCCGTTTTCTGGATGAGAAAACCAAGTCAAGCCGGGGAAGCGGCAGCAACACTTGTGCCCCCTTCTCAAGGAGTGGGATCTGTCATGGATCCTTGGGCTGGATGGGGGGAGGGGGGGAGGAAGGAGCAGGACCCCCGGCCCAAGAAGTCTGTTCAGAGCAGTTCTGGTAGATTGCTCAGGTCCAGCCGCCATCATGGGGGGGGGGGGGCGGGGAGCGCTGTTGGACTTCGGGGCCTCCCTCAGTTTCCTCCTGGAGGAATTTTAGGCGGAGGAGCCAACATGGTAGTGGGCTCACTCGTGTGTGCTCTTAGGGGTGGGGGCGGCCTCCACCCTTATCTCTTCCTCCTCTGCCTGTTTTCTCAGTGATAAGAAGAGAAAATCTGAAGCGGAAAAGGATCAGAAACAGAACAAGAAATTGAAGAAGGGCCGAGATAGGAAGAGCAAGAACGACAGCAAGCAGAAGAGAAAGAAATAGTGGCGGCTGCCGACCCGGGCATCGGGAGACCTGGAGAGTTCCGGGGGCGGGCGCTGCCCACCGCCTCACAAGGACCTGTCCGGGGCCATGCGGGCAGAGATGTCCCTCCGAGCTGGGGCGCTCACGGCCCGGCGCTTGGCCTTTCACCCTGGACTCCTCCTCCCACCTGCGCCCCTTTCGGGCTTCCCGACCCAGTTTTCCAGATTTGTTCCTCTGCACCCCGGAGAGGCCGAGGGGCTGAAGTGCCATACGAACACAGGACACCTCACGGGCGTCTTGGGAAAGCTGCCCCATGATGGGCAGGAGCAGTAAGGGGTCAGGGAAGAGGAGGCCGGGCGAGGGGCTGAAACCGGACGCTTGGGTTCTGGGACTGTCTCCGCCCTTTGGCAGCCCTGATTCCCACAATGTTTTGTGAGGAAGAACCTGGAGCTCTTCAGAGTGACCCCACTTCTGACCAGTCACTGTCTGGCGATGGACGCAGGAAGCTGCCACCTTAGGCGGCCCAGGAGTGAGGGGGACACAAGCTTTATTTTCACACTTTCTGTCTCAGAAGGACTATTTGCTGGTTGGGTATTAAATCCCTTTGTGCCCATCAACTTTTCTGTGCCAATTATTGTCTGAGCTTTGAGTTGAAGAACAGAAAGAATGTGGCAGTAGTGAATAAAGGCCAGGAAGCAAGGCCTGGATTTGAATCCCACATCCGCTGCCTGCTGGCTGTGATACTGAGGGCAGATCATTTCAGTTCCCCGGAAGAACTGAACTGAACAAGTTACTGATGAGCCTTGGAGAGAATTTCACCACTGGGAGTTCTATGCTGATGAACTCACAGTCCAGACCAAAAAATGCTGCGAAAAAAACACGAAAATTCTGGTTAATCCTTGGTTCCTAGATGTCTGAAGGGCTTAGAAATGGCCAGATGTACATGCCAGCAGTGCATCATGGGCATAGGGTGAGGGAGTTGATTTCAATATCAGAAGCAGACAGGAGAATTAGGAGGCAAAATCTTGTTGAATGTGATAGGGTCCAAAAGCACAGAGCAGGGAGGCCATCCTGGAAGGGAGCCTGGATCCTGCATCGAAATGAGTGCTGGAGCTGGTGCCCAGGAGGTCCCTCCTGGCTCTAAACTGGCAGCCAGCCGGCCCCTTCTGGCACGAACGTTGCCCTCTGTCTCCCGTTCCTGCCATGCTGGTTTGGGGGTTCCCTTTTTTGTTGGTGACTTAAGTGCCTGTGGACTCGGCTTGGGTAGAGCTATCTTTCGCTGGCAGCTGCCATTTTTGGAGGCTTCATTGTGTCTGCACGGAATGGTTTTTGCCCTAAAGGTCTCAGGGAGGGAGGTTATTTTCAGATCATTGGATCTTCACAGGGAAGGTATGATTTCTAAATGCCGCTTATTGGACGAGTCTCATTGCCCAGCTTCTCATCGGCCAAGTAGACGTGCCGGCCTTCAGCCCCGAGTTTCAGATCCCAGCTCTGCTGTGAGCTATCCACACATCCTGGTCGTGGATGCGAACTAACTCTGTAAAATGACCACCATTGGCCCTTTCCTCCTCCCCAATCTATCCTCCCGTGCGCTTGAGCCATTTTTACAACAGATTCTTAATTTTGGGTTCGTGAGCTTGTTTTTAAAATATTTTGAGAACTCAAGATATAATTGATGGTCTTTGTAATCCTATGCATTTTAATTTATCCATTTAAAAACGGGATTCTGAAAAGGGGTCCGTCACCAGACTGCGGGCCCAAGGGGTTCACCTCACAAAAAGAGGTTAAAGACTCTTTAGAAATTGTATCCATAGAGATGCCAGTTCCACAATATCCTCATTTATTTTTCTTTGTATTCTGATGGGCAGAATGAATGTGCTCATGTCAGATACTGTGCCTTATTTCCATAGCCTGCTTTCAGCCTCCAGGATTATAGTAAACACAAGCCCCTTTTCCGTGGCTTCTGTTGTACAACTCGAGAAAGGTCTCATGCTTTTTGCAAAAGGGTGTTGGTATGGGGCTGGCTTGGGGCGGGAAGGGGAGGCTCCTGCTTCTGGCTGAAAGACATTTTAAAATGCAATTCCCTGGTTGGATCCCCAAAGGGAAGAGATGAGTCTTGACCATCAGGGGAATTGCCGGGCCACCTGCTTCGTCTCGGCCTCAAAGAATAGCTCTCAGCGGAGGAGAAAATGGCTTATAGGGAGATGGGAAGGCCTTTTGTTCCCTGGGCCCGCCGGGATGTCAGCGAGATAGACACCTCTCTCTCCCGGCCTTCTGTTCAGGGAGAGGGCCGGGCTGTGAAGCTGGTGCAGGGGGGAAGAGGGCTGGAGTCGGGTCTGACCGCCCTCCCCACCTCAAGTCTGGCTGCTCGGGCGGAAGGGCCGGGGCCCCCGCGCTGTTCTGGGAGCTCAGCCTGAGCTGGACGGGAAGGGAGGGGCAGACAG
Organism: Antechinus flavipes; assembly: GCF_016432865.1. Lineage (NCBI taxonomy): Eukaryota > Metazoa > Chordata > Mammalia > Dasyuromorphia > Dasyuridae > Antechinus > Antechinus flavipes. The sequence goes on from NC_067403.1 coordinate 228,322,233, forward strand.
TCTGAATCTCCATCTCCAAGGCTGCCCCCAAACGGGGCCGCGAGTCCTAGGCGAGTCAGAGTGTGTTCGGAACAGAGGGCGAACTTCCTCAGGCCAGATGTTACAGAACCGGCCTTTGGGCGGAAGGAGCTCTGCCCTCGTTTCCAAAATTAGCCCATTAATGCCTTGTTCCTCTCCCCTCCCCCAATAAAAACACTTCAACAGTGATTGCCTCTGACCCTAACACACTGTCTCTGTCTCTGCCTCCGTCTCGTTTCTTGTCCGTCTGTCTCGTCTCTGTTTCTCTGTCTCTCATTCAGACGAATGTCGCTCCGAATCCCGCACAAGCGGCCCGTCGGCAGCCACGGGCGAGCGGGCGCCCAAACGCGGGCTGGCAGAACACGCCAGGCCTTTGTGGCGAGCACGCTGTGCTGCCGCAGCGAATGCAAAGGACAGGCCCTGCCCTCGAGGAGTCCTGCAGGGGGCGCCCCGGGGGCCGTAGTGCGTCCGGGGTTCTGGGAGAGGACCGCAGTGACGTCATTGGCTGTCCCGGCCGCCGGCACCTCCGAGCGCTGCCACAGGCCGGACAGAGGCGGTCCCCCCGAACCTTGGGGCGTCCCTAGTTGTACGTGTTTGCTTCAGTTTCCTTTGGGCTGCTTCCGTCCCGCTTTGCCCCCAGAGCCCGGCCCCTTCTCTGATGGGGGCCCGCCGTGCTGGCGGGTCCTGGGCCGGGGGCTCCCGTGTCACGCCATCAGGTCTAAAGCAGAGAGGCCCGGAGAGCGCCCCCTTGTGGCTGCCTCTGCCACCTTGTGATTGCTCCCCGCGGGCAAGTTCTCCATAAAGCTGGCGAGCGAGCCCTGCGGCGGCTGGACCGCCTTCTTGCTTCCTCTGTCGGACCTTCATCTTCTGTCCTGGTCAGTGCCTTGCCCCCTCACCCCGGCAGCGCCCAAGGATTGAGTTGCCCACACGGGTGGTTCTCGGGTCTGCCCATCCAGGCCGGGGTCTCTCCAACCACCCCCTCCCTCCTTCAAGTCTAGCCGCGCCTTCCTCCCGCCATGCTTGCCGAGGTCCAGGGCCGCCCGCCTCCTGACGGCTGCCTCCATCCTGGCCATTTTTGCTGTCTCCCCGAGCCTCGTCTGCCTCGTGGTTTCCTGGACTAAAAGGATCAGCTCGAATCCCCCTCCCCCACGCCCCTCCCCCGTCTGCAGGAAGCTTTTCCCAGCCCTCCTGAATCTGGGCGCCTTCTGGGCAGCTGGTCGCCCGGTCGGGATCAGGACTCAGGAAGAACCGAGTTCAAATTTGGCCTCAGACACTCACCAGCCGGGGGACCCCCGGAAAGTCGCTTTCAGTTTCTTCATTTGTAAAATGGAGATAATAAAAGAATTTATCTGCTGGGGTTATTATGAGGAATGAGAATAATATTTGTAAAGCGCTTAGCACTGCCTGGCACCTAGTAGGTGCTGTATAAATTTACATATATATACGCTCGATCCCTCCCGTTCTTTGCATCCCCATCGCTTGTCACAGTGCCTGGCACCTAGTAGGTGCTGTATAAATGCTTGTTCCCTCCAATTCTTTGCATCCCCTTACCCGCAGCTCATTACACCATGGCTACTTATGAATAAATGTTTCGTTACTGGACTTAACTAGAAGCTGGGAGGGCTAGAAGAATCCTGCGGCAGACGGAGGTCTTGGATCTGCCTCCGGGAAGAAGCGGGGGAAGGTGGGAGTTGGATGTGAGGATGGAGAAAACCCAGGGGACATTCTGGGCATAGGGCACAGCCAGGAAATGGAGAGAGAAGGAAGGGAGGGAGATGTCAGCCATAAAAACAGGCTGCAAGAGCAAGGGGAGGAGAGCCTGGGCCAGGAGAGCAGGGGCAGGCGGGAGGGGGCCATGGAGGACGCTTAGGCCGGGAGTTTGGGTGCCTGGGAGGATGCCGTTGCCCTTGACGAGATCGGAAGCTGGGGAGGGGGGAAGGTTTGGAGATGATGATGACATTAGTGTAGGGGGCACCCACAGAGCTGTCATCTGCAGGCCCCACGGAGCCGTCATGGCGGGCTCCGGGCCAGCTCCGGGCCGTGGACGAGACTCGGCTCAGCTGTAGGGACCTGCAGGGGCTGAAACATGGATTTGGGGGGACGGGCGTTAAGCGAGCCCTTACCCGATGGACGCCTAGGCCCGAGGCGCTGCATCGGGCTCCAGATCTGGGGGGCCTCCTGTCCCCCGGACCCGGCCATCTGGGCCCCAGACAGTGAGTGACAGCTGTAAGGCCGCCGCGTCTCAGCGGATCTCCCTGGCGGAATGAGGGCAGATGGGCCGGGCCAGGAGCTGTCACCGGGTTGGCTGGTGGGCCTGGAACAAAAGCTCAACCTCCCTCAGCCGGGGGGAGGATGGGGGGAGGGGCAGAGGCCGGGCCTCCATCGCTCATCTGGCCCTGGGGGTCCCAGCTGATGCCTCAGTGACCCGAGAGGGGGCGCAGAGTCAGCTGGGCAGACGGGAGGGGGCGGGGAGAGGAGGAGGGGAGGTGACAGCTAGCGGGGCTGGAGAAATGCAGGCTCGTTACGGCTGTCTGCTCACATGCCGAGGGGGTGGGGGTGGGGATGGGGTGGGAGGGTGTTCCTCCTCCGCTAACTGGCTTCTTACAGGTGGAGGATGGGAAGATTGATCACCCCACCCCCTACCCCTGCCCCCGTCTGTGTTAGGGGAACTTGTTTCAAATTGGAAGAAATTCTGGGTGGAGGGAGAGGCTGGGAAAGCAGAAAAGTCAGTGAAGTCGAGCCGGCCGGCGCTATTTTCTTGTTATTCTCCCCCCTCCGCCCGCTGGGGAGGAGGGGGCCGGATGGGGGCTAAGAGTCGGGGCCGCAGAGGGGAGGAGGGGACAGCTGACATTCGCGTGGCGCCGAACTCAGCAAAGCATTTTACTCATTATCTCATTTTGTCCTGGGGATAGCCCGAGCTGGGGCTAAGCCCATTCCCCAGGTGAGAAACGCTGATCAACCCAGGCGTTTACTATCCAGGTAGTCTACACCTGAGTCCAGATTCAAACTCGGGTCTTTATGGACGCGCGGTAAGAGCTCGGTCCGCGCCACCTTTGTGGCCCGAGGTAGGGGCCCGGTCCGCGCCACCTTTGTGGCCCGAGGTAGGGCCCCGGTCCGCGCCACCTTTGTGGCCCGAGTAGGGGCCCGGTCCGCGCCATCTTTGTGGCCCGAGGTAGGGCCCGGTCCGCGCCACCTTTGTGGCCCGAGGTAGGGCCCCGGTCTGCGCCACCTTTGTGGCCCGAGTAGGGGCCCGGTCCGCGCCACCTTTGTGGCCCGAGGTAGGGGCCCGGTCCGCGCCATCTTTGTGGCCCGAGTAGGGCCCGGTCCCCGCCACCTTTGTGGCCCGAGTAGGGCCCGGTCCCCGCCACCTTTGTGGCCCGAGTAGGGCCCGGTCCCCGCCACCTTTGTGGCCCGAGTAGGGCCCGGTCCCCGCCACCTTTGTGGCCCAAGTAGGGCCCCGGGGTGCGCCACCTTTGTGGCCCGAGTAGGGGCCCGGTCCGCGCCACCTTTGTGGCCCGAGTAGGGGCCCGGTCCCCGCCACCTTTGTGGCCCAAGTAGGGCCCCGGGGTGCGCCACCTTTGTGGCCCGAGTAGGGGCCCGGTCCCCGCCATCTTTGAGGATTCTGAGGTCGGCAGAGCGGAGTCCCCCAGATCCCTTCTCCACCTGTGTCTGACATACCCAGCCCCGGGGACCCCTGGGCCCAGGCGATGGCAAAGGGGATCCGGAGTGACTCTGGACATCCTCTAATTTCCAAGCCTCTGATTTGTATTACTGAGTCAATAGGACGTCTTCCCCTGCCCTTCTCAGGTGCTCATGGGGGAAAGGCTGCATTATGGTGCAGGTGGAGAGGGACCCGAATATTCCCAATAGATTTCATCCCAAGCTTCAACATCAGCAGCCGGAGCCAAACTGTGGGAAAGTGGGGGATCCAGAATGGGGGGGGGGGAGGGAAAGGCTGACCGCAGGGCTTTAAATTGCAGCTCTTCTCCCTTACCCTCCCTGGGACTTTGAACTAGACACCTAGAACCTTAATATCCTTCCAATTCTGAAAACCATCATTATTATTTTATTATTATTATTATTATCTGGGTCTTAGAATGGGAGAGAACCACAAAACCATACAAGCATCCTGCCCATGTATCAGGACCAGCATTTCCCCAGTCACACAAGTGATGGCGGACAGACAAGGATTTGAACCCCAAACACAGCGTTCTTTTTCCTAACAGCCGACACTCCTTAATCCCCTGTAAAGTCTTTTTTTTTTTTTTTTTTAATAAACATTACTTTATGAATCATGTTGGGAGAGAAAAATCAGAGCAAAAGGGAAAAATCCTGGGAGAGGAAAAAAACAAACAAAAAAAAGACGTGAACATGGAACGAGCTGACTTACATTCAGTCTCCTTAGCTCTTTTTCTGGATGCAGAGGGCGATTTCTGTCCAAAGTCCATTGGGATTGCCTTGGATCACTGACCCATTGGGAAGAAGCAAGGTTTTCCTGGTTGATGGTCGCACATTCTTTTTTTTTTTTTTTTAATTTTTATTTAATAATAATTATATTGACAGACCCCATGCCAGGGTAATTTTTTTTACAACATTATCCCTTGCACTCATTTCTGTTCCAATTTTCCCCCTCCCTCCCTCCACCCCCTCCCCTAGATGGCAAGCAGTCCTATATATGTTGGATATGTTGCAGTATATCCTAGATACAATATATGTTTGCAGAACTGAACAGTTCTCTTGTTGCTTAGGGAGAACTGGATTCAGAAGGTATAAATAACCCGGGAAGAAAAACAAAAATGCAGATAGTTCACATTCGTTTCCCAGTGTTCCTTCTTTGGGTGTAGCTGCTTCTGTCCATCATTTATCAGTTGAAACTCAGGTCTCTTTGTCAAAGAAATCCACTTCCCTCAAAATATGTCCTCATACAATATCGTTGTCGAAGTGTATAATGATCTCCTGGTTCTGCTCATTTCACTTAGCATCAGTTCATGTAAGTCTCGCCAGTCCTCTCTGTATTCATCCTGCTGGTCATTTCTTACAGAACAATAATAATCCATAACATTCATATACCACAATTTACCCAGCCATTCTCCAATTGATGGGCATCCATTCAGTTTCCAGTTTCTAGCCACTACAAACAGGGCTGCTACAAACATTTTGGCACATACAGGTCTCTTTCCTTTCTTTAGTATCTCTTTGGGATATAAGCCCAGTAGTAGCACTGCTGGATCAAAGGGGATGCACAATTTGATAATTTTTGGGGCATAATTCCAGATTGCTCTCCAGAATGGTTGGATTCGTTCACAACTCCACCAACAATGCATCAGTGTCCCAGGTTTCCCGCATCCCCTCCAACATTCATCATTATTTTTTCCTGTCATCTTAGCCAATCTGACAGGTGTGTAGTGGTATCTCAGAGTTGTCTTAATTTGCATTTCTCTGATCAATAATGATTTGGAACACTTTCATATGAGTGATAATAGTTTCAATTTCATCCTCTGAAAATTGTCTGTTCATATCCTTTGACCATTTATCAATTGGAGAATGGCTTGATTTCTTATAAATTTGAGTCAGTTCTCTATATATTTTGGAAATGAGGCCTTTATCAGAACCTTTAACTGTGAAGATGTTTTCCCAGTTTGTTGCTTCCCTTCTTTTTTTTTTTTTAATTTAAATTTTATTTTATTTAATAATAACTTTGTATTGACAGAATCCATGCCAGGGTAATTTTTTACAACATTATCCCTTGCACTCGCTTATGTTTTGTTTTTCCCCTCCCTCCCTCCACCCCCCCCCCCAAGATGGCAAGCAGTCCTATATATGTTAAATATGTTGCAGTATATCCTGGATACAATACATATTTGCAGAACCGAATGTTGCTTCCCTTCTAATCTTGTTTGCATTAGTTTTATTTGTACAAAGGCTTTTTAATTTGATGTAATCAAAATTTTCTATTTTGTGATCAGTAATGGTCTCTAGTTCATCTTAAGTCACAAATCTCTTTCTCCTCCACAAGTCTGAGAGATAAACTATTCTATGTTCCTCTCATTTATTTATAGTCTCGTTCTTTATGCCTAGGTCATAGACCCATTTTGATCTTATCTTGGTATATGGTGTTAAGTGTGGGTCCATGCCTAATTTCTGCCATACTAATTTCCAATTATCCCAGCAGTTTTTATCAAATAATGAATTCTTTTCCCAGAAGTTAGGGGCTTTGGGTTTGTCAAACACTAGATTGCTATAATTGACTATTCTGTCTTGTGAGCCTAGCCTTTTCCACTGATCCACTAATCTATTTCTTAGCCAATGATGGTTGCACATTCTTGCTGTTATTGCAGGCACCTGGAAGGTCACAGCCTTCCCTGGGCCTAAGGGCTCCCTCCACGGGGGTCCAGCTGACATTGAAGAGAGAGAATAAAGTGAAGCAGAAAGAGGCTAGATTTCGAAGAGCTTTAAAGCCCGGAGAATTTTGTTTGATGCTGGCAGTGACAGGGAGCTATTGAGGTTTATTGGAAAGCAGGAATGAATGACATTGTCCTGTGCTTTGAACACAGGACCCGGGACATTTTGACACCTGAGTGAAGGCTGAAGTGGAGTTGGTTCCTTCTCACCCCCAACAAACACTCCTCATTCCCATATATAGGAATGAAGATTTAATTCAACAAATAAATTCAATTAACATTGGTTAATAAGCCTCCCTTATATGCGAGGAGATGGGAGTGGGGGGTGTCTGAAATAAATTCAGATAAGTAGATGACGGGGGCTATGATCGGCTCAGATGAGCTTCTAGAGGGAACTCAGAGGGGGGAACTGACTTTCTTGCGGGGGGTCTCAGTGTGCCTTCCGTGGCCTGCAGGTTCATGCAGGTATCAGTGACTTCCTTCTCCAAGACTGAAGTCTCCTGCCTTTGCCTCTGTCCCTGGTATCTAGGACAGGCTAGTTATTAACCACTGGCTTACAGCTTTTGCTGGTAATTGTGAGTTGAGTGTTCCAGCCCCACAGCTTGTATGGGCCAAAGGCTGGTTTGAACCAGGACCGCACACCCAGCAGGGTTTAATTCCATCCGGGCTCAGGCCGGGATCTCTGAGTCTGCCCAGCATCTCTCTGGCCCCCAGAGGGCGACTTGACCTCACGTTGGAGGGTTTCCTTCCCTTCCCTTTCTCTCCCCCCCCAACCCAGTTCTGGCCCCAAGACCTGGTCCAGCTTGGGCAGGAAGAGGCCGGTGGCAGGGGTGAAGGGGAGGAAGGCAGTCACCCCCCGAGGCAAGTCCAGGCCCTCCCAGGAGCCTCATGGCCAACTCCTGGGCCCATAGCCCACCATGTCTCCGCTGGGCCACTGACCGACTTTGGCCCCGAGTGACCAGTCTGGTGGGAGGGGGCCCGGATTTACAGCCTGGACCAGGGTGCAAATATTCCCTCTGCTCTTTGCTACCTGGGGAGATCTCGTGTGTAAAACACAAACAGGTAGCGGGGAGAGAACGGACTCTACAGGCTAGTGATAACAGCCAACATTTGTTCTGTGCTTTAAGGTTCACAAACCGAGCCGGTAGCTAAGCGCCATTACTATCCCCATTCATAAGAAGGTACAGTAGCTGATTAGAGGAGTTTTAACATCCTAGTTTGGAAGTGTTGGGAGCGGGATTTGAATCCGCAGCTCCAGCCCATCATTCCCTCACTCTGTCCCAGAGACAAAATCCCCTGCGGGTCTGAACCCGTGGGCGCCGGCTCCCAGATATCCCACGCCAAGATGGCGGGAGGGATCGGGGAGGTGGAGTGTCACTGACATAAACATTAGTAAAGGCTGGTCCAAGAATAAATAAAGCATCCCAGGCATGGGGTGTACCACTGTCCCCCTGCCTTCCCCATCTCCTGCTGGGAAAGAAGGTTGGATCCAAAATCTCACTCTGTGACCTCAGCAACCCCCACCTCAGTTTCCCTATCTGTCAAATGGGCTAGATAACTTCTGAAGTTCCTTCCAGGTCTAGATGTCACAATACTAAAACTTGGGGTTTGGAGCCTTTACAGAAAATAATATTAAAGTTAGAGGAACCTTAGAGATCACAGTAATAGCTAACTTCCGTGTGTGTGTGTGTGTGTGTGTGTGTGTGTGTGTGTGTATACAAATTTAATTAATATATAAAGTTCTAGGTTTAAAAAATAAAAATTATAATTTACATTTTAAAAGAACACACACACACACACACACACACATATAATAATATACATTTAACAAGCACTAAGTAGGAACTGTCAGGTTCCGAGCTAGGAGCTAAGAAAAACCCTCAGCAGTCCCTGCTCTCCCAAGAGTCCCTGTGAGCAGCTCACATTCTCTTTTGGGGCGGACAAACACCTCCTTAAGGTCTACAGAGCACTTTTCTCAGAGCAACCAGTAAGCAGTAAGAATATTCCGATGCTCATTTTACAGATAAGGAAAACTGAGGTCCCCGGATGAAATGTTTCTCCCGAGCTCAAACCGAGATCTCGTTTCCGGTTGTCTTCTTGCCACTACGTGTCCCTTGCTTCCTTTTTGACCTTACCTGGAAGTCTGCTCAGGGATAGACGTGCCCCGATCCCAGGAAATCATAGCCGACATTTATATGAGATCGTTGCAAGAGGCTTTTTTCTTCCTTCTTTTTCAGAGGGAGGAGAGCAGAGAGTAAGCTGGACGATAGGCTAGCCCGTTCTCTTTTCTGTTCAAAGGTAACCATCCTACCTGTGGAGGGCGGGTCTAAATCAGGGGCTCAGATTCTGCTCCTGCTCCATCCTAACTGACTCGGGTTCTGTGGGGGGTGGGTGGGGTTTCTGTAAGAGTTTAAGTTAGCAAAGCAGGCGCTGATCTCCTGGAGCTCCCAACACCGTTGAACTGTAGGTCCAAGGAGGAAACAAAAAGCAAACCCATAACTCCTCCCTCCCTGCTTCCCCGACCTGTTCCGAGATTGATAAAATCCTCCCCTCGGCCTTAGAAAGGGCTTTGCCCGCCCAGGCCCAAACCTAATAGAAACGTATTTATATTTATTTTTATAATTGCTTGTGATCAGGGCACGGCTGCCCCTGAGACGACTCCAGGGTTGCTGTTTTACCGATAGGGAAACAGCGCTTTGACTTAGGGGGGTTTAGTACAGACAGGTGATCATTCAGTCCCCTCGCTTTATTGGGGAACGTGGGCAAGGTCATTCCAAACTCGAGTCCTTTCCAGTGGCTCCCGGCGGCCTCTGCCCAGGGGCCGTCCTGCGTCCTCCCGGCCCGGACACCAAGGCCTACTTTGTCCCCGTCCCAGCTAAAGGCTTCAGGGAGGGCCCGCCCGGCCCTCTGGCCCCATGGTCCCCGGCTCCTCCCGCAGACCAGCACACAGACTGCTTGTTAACAAGTGTTTATTGTTAATAAAACCCCGATACATTTACAATAAATGACAACAGGAATTAATGTACAGTTAACATATACAATATTACAGCAATAAAATAGAGCCTATACCTTTGTACATCTTGCCGAAGCAGCAATTTGAAAATATTTTCCAGTATTCCAAGCCATTCTGGGCTTTTCCCCAGGCTGCCCAGGGGCAGGGCCACTCCCTCCCCAAAAGCCCACGCGTGGCTGTGGGTGAATAAATAAATTGTTAGAGCCCCAAGGAAGCCCGGGCGGCCCCCCCCCTCGCTCCGGCCCATCCGCGCCCAGTTCAGCCGGCCTGGCTCTCTCAGAGCGTGCCGAGTCTGGGGGCCCGGGGAGCGCGGCCGTGGGATGAAATATTGCAGCCTCCCCTCCTTTCTCATTCGCTCTTACTCCTTCCTGCCAACTATTGGATGTGAACCACCCCAGAACGTGGGGTCCTCGCCCTTCCTTTCCCCTTTCCTGAGACAAAAGACAAGCTCCTTCCGGCCCGAGCCGGGGCCATGGCCTTGGTCTGGGACCCGCCAGGTGACGCTCTGCTCCAGCCCCGGCCCGTACCCGGACTCTCCCCCCGCCCCTGGCCTCTGAAGGAGCTGTGAGCTCCCTCTTGCTGCCCTCTCACCTCCCACCTTCCTCCACTTACGATCCTTTCCCTTCCAACTAAAAACCGGCCGTCCCCACCCCGTCCCGAGGGCCCGTCTCTGTCCCCGACCTCTCCCCCCACCGTCCCCAGCCAGAGGGCAACCGCAGACTCGCGCCGGAGCACGGGCAGCCCCCTCGGGGGCAGGGGCGGGGGAAGGCGGGGGACGGGGGAGCCCTGCCATTGCACTCAGGAAAGCCGGCTCCCCATCCCCCTGCCCACCCTCGTCCTGCCGCGGGTGAATCCACAGAACTGAGGGGGAGAGGCGGCCCAAAGGAAGATGGCCGCTACCTGCAAAGGGGGCACAGGGCAGAGCGGCAGGAGGGACCTTTGGGGCGGAAGAGCATCAGCCCTTTCAGCTTGAGCGAGTGCCCACCTGGGGGGCACACTGAGCCCGGCGCAGGCGGAGATGGGCAGGGACAGAGAGATGTACACGAGCGGCGAGACGGGGAGCCGGCCAAGCTCTGCCAGAGAGAGACACGACTCCTCTGGGGCCACGGATGCCCACGGAGCCCACGAGGCCGGCGCCATCCTGGCCAGCCCTTGCCACAGCCCTTTCCTTCCCCATGGAGAGTTCTCGGTGCCGAGGGACGGGTCTCCCCCACGACAGGATGGCCGGCGGCTGCCCTCGGTGCCCCCAGCTGCGCAGAAGCCAAGCCGTTTCCCCTCCCGCTGTGGGAGGGCTGGCCGGCAGCGGGCGGCCCCGGGCCGGGGCCCGCTCACACCCGGGAGGTGATGTACACCGAGTGCACGCGCTCGGCCAGCGTGTTCTGGAGGTCCTGTAAGGGGTCCAGTCCCTGCACTTTGCTGCTGCGGCCGTAGATGAGCTGCCGGAACGAGTCCTGCTCCAGCAGGGCCTTCATGTGCTTCAGGAAGAAGCCCTCGCAGAACAGAGCCAGCTCGGGCGCGTTGTGGATCTGGGGGGGAGAACGGCCACGGGTGAGACCGGGGGGCCCGGGGAGAGCGCGGTGCAGCCCTGGGCGCGGCCCCGGACAGCGGTGGCCCTAGGCTGGCACAAGTCCTGCGCTGGCACTGGCCCTAGGCTGGCACCGGCCCTCTCGGGGGTTCCCGGCTTCTACAACCTGCGCTTTTCTAGCAGAAATAGCTCCTCGGGGGCGGGGCGGCTCACTCAGTCAGGGGTGCCGCCTCCAAGTTGGGTTTTTGGCCTCCATCACCCCCCCGAACAAAGCACTACATTTCCGGGTGTTGTTTTAAGGCTTCTGATTCTGCCTCAGCCGGACTGCGCGCTCAGGGCCGGACCGAGCCAGGCCACTATCCTACAGAGCCAGAGAACCAAAGTTCATCCCGAAGGTTTGCAAAGCACTGGGTTCCCCGGCTCTCTGAGGGGAGGAGGATTATTGCCCCATTTCCCAGATGTGGACGGCTCTCCCAGAATCCCACAGCACACTCTCTGGGGAGGGGCTACAACGCAAGTCTTTTTGACTCCCCTGTAACACTCCCCCTCCCATCCTCCCCTGTCAGCCCCGGGAGGAGGAGGAGGGCGGATCCACGAGTCACTGCGTCCAGGTCCCAACTGAGTCTGCCCCATGGGAAAAGCGCCGGGGGGTGGAGGGGCTGCCTTGGGATCCCCGGCCCCGCCATGGAAGGAGGGCCCGGGGGGAGAAGGCGGAGCGGGGTGTTTGGGCACGCCAGGGGCCGCCACTTGTGACTGAGGCTCCCGGGGACAACGAGGAGGGGGGGCCCCGCTCTGCAGCCCCCTCTCCCCCTCCCCATCTTACAGCTGGGCACAGCTGCTGCTGCCGCCAGATCTTCACGAACGGGGTGATGGCGGAAAGGCCGGAGCCTCTCCCGTACCTTGGCGTACTTGTAGATGTTCACGGAGCTCTCCATGCTGATGGTCTGCGAGCACATGATCTCACAGTGTCTCTGCAGGGCGTCGAGCTGGAACAAGCTGGCGGCCGACAGCAGCTGTGGGGGCAGAGGGGGGCAGAGGTCAGGCCCGTTCCCTGGAGCAGCCCGATTCGCCCCAGAAATGGCGGCCGGCCTTCCTCATTGGCCCCGTCTCCCCAAGAGTCCGTGGGGTCCTGGAGCTACGGCGAGGGTCGGGGCTTCCTGTCCTGGACCCTGCTCGGGGGTCAGGAGGGTCTCAGGCTTGAGATCGGATCCCTGGGGAGGGGAGCTGCTGACGCTGTTGTATGAGCGGCTCGACGGGACCGTGGTGGAGTTCCCCAGAATCCCCTTCTCTTTGGCTGATGCTTCTAAGGCGAGAAGGGGGTTCCTTTCCTGTCTAGCCCTCCCCCTCCACTCCCAAGAGCTGAGCTGGGGGGATCTCCCGAGGGCCTGAGGCACTCCTGCTCCTCCCATCCCACAAGGTGCTTTTCTGGGATTTTTTTTTAAAACAGGCTGTGGGAATTCCCAAAGAACTGCAGGAAACCCGGCTCTAATGGTGAGCTCATTCCCTGGAAGGGACCAGGAGGCGGGAACAAGCTGCCTCTCCCCCCACCACTGGGGGGACAACGGGAGGACGCTCACCTCGAGGATGTCAGCGGTGGGGATTTCCATGGACTCGGTTCCTCCGTAGTAGAGATACTGCATCATCAGCTGAAACAGAGGGAGGTGCACCGTGAAGGCCGGTCCCACCTGAGCTTTGGGGGTGACCGGGAAGGAGCTAGATTTGGTGTTCACATAGGGATTATCCTGGGGTCACAGGCAAGAACTTCAATATCAAGCTTTCTTTTTATAAATGAGGACACCGAGACTTGGAGAATTGTGATTTTTAGGTCACCTAGGTGGAGGAGATGGGACAGACTCTGGGATTCCAAATTCAGCACTCTGTCTCTTCTTAAAAAAACAAAAAACAAACAAAAAGAGACCCACATGGACTGAACCGCCCTTCTGAACTTCTTCCTGCCTTTTTTAGGGGGTATTAATGCTCTTTTCTACCAGCAGACTCTCCAGATGTCCGGATTCAAATTGCAGACTTGGCTGCTTGCTACCTGGTTGAGCAAATCACTTAATCTCTCCAGGGTTCGGTTCCCTCATCTATAAAATAGGGAGGTTGGTGAAGGCCATCCTCCCAGACCCCTGAAGCATGAAGCCTTGTGATCCTCGCACCATAGCCCGACACATGAGCTGCAGGAAGCACAAAGAGCGGCTTTTGCTCTCCGGCTGCCCTTGACCGGATCCCTCCCTCCAGCTCCTCCGCTTTGTCGGGGCTTCCTCCCCAGGTCTCGCAGATTAAGAATAGTCAGGAGAAAAGCAGGCGAAAACCCAGAGGCTTTCGAGGCAGATGGAAAATGGGCAGGACGTGCAGTTGGGGGCCCTTCCTACTGATGTGTGACTTTGGGCACCTTTCCTTTTGGCCCTCGCCTATAGGATGAGGGGGTCGGGCAAGAAAGCTTTCCCTTCTCCCTTGAGCTCTGATTTATAAAGGTTTGTCCAAATAGCCTGATCAGGGTAGAGAGAGAGGCCTTTGATGCAAGTTCAGGAAATGGGAGCCTCTCTCCTATTGCCCCCCAAGTCTCAGGTTGCGGTTCCAGAGGCCCAGCCGGCTGATGAGCCGGGGGCCCCCAGTCACACCCCATTCCTCCCAGCCTCCAGAGACAAGCTTGTGCTGGTTTTAGCTCCCTGGGAGCAGAAGCCAAGGAGGAGGGGCTCCAGACCAAATTTGGCCTCGCGGCCTGAGATAAACCTGGCAGGGAGGGAGAACCCTTTCCAAGTGGCAGAGGTTCAAAGGATGGGGAGGAGAAGTTCAGGAGGGGGTCCGGCCCCCGTGGGTGGCTCTCTGGGGTTCCTTGACAGAGCGGCAGCGGGGAAGGGGAGGCCACGGGGGGTTTGTTCTGCCAAAGATTCAATTTGCTCCATTGCGGAGGCTGGGGCCCAGCTTACACAGAACTGCTCAGTTAGAGAGAAGGGGGGAAAAAATCCCTCACGCTCCACTAAGGAAACAGACCCAGCAACCGGCTGGCAACTAGCAGGAGCGGGTAAACAGAAAGCTTTGGCCAAGCTTCTCTCCATTAAGGTGGTGCCTCTGGGGCTCTTAGAGGCACCAGAGGGTCTAGGAGGGAAAGAAACGCAGTCCCTGGGGGAAGGGAGGCCGGGGGGCCGCCACGGGGCTTGTCTAGGTCTCCCCTAGTGGGCCGGCTCCCTCAAAATCGAGGGCGAAAAGGCTGCTCCCTCCTCAAATCCAAACACAGGATCCTATTTCTACCAACCTCCAGCTTCCTGTCCAGATGAGCCTTTCTCCCACCCCCTCCCTTCCCCAAACAGGAGGAGAGGGATGGACGAAGAAGGTTAGAATAACACAACAAAGAGAGGATGGAAGCACAAAGAAAGAGGGGGGAGGGAGGGGAAGACCAGATGAGCTGGGCTTTGATGGGCAGGGGCCCTTCTGGCAAGGGCTGGGACAGGTTCACGTGGTCTGTTGTTGGAGCTGGGACTCCACAGGCTGGGGACCTCCCAGGAGAGCCTGGGCCACAGGTTAGCCTCAGGGCAGCCCTTTGGCAAAGGGGGCCCAATGGGGTGGCGGTGGGGGAGGAGCAAAGCCTTGAGAGCCTCAGCCCTCCGGGGCCGAGGGAGAGCTAGTCTGGCACCCTCTCTCGCTGTCACTTTCCTTCCTGATTTATAAGTCAGGACAGAAACCTGGATGGGGCCACTTTGACATGTTCCTCTGTCCCCTCCTTCTAAAGAAAAAAAACTTCCCTGAATTCACTTAAGAATGGGAAAGTTGACAGAAAGCCAGTCTGAATCTTCCAGAGAGACACTAGGCTGGCTTTCGGTCATTCCAAATGAATAAATGCCAGGTCTCCGGCTCTGACGCTTGGGATCTGTGCTGGGAAGAGCTGGCTAGAGAGGGAGAAAGGGCCCTGGGAGAGGTGCCCACACTGCAATCGGGGGTACCATCTGGAAGGGGAGTATTCTGATTTGGGCCCATATTCGCCCCCTGCTTGCTTGTGGAATAGGATCTTGAACGAGGCCGTTTCCTCCTCTGTGGCACTGGCCCTGTCCCACCCTGGAGTCACCGTAGCCCTACCACTCCTCCCGGCCCCATCACTTCCAGGAACCCCAATAAAAATGTCATCAGGTTACACCGGGAACATCCTGTTTAGCAGAGAGCCTGCCTTAGTGTGGCAAGCACAGGCTAGAAACTTGGGTTCCAATCGTGAGTCTAATCTCAACTAGTCATGTGACCTTGACCAAGACTCTGCTAGTGTTCTATTCTGTTTTCCTCCTCTGTAAAATGGGAGCATCAATCATGAGGATACTGGAAGGAAAAGCACTTTGTACACAAAGTATTATAGAGATGTGTGATCTTGGGCATTGATTCACAGAATCTTTCTGTGCTTCAGGATCTTTGTCTCTGAATGAGGGGAAGGGACTGTCCTTGATTTAAAACTGTGATTCCAAGTCACCTCTCTGTAAATGAAGGGGTTGGACTAGCTGACTCTGAGGTCTCTCTCAGCTCCAGATCCACACACTATGAACTAAATTAACTTAAGGCCACAAGGGTCATTAAGAAGCAAAGGTGGTCTACACTTGCACTGGTACTAGGTGGCCTAGGAAAAAACTGCCTTCCTGGCTCCTGGGTCAGCAGTATCATTTCCCTCCAAAGCCAGCCCGGGTCTTGAGCTCACCTTGAAAATGTTATACTTCATGTCGCTGATTTCGATGGTCTTACTGCTGTCGCCATCTTGCTCGGACTTATTGGTCATCAGGGTCTTGAACCTGAGGCAGGCGAGACAAAATCCGGTTTCTGAGAGGCTCCCCTATCGTGTCCCGCTCGTTACACATCAAGGTCCCCTGATGACTTCTCCGCTTACTTTCCTGCTCACTCTGGCAAGATCTCTTTTAATCATTTCAGAAAAACCTTCCAAATTAATCCCCATGATGGCGGTGTTGATGTTCTGCCCTACACTGAGCCAGTGGTTCCAGGAGGCTAGAGCCATCCCTTTGTGGGAGTACCCTGGCCTCCCTCGGGCAGAAAGTCAGCGCCTCCATTCCCAAAGATTGCCGTTTTCTAATAAGAAAAGCGCCAACATGCAAGATCACCTTCCCTCTGGGGCTCTCACTAAGAGGTCTACGTATTGAAAGGATTTCTGTTCCTTTCTAGATCTACTAAATCATTAAACATTAAACATTTTCCTGCAGAATTTGGGGTGAGTGGGGAACCTAGGCTAGAAACTTTTTTTTTTTAATTCAATTTTCAGTTCCAAAGGGCCGGAGCGATTTCAATCTTACCAGCCCTCTGCCCAGGTTCTGGGGCTTTTTCTATTGGGTATTAACACAGTATGAACACGGAGTAATATTTCTCATTCTTTCGCTTTTCTAACTCATCTAATTCGTTAGGGGAATCACACGAGGCAGGAGTCACTCACCTGTTGGAAGCAGTCACCAGCAGGACTTTGTGTGCGTAAAACAGCTTCCCTTCCACCAGAAAGGTCACGTCTGACATCTCCTTGTTGTTCAGAAAATGAGGATCTGAGGGAGAAAAGGCAAAGGAAGAAGAGAGGCTCAGGATCGGCAGCCCCAGAAGGAGTGGGAGGCAGTGTGGTGCTGTGGGCAGAGCCCCGATCTGGGATCAGACCCGGTGCCAATCTTGGCTCTGCTCCTCCCTGTCTGGGTGCCTCTGCGAAAATCCCTTCCTTAGTTCAGTCCCCAGAGGGCAAGGCTATTTGACCTCTATGGTCCTCCAAACTATCCTCAGTAATGGGACCGTGACCATGGCCATCCCATGAAGCCACTTCTGAAGACACATGTTCATTAATGAAGACTCGGCCCTTTGGTAGCACCATCAAACTGTACCTCAGTTTCCTTAACTGTAAAATAGTGGGGGCTGGATGTGGCCCCTACAGTTCCTTCCAGCTCGACATCTGTGAGTCACAAAATCCTACTGTGTGCTGGGAATACGAAGGCAAGAAGGGAATCATCCCTTCCCTCCATGACTGTATACTCTGTTGTAAAGTAGCATATGCTGGGGAAGGGCTATGGGGGGAAACCAAACAACCCGAGCAGGAAGAACCAGCCACTGGGCAGAATTTAAAAGGAGTCGCTCCAGCCCTCAGCTTCTTCCCGCTGGAACACCCGGCTCTTGCCGTTGTCCCAATGCCCTTAGGACGAGCCCAAAGTAATAAGCTAGGAAAGGTCTGTAACGAGATTGGAACTTGGGCTCATGTCCACTGCCTTTCGGCAATATAAGTATCATTCAAACAAGTGTGAGTTACTTGCTTGAATCTGAGGAGAAGCAGCCAGGGTATACTGGACACGAGGCAAGCTACTTAAACCTCTCCGGGCCAGTTTCCCCATCTGTAAAATGATATTAGAGTACATGGTTCCTAAGGTCCCGTTTAGCCTCTTGCACCTCAGTTTCTCCCTCTGTAAAATATTACACTAAATGGGCTCTGAGGTCTCTTTAGCCTCTTAAATCTCAATTTCTCCATCTGTAAAATAAGATTAAACTAGGTATCCCCGTAGGTCCCTTTTATTCTCTTGCACCTCAGTTTCCCCATCTGTATAATGATGGGACTGGACTAGGTGGCCCCTAAATCTTGCTGCTCGAATCCTTGTGACCATCCCGTGAGGCAGGTCACCCTCCCCTCCATCCTATAGCCTTCCCAGGACACTTGCCGCCCTATACTTCTTGAGGGCTGACTCTGGGAACCTGGGAGAGATTAGAGGTGGAAATTTGTGGATCATGGGGTGACTTCTCAGAGCCCCTTGGACAGCAAGGAGATGAACCCAGTCAGTGCTTAAAGAAGTGAGCTTGGGCTGTTTCCTGGAAGGCCAAACACTGAAGCCACATCATGAGAGGCCGGGACTCGCTGGAAAAGCCGCGATCTGGGAAAGACTGAAGGCCAAAGGGGAAAGGGATGGCGGAGGGCCAGACGGACAGACAGAGCCACCTAGAGAGCCGAGGTGAGCTTGGACAGGCTTCAGAGCCAGTCTGAGAAAAGGAAAAGGAGGAAACGGAGAGAGGAGGGAGGGGTCGGGGGGAGGAGGGCGGTGTGCAAGGCCGGGGGGCTGGGTTACCTAGGCGGGCCGGCAGGGTCTTCCTGATCTCCGGGATGCTGGGGATGGGGCTGCTGCCGTAGCAGTGGGTGAAGACGCTGGCCAGCTGCTGGATGATGGAGTCGTTCTGTATTGGGTGGAGGCACAGACAGGCCCGGGTTAGGCTCCCCACCGCGGGGCGGCTGCAGGGGGCGGGGGTGGCCCTTGGTCTCCGGGAAGCCGGCCCCTCCACGAGCTGCGCTTTTGGCCCCGGCTCAGAGCAAACACTCCCACGCCTCCGAGGGTGTTGGGGGATGGGTCGGGGAACCTGGGTGGTCTCTGGGGGGAGGGGAGCGGGGCCACTCACTTTGCTGGTCTTGAGGATGTCAAACATGAGCTGGAGGCCTTCGGTCACCAGCTCCTCGTTGTAGTCTTCCTCTTTGATGGTGCTAAACTCCCTCAACAGACTCTGGACCACAGAGTATCGAGACTGAGAGAAGGACGTCCTCAGACACTCGATCCAGACGTGGAGCTTCCAGGGGACACCTGTGGGGAATTAGCAGCCGCCTCAGTTTCCTCCTCTGTGAAACGAGGGCAATCGTGGCCCTTGTCACAAGCTGCAGAGTGCTGGGCAGCCCCTGAGGGCTTATGGGGGCTCGCTCCCTGCCGATCACTGCCCTGGGCCCCGCACTCCTCCCCAGGCTCCGAGTGGGAGACGAGCTGCCCGTCTGCCTCAGGTTTCTACACTTCCACAGAAAGGAAATCGCAGGCCTGGGCCATACTATCCTGCTCCCAAGCCCTCCCAAGCCCTTGATTGTTTGAGAAGACCTCAGAAGTCATGCAGATCACCCCCCCTCACCTCATAGATGGGGAATCTGAGCCAGAGAGATCCTAGGATCATAGCTCTGGAACTGGGAGGGACACGAGAGGTCTCGTAGCTCATTCCCCTCATTTTACAGTTGGGGAAACGGAGGCCCCAAGCCACAGGTGGCTTAGCTGGTGGCAGTCGGGCAGGCCCCGGGCCCTTCCCAGCCCGTGCTCCCCCGTGCAGCTTGCACCAACAGTGGCTTCCCCTGCCCGAGCTGCGTGAGCTCTGTCCCATCACAGCTCGGCCCTAGCCCGTAATGAAAGCTTTAATTCACTCTTATGGCCCTCCGCTGACAAGGCAGGAGGTCGAGCTCGGGTTCCAAGTGGGAAGAATGGCTACGGTGGGAGCCTGGGAAGCCAGCCCTGCGCCTCGACGGCCGGTCACGGGGGCCCCGTCGCGTCCCCACAGATCCATCGGCCGGGCGAGCTCATGCTCTCCAGGCTGGGGGCCGCCCCCCCGCCCCCCCCCACCAGCCCGCTCGGCCCGTCCCCGAATGCTCTCCTCCCGGGCAGACTGCTGGGATGTTTGGGAGCTGCAGATAGAGCATAATTACTGTTTACGGGCTCCTGGGAGCGTGGCGGAGCCAGCTCGGGGTAATTGAAGGCTGCTCGGCAAAGTTCACGACTGAAAACTAATGATATTCTCGGCGATTAGAGGGAGATTACATCTCGTTTCCCCAGCCACGGCGAGGCCGGGATGGGGGCCTTAGGGGTGCCAGTCAGCCCCACCATGCTCCTGTGGGGTCAGTTTTATGACCATTTAATAGACAAACTGAGGTCAATCCGGTCAAACTGCTGACAACAGAAGGAGGCAGGGTTCTCTCTGCTCACTTTGCCTTCTTATCGACATCATTCTGTTTGTGGCTGGCCAGCAGAGGAGCTGGGGCCCTTCATCAGTAAACCAACAAACGTTCATTAGGCCCCTGCTCTGTAACTGGGGGCTGGACCTAGAGACCAGGTGAGATGTGCCCTGATAGGAAGAGAGCAAGACTTGTGCAGGGAGCGCTGGACCTGGGCTACCTGTGCCTTCCCGCCGCATACAGCAGGGGAGCACGAGGCCTTCCCGGCTCTGCGCCTGCCGTGTCACTTCCTGCTGTCCACCACTCTTCTGCTCACACAGGGGTCACCTTTCCAGCCCACCACAGGCTCTGTGCACAAGCACTGTCTCTGAGCCGACCGAGTCGCCTCCCCGGCGCACGGGATGAGGAAACGCAGAAATGCAACTTCCTTCTGCCTTTTCTGAGGAAGGAGCGGGGAAGGAGCGGCCTTTGGGAGCTTACCGAGGGTCCTCAGCTCCATGGTGATGTCCACGTAGCCGTGCTC
Source organism: Antechinus flavipes (assembly GCF_016432865.1). Lineage (NCBI taxonomy): Eukaryota > Metazoa > Chordata > Mammalia > Dasyuromorphia > Dasyuridae > Antechinus > Antechinus flavipes. The sequence continues at coordinate 228,342,408 of NC_067403.1, forward strand.
TGCACTGTAGTACATGGCCTCCTGCAGAGCCTTCATCCTGGTCCTGCAGAGCCGGATCTGGCCCTCGCTGCTACTGCCCTGGCTGGAAGTGTCGCTCTCCTCCACGCCCTCGGCCAAAATCTCCTCCAGGGAGAGGACGTCGGCCTTTGACTGCTGTGGCTGGGTCAGGAGCTTTCTCAGGACATTTCTGTTGGACAGGAATGGAGAAAGCAAGGAGAGAAATAAGAAAACCCAGAATGCACTTGCTTATTCACCCATTTGTCTAACTAGCCATCTATTCATCTTTTTACCCATCTGTCCATCCAGCCAACCATCTGTCCATCCATCTATTCATTTATCTACCCACTCAATCATCTATTCATCATATTCACCCATCCATCTCTCCATCCATCCACTTATAGTCTATCCACTCATCCATCTATCTAAACACTCGCCTATCCATCAATCCATTCGTCCATCCAAACGAGCATTAAACACCGAGGAAATGACAGTGGCGGCCCCCGTGCTCACAAAGCTTATACTCTCTCGGGGAAATGTAACTCATATACCAGCGAGTAAAGACGTGCAAACTATATTGGTAAATACAAGCTGTGTGCAAATCCTGAGGGAGCGCATGGTTTGGTGTGTGGAAAGCTGGCTTTGGAACCAGGAAGGTTTGAGTTCAGGTTTTACTTCTCTAACACCTTGTGGCTGTGTGAGCCTGGACATAATCTCCCAGCAAGTTTCTAAGACTGTAAGTTACTGGCCTGCAGTGGTTCAGAGTTTCCTCATGAAATTGAAAAGATCCACTTTCAACGCCCTATATAAAATAAATCATAAATAGAGAGTGTGTGTGTGTGTGTGTGTGTGTGTGTGTATGTGTGTACACACACCAATAACTTTCTAGGGCCGAGATAAATGTCATCTCCTCCAGATAATCCTCAATCACAAAGGATCGCTTACTCTCCGCTTCTCCAAATATCACATTCCATCATGGATTTTCAGTCTTTGTGGTCATGTCTTACCTTAGCTCCATTGTAAAGCTCCCCAAGGGAGCTTTAAGCTCTAGTTTATCCTCCTCACTGACTGTATGCAGTACAAAAGGTAGTGTGGTGTAGTAGATAGTACAGTGGACTTGGAATCAGGAGAACCTGAGTTCAAATCCCATCATTGCGTGATACTCAGTATCCCTGTGCCTCAGTTTCCTCAAATGTCAGCCCATTCTGTATATGTTGCCTTAGTTATCACTGTTTATCAGATATTAATAAAACTTTAATAAATGCTTCTTCATTCACTGTTACATAAAACAGGGGAGCGAGAGTTGGACTCATTGATCTCCATGATTCTTTCTGGCTTGAAACCCACGATCCTTTTAGTATTTAAATAATTCTTTGTTGAATGAATGGTTAAAAGAGTCAGCATTTGAACTATTAATCTGTGGATGTTTATTAGGGACGATCAAAGTCTGCACACAAGCCTTACTGGACTCTGCCCAGCCTTGGGCCCGGTCTAAAGTCCAGAGGGCCTTGAAACTCCACATGGGCTTGGGAAGGGCCAGCTTCTAGACTTTCCCCTACACCGTTCCCACCCAAAAAAAGCAACGATTACGGTTTTCTTTTTATCGTCTCTGAAACTCTTATTCTGCTTTAGAGATACTTCTGATTATTCCTTATCTTCTAGTCACTCACAGAGACTGAGAGCTGGGAGGGACCTCAGAGATCAAACGGTGGAACCCCCCATTGTACAGATGAAGAAACTGAACCCGGCAAGAGAGAAATAAATAGTTCCAGAGAAAGTCCAGGCAGAGCAGGGCCATTCCTCCAAGTGGCCACCAGTGGGAGCTATTCCTACACATATGGGACCAGGAAGGACCGAATGTGTGTGTTCTTGGACAGGTAATGAGGATAACCTGTTCCTTCCTTCCTTCCTTCCATCCCCTTCCCCAACTGATCCTGTGCTCTCGAGAGGGATCATCCCGCCCCTTCCCCTCTCTGCTGCCAGATTCCGGCCCCGGATCCCCATCCCTATCACTTCTGATTCTCAGCACAATCTGGGGGGCGGTCATTTCTGGTTTTGACCTTTGTTTCCTTTTCTGTAACCTGATGGGGTTGCCTCAGATTACCTCCACACTTCCTCCAACCATCTCTCATGATTCTCCTCATCCCTTCCGGTTCTAAATTCAGAACTTTTTGGTATATTTGTTTTTCATACACATTGTCCCATGAATTATGTTGGGAAAGAAAAATCAGAGCAAAAGGAAAAAACCATGGGAGACTTAGAAAGAAAAGAAATGAACATAGCATGTGCTAATTTACATTCAGTCTCCTTAGTTCTTTCTCTGGTTGCAGATGGTGGATTGATTTTTTCTTTTAGTTTATTTTTTAATCGCACATTGTTTTATGAATTATGTTAGGACAGAAAAATAAAGAGCAAATGGGAAAAAGAGAATTATTTAAAGACTAAAAGGATCATAGGTTTCAAGTTAGAAAGAATCATGGAGACCAATGAGTCTAACTCTCCCTCCCCTGTTTTATGTAACAGTAAATGAAGAAGCATTTATTAATGGGAAAAAGAATACATTTTAAACTTTTAATGGAGCTTTTCTGTAGAGAGGAGCCCTGTTCTTGGGCCGGGCAAGGAGTCAGGTTGGCAGGATGGATGGCAAAAGGAACCGCCATGTGTGACACGTGACAGCCTGCTGTTTTTAGCTCTACCTGGTCCCGACTCGGAGTAGATTATTACACTGGCTGACTGGGTTTAGGATAGCAGTGTGGCTCCACTCTGATCACCCAGACCGAGTATCTCTGAAAGCAGCAGACCCCCTTCTAACAACTGATCCGGCTTCTCTCTCTCTCCAGCCTCCCCCGGTCTGCAGCAGAGGCTCCTTCTCTGGCCCGTGGCCTGAGACCCTGGTGGGGAGGGGGCCCCGGACGTACCTGTGCCCGTGGGCTGCGGAATGGCTGAAGCAATTCATGTCCTCGTGGAGGGAGGAGGCCATCCCGTTGGCTTCTAGCGTGCTCAGGAGAGGGTCAGCTCCCCGGCTCAGCAACAAACTGACCAGCTCGTAGTTCCCTGCAACAGAAGGTTATAGGTCTATGTCTCAAGGGCTTTGGAGATCAAAAGATCTCAAACCAGTGGCAGGAGAGGGAAGGGACGGATCAGGGAATGGCTGACCCACGATGGCACGGGATGCTGGGGAGAATGAGCGCACCAAAACAGGAATGATTCAGGGAAACCGAGGCTGACTCGTGTGGATTGAGCAGGGCAAAGAGGGAGCAATCTATACCGTGACCACCTTCACATGAAAGAAAGGCACAGGGTGGTGCAGCAGACAGGAGGAGCCGAGTTCAAATCTTGTCTCGAACTCTGTGTGTGTCCCTAACTGCCTCAAGAAGATAAGAATGGAAGAGAAAGAAGGCAAAATCGAGCCTTCCCTCCTCTTGGCAGAAAAGTGGCGTCCTTCAAGGCTGAAACGAAGCACTTTTGTCAGACACAGCCGAGACGCGCATTTGTATTTTTATCTGTTATTTCTTTGTGATGAGGGAGGGTTCTGTTTAGGGAAGTGATAGAGGAATCATCCTAATGAAATAAAACTGCTTCAAAGGGACATCTGGTCAAATCTGAAGGTCATAGGGACTGGTATCCAACTACTCCCTTTACCAAAAAAAGAAAGAAAATAGACAATTTTGCACGGCTCCCAGTGACACTTCCCAAGGCGTGAAGTGAAGAAGCGCCCTGGGAAGACGAATGGAGAGGAAGAGAGCCAGGGATCTTTTTCTCTCTCCTTGGGAGAAAGGATTCCCTCACGGTGTCTCTGTTTAGTCTTGTCTGGGTGCCAAGCTTTGAACAAACCCACTGATGGATGGGGAGAGAGGGACGCCAGGGAGCAGACTCCAAACCCGCTGGAAGGCTTTCAAGTCCGGGCCAGGGGGGGCCGCCGGGGGCCTCGGTGGGGCTGGCAGGGCTTCTGGGGGGTCGGGATCCCCAGAACGGGCAGAGGGGGCAGTACCTGCTGCCGAGGCCAGCTGCAAGGGGGTTTCTGCGTAGCTTTCCTCCTCGCTGTTTACCGCGGAGCCCTCCACGTGGGCACCGGCGTCGAGCAGCAGCTGCCGGACAAAGGAGAGGAGAACTGAGCCTGGTGGGGAGAGACTGCGGGCCCAGAAAAAAGCACCCAGAGCTCCCTTGGCCATCACGTCCCTCCCCCTGTGGCTGCGCCTTCCTGACACAACCGTGGGGCCCCGGACTTAATTTGGAGGCTGGAAGGAGGCCTGGGGCTTCTGGGACTGCTCGAGGGGCCTTCGGCAGCCTCTCTGCCAGCACAGACAAAGAGCGAACACACGGTGCTGTGCAGTTGGTCAAGCACCATTTTTGCCCGGCCTGCTGCAAACCCAGAGAAGAAGCTAAAAACCCTTGCGGTCCCAGAGCCGACGGCCTAGTGAGGCTGTGCCCGGATACGAGCCAGGGGACCTCAGATACGTCGCTCAGATCCAAGCCGGTTCTGCCGGGGGGTGAGGGAGGGGCGGGGTGCAGAGGAAGGGCAGGGACGGCTTCATGTGTGCTACTAATGCCCAGCGTGGTGACTCGGCATACAGTAGGCGCTCAATGCTTGTAGAATGGAAGCATTTCTAGAGTCTGTCACAATTCCAAACCATACGATTCCCTCAGCGCACTGGACGGGCTGTGTGGAAGGGCTGGTAGTGCGCCCGTTCCCAAGGGACTTATTCTAGAGGCGTGGGACCGAAAAAGATGCCGTGGGTGGGCAGCCCTTCTCGCAGGTCGGCTCTTTGCCGGGGCCGTGGCGGGAGGAGCCTGATGGCGCGGAGCGCGCGGGGCTGAGGAGGCTCACCTGAACGACCGAGATGTGTCCGTGGAGCACGGCGAACGTCAGGGAGGTCCAGTGTCGGCTGTCGGGGTGGACCGACGGGTACCGGGGAGAACTGCTCGGGACCTGCGGGGTGGGGAGAACAGGCGGCTCTGTGAACACCGGGAAGGGGGGATGGCGGCGGGCAGGAGCAGAGGGCAGCTGCGCCGGGCTTGCTGGCCGGGATGTGGGGCCGGATCTCGGCTGGGACTCCGCTTGGGCCGGCGTCGGCACCCCGACATTTCTGTCCCCCCCGGCCTTCTCTCGGAGCCGTGGGCTCACCTGTCCCTGCTGGGAGGCCACTTACCGGGATGTCCAAGTTCGCTCCCGCGTCTATCAGCATCTGGACCATCGCCTCGTCCCCGGCAGCACAGGCGTACATCAGCGGGGTCATCCCCTGAATAGACAGAGTCAGCCGTGGGCAGGGGTGCGGGGGGTTGTGCGACCCGGGCGGCCCCCCAGGAAGAGTCGCTGTATGGACAAGGAGCGGGGGGGGGGGGGAAGTGGGGGAGATCCTGCTCCAGCCACTTACAGGCTGTCTGACACTAGCTCCCCCATCCAGGCCTCAGTTTGTTTTCCCATCTGTATAATGTGGAGATCGGACCACCGGCCTCTGAGGTTCCTATGGAATGGAGTGCACTTGGAGCACAGAATGATGATTTAAAATAATCATGTTTTAAAGTTTTCAAGGCAGTTTCTCCACAACAACGTTCCTCTGAAAGCACGTAACTCCCCGAGGGCCACCTCCTATCCGCGTTCCTCAGCGCGCCTCCACTTTTTCAGCCTTTAAATGACTGATTTGGGGCAGGGGGAGCCACTGAGGGTCCTCCTTACAACAGCCCGAGTCTGTAGGTCTGAACTAAAATAAATGGCGGATGAAAAGCCCACGGATGAGCGATCTGTGGTGGGGGAGAGAGCTCATTAACCGCCGCCGCCCCAGAAATAGAGCACGCTTCCAGCTTCCCCCCAAAGAGCCCAGCAGGGGAGGAGTTAACGCCCAGTGACTTCCCCAGAAAGCGTTTTCCTGGAGCCTTAAAATGTTATTTATTAAGTGATGTGTGTGCGGACAAGAGCTCAGCCTCGTAAACCCCTCGCTCTGGATGCCGGAGACAGATGAATAGTCTGAAATTAATCATGGCGGAGATGGGCTGTTTACCCACAGATCACTCTAGGATTACCAAAGGCCGCCAGGTAAACAGAACAGGCACAGAGAGAGCGTCCACACCTGGGGAAATCTGCCGGTCCCCCCAATCCCTTTCCTTCTCAGAACCACAGCTGCGCTGCCAGCCGAAACTGCCGTCCGCCACGTTTTGTATTGCACGGCACACAGTAGGTGCCTGATAAATGTTAACTAACTCCCGAAGCTGCAATTCGACCGCCAGCTCCTACAGGGCAGGTATTGCTTTTCTGCTTCTTTTTGTGACCTCAGCGCTTAGTACAGAACCTGACACATAGTAGATGCTCGATAAATGTTTACTGACTGATTTTCAGAGGTGCAGCTTGATGGCTGGCTCCTTGAGGACTGAAATCAAGTTCTATTTAGAGCACACTAAATAAATAGCACAGTGGGCAGGACGTGCGGCCTGAAGTTCGGGAATCTGGACACTTCTGAGCCCAACTAGGGACGGGTCAGAGAGTCCATCAGTAGGACAGTCACCGTGTCCGACTCCGGAGATGATCCCAGAGATGGCAGTCAGAACCTCATGGACTCTGGGTCTCCCTCAGCAGACCCAGGGCTGGGGAGGGAGGTTCTGATGACTCCATCTCGACCTTCTGACCCGATCTCTGTTTCTCCAACGGGCCTAGCACAGCGGCCCCAACCCTTTCTGGTCCCTGAACCCTTGACTGGACTTAATTAAACCTTCCCAGCCCACCCCCAACCTCCATAATAAATAAATTCTAGAGTTTCCCAAGCACATACATTTAAGAGATAAAACTGCTGGAATAACTCATTTTGCATAAAGAAAAACATGTTCTCTAAACAAGCTTCTTAAATCCCACTGGAGGTATGCATTCCATCGGCTGGGAATCCTCGACTTTAGTCCTGGAGGACTATGGGAGACCCAGCTGGAGAGATGATCTGGCAGGGCTAATTAAGAGCAGAAACGGGATTCGAACCCAGGCCTTTCTGGCTCACTGCCTCCTTTCTCTCAGGAGGCCATTGCTCCCACTCCCATTCTCTGGCTAAATACAGTCTACCTATATGGCAATTTAGAAATACACATGTGGCAAAACTTTTTTTCTCATTTTATACTTAGTTTTAAAAAAATTAACAAGAAATACATTATTTTTTCAGCCCCTCCTCCATACCTGTATTAGCTACAATCCCTTTTTATCCATCAAGGTTCAGCTCAAATCCTTTTTCTTCCCAGATCACCCTCTTTTGAACTCTCATGAAGTGATTGCTTAGACTCCTTCCCTCTTTCCTTCCCTCCCTCCCTTTCCTTTCTTCTTTCCTCCCTTCCTTTCCTTTCTCCAGTAAACATTCTGGAACACTCTGCCGGATTTCCCTCATCTCTACCTGGTCATCCATGGTGTTCACCCCGTCGGGCCCCAAGGCCTCGATGGCTTGGTTGATGAGATCCGTCCTGCCACAGTTGAGCATCCGGAAACCTAGATCTTGGTTGAACTTCTCGGTGGCTGCTTTGGCGTCGAGTCTCCGAAAGGAACTGAAGCAACATTCAGGCCTGTCCAGGAGAAAAACAGAGCTGCACTAATGGGGACTCTTTGTGGGACTGGAATGTCCAGAGCATATTCTCTCCCCTGGGACTCAGCAGACGAGTCGAGGGCCGGAAACGCTAGGCTGGGTGTGAGGATGTGAGACTCCTGCCCGTTGCCAAGAGAAGCACCATCTTCTCTCCTCAAATCCTGAACAAGTCTAGAAACCGTTGTGGTTTTTCCATTTTCCACAGTAACTCTCCCTCTCTCCTGTCCCTAAGAATTCCTAGTTTCTTACAGCTCAGATCAGCCCTACTCGTCCCCCCACGTTGGGTACTTGCTGCTTTCTATCGACAGAAGGTGAGCTTCTTGAGGGCAGGAACTACTTCCTTTTTTTCCCCTTTGCATCCACGCACAAGGGGGACCAGTTACAGAGATGGAGAATTGTCTGCCTTAGGACTTAGAGCAGATAGCGTGGTTCTATTCAAGGAAAGGAGAAGGCTATGGGGGCTCGCCACAGAGGAAAGAGTTGGAATTCCTCTGCCATGTCCACGATGTTGGATCTCCCACTGAGCTGTCCCATTCCGACTCACCTGTTCCACGTGCCAACCATGGAACCTTGGGAGTCGGGGATGGCCATGGAACTAGTCTTGAGTGAGATTTATGAGTGACTCTAATAATACTCCTGGGTATTTATGGGGGACTTTCTCAGAGAAGTTCAAAACAATTTATAGCCTTTACCACCTACCCTCCCAACATTTTTGTGAGATGGAAAGTGGATGGTTTGGGACAGCAAAGGGGGAAAAAAACCCAAACAAAAATAATTGGCTTCTCTTGTCCCACAAAAAGCTTCCTGTCGGGTTGGGCCACCATCCCTGCCCTTACAGGATATAGGATTTTGGCTCTCCCATCCCACCCCGACAGAGCACATCTCACGTACTTTAACTGCCGGGGCTCGCAGTCCAGGCCGGGGAGGAGTAATCGGGCCGTCTGCCGGATGTCATCGCTGTCCACGGTCAGGCTACGACGGTGTTCCGCGTAGGTGATGGCCACGCGCATCCATTCCATCAGTGGAGGGAGGAGCATGAAGGGTCTACAAAGTGGCAAAGAGACAAGGTCAGCACGAGTGGACGTGAGTCAGTGACCAGCGAGAAGAGGACCTTCTCCCGTATTTTTTGGAAAATGGCTGGTGATCAATTTGTCTTACGGCTTCTTTAAAATAACGTTCCCTTTTTCTATTCTGTTCAGGAAGCCAAAAGGGAGACAAAGAGGCAAGAATCCAGTGAGAGGGGGAGGGTATCACTGGGAGAACCGCCCTGAATCACCACGGCCCCAAGAATGCAGAGTCTGGGTCAGAACCACGCACCCTGAGAACATCAAACAGCCAAAGGAACGTGACCAGTGCTCAAGGACATCAGGCAGCAGTCAGTTGACAAGTTGACTGAGTGCCCAGTTTCACAGCCTCGGCAGAATCACAATTGGGCCTCATGGGAATAGTGGAAAGAGCCTTGAATTAGTCAGAAATCAAGAGACCCGACCTCCCCCAGGACAACTCGTCACTTCAACAGGAATAAAGCAATTTCAAGCCTCAGTCTCCTCATCTGTAAGATAATGGGGTCCAAAGGATGAAACTGAAAACTGTTTCCAGCTGGAAGGTTACGCATAAGCATTTTTAAGGCACTTACATTTATAAATCCCTTTATATATTATTCCCTTTGACACAGCCATACAGCGAGTATGTACGTAAATAGAAAATGTAATTAGAAATAGAATACTGTAAATAGAAACTGAGGCAGAGAGAGATTAAGGAATTTGAACAGTGGATGAAATATCTGAAAGATAACTTGACCCTAAGTCTGGGGTCCTATCCCTTGACTACGGACACAGGTCTAGGGCTGGAACTCAAAATTCGTCCAGGGATCCAGCTGGAGTTCCCCGGCTGTTTGTCACCAGCGGGTGACACCTCCAGGACCAGCAGCACCGGGGCGATAGGAGTCCCTTTCTGTGGACGGCAGACCATCCATCTTCAAGCTCGGCTCAGGTGCTCCCTGCACGATTTGAATGTCTGTTTCCAAACAGGATTCCCAAATGGGCAAGACGACTTCACCCCCTGATCCTGCTAGCTCAATCAATGCAAAGAAATTAAAGAAATTGTGTGTGTGTGGGGGGGGGTGTAGCATCATAAGAGACCTCTGAGGACCCAGTCTGTCACTACAAGTAAGTCTTGGGAAAAGAAATGGCCCCAAAGGGGGTACCACATCTTGCCAAAAAAATAAAAGTCCCCGTGAGAAGCAAGCATAAGGAGACGGGGCATTGGCAAGCAACTCCAAACACAAGAGGGATTTTTTTGGGGGAAACCCCGTTAGGAGAAAGGTTCCCTAACAGGATTTGGGAGCAGGATTTCCCACACAAGGCCGTGGTGGGAGGGGGAAGGAACCTCCCACTTCTTCAGAAGAAGCCATCCAGCGTCTCTACAAGGCCTTTTCTGTTTTTTCTCTGCCACAAGCAAGGTAGAGCGATGGCTCACACAGGATGCATTTCTGACAAAGCTCCTGCACCCCACAAGGGCCTCTGCTTCCTCCCCCTCTGCCGGTCCCCCTCCTTTGTTCCTGCCCAAGATCACCCACCATCTCACAGAGTCACAGAGGCGGTTCACGGCTGGTCAGGGCCGCTCGCGTTAATGAAGGAGGGTTGCCCAGGGTCCTTTCCAAGGCCTTTGTCTGGCTTCCCGAGGCAATGAGGACCCCCTCAGGAGACCATTTCACAGTCTAATAGATTTGGCCATTAGGGAAATCTCCCTGACAACCAGCCTCCTTGCTTCATGACTCACTGGACATACAGACTACCCCAGATGGATGGAGCCCGTCTCCCGGCTCGCCATCACCATAAGAAAGGCTGTCACCGGCAAGCTGCTGCTCTCGTAAGCAGGTCTCTCTAATGACAGCCAGGAGAGCTACTTCCCTCTTCTCTCCTCATCCTGTCAATCCCATCTCCTCCCTCCAGCAGGCTCTACGGAGGGGCTGCCCAGTGGGACCCGGTCTTTCCTCCAGCGTTAGAGCCGGAGCCCATGAGTCTCCATGAGAGACAACATGGCCCCAAGGAGAGAACACTGGATTAGAAAAACTTTAGCTCGAGCTGTGGGTTTTCCACTTACTTTTCACATGATCTTTGACAAAGTTCTTGACTTTTATTTTAATTTAATTTTATTATTTTGCTGAGGCAATTGGGGTCAAGTGCCTTGCCCAGGTCACACAACAAGGAAGTGTTAAGTGTCTGAGACCAGATTTGAACTCGAGTCCTCCTGACTTCAGGGTTGGTGCTCTATCCACTGCATCACCTAGCTGTCCCAGTTCCTGACTTTTAAAAACCAAAAAATCCCCATCTGCAAAAAAGTTATTACCTATCTGTTGGTAGGTAAATCTTTCATTTGGGTTCAAATTTGTACTTCCCAAGTACACAATGGGGATGACCTGACTACCTACTGAATAAGATCTGGGAGCCTGAATGGACCACAAGCTCCCTGTGAGTCAGTGGTGCAATATGGCAGCCCAGAAAGCTAATGGGATTTAGACAGGAATGGCTCCCAGAAATGAGGAGATGAGAACATTTCTGCACTGGCCAAGCCAGATATGAGTAATTATTCTGTACGCTAGTTGGCAGAAAGGCAGCACTTTTCCCCAAACATGGGAGATCAAATCCTGCCTTAGACCTTTCTAACTGTGTCACCCTGGGAAGGTGATCTGTAAAATGGGTTTTAAGGACCCAGTGTGAAATTGGTAAAGGGCTTGCTCACCTTAAAATGTTATATACAGCGTGCTAGTTATTAATATTTTAGTGATAGCAGGAAGTATAATATTAACATCATTATTAACAGCAACAAGTAAATAACAGGAGGGTTGGTAGTTGCGAACTGGTTTACAGATAAGAGAAAAGGCCTTGTTAGTGATGCAGAAAGAACGAATGAACAAAGCCAAGAATTCTCTTCCTGCCAACAGCTCAGGAGGTTCAGCCTTGATCACAGACCTGCAGTGTCTATTTGTGAATCGGATGATATTTAGATTTCAAAAGTCCGTTCGAACGTCAGAAGCCTTCAGGTCAAAACAGGAAGCCAAGCTCAGAAACACATCACCAAACTGCCGTCCGGCTCAGTCCTTTTTAGCCACAACAAAGGGTCACCTAACCTCTCTTAAACCTCCAGCGACAGGGGAGTCACTACCTCCGGAAGCAGCCCCTTCCATGCTAGAGCTCCTCTAGATGCTGGGTCTGATGTCCAAATCTGCCTCTGTCACACCATTCTCCGGCTGCGTGTGCAAAGGAGCCCTTTTGGCAAATGATTTCTTTTTTTTTTTTTTTTATGTATACATATTTATACAATCATCTTGCTGTGCAAGAAAAATCAGATCAAAAAGGAAAAAAAAAAGAAAGAAAATAAAATGCAAGCAAACAACAACCAAAAGGGTGAAAATACTATGTTGTGATCCACACTCAGCTCCCACAGTCCTCCCTCCATCAGGTCTGAATCATCTCATTGTGGAAGAGGGCCACGTCCATCAGAATTGATCCTCGTACAGTATTATTGTTGCTGTGTACCATGACCTCCTGGCTCTGCTCATTTCACTCAGCATCAGTTCTTGCAGTCTCTCTGAAATCCTTCATACACCACGACTTGTTCTCGGCTGATGGGCAGCCACTCCGTTTCCAGTTCCTTGCCACTACAAAACGAATTCCCTCCAAATACTTGCTGAGTGACTTGCCCTGAGAAAATCCCTTAACCAAGTGTTCTCAGCTGTAAAGTGAGGAGAGGATGCGATGGCCGCTTCCAGATCTAAACCCGCCATCCTTTGACCTAACTGCCCACTTAAACCTCTCCAGCCGCACCTCCGTGTCTCCCCCGATTATCCGAGCCCAAAGGTGTAATAATTCTCCGTGTATCCCTATTTGTGGTTTACCCATTAGCTCTACCAGATAAGCTAAAACGTTACTAAAACATCATGAGGATATTTGGGAATAGAAGACTAAATAAAATAGAAAAATAGAAAAAAAAAGTTAAAAAAAAAATTCAAAAGCACGTCGTGTCCTCTGGATGATACGGAGCCGGATGTCTAAGTCTCTCTCCGCTGGGATGTCTGCCTTCGTCGGCCCAGACCCGGCCCAGTGAGGCAGGGCTAATGGCAGCGATGTTCTCGGGAGCCGCGGACGCCACGAGGGAGCTGGGTGCTTGAGAGCGACACGCTGCTGGGAGCACGCTTTCTGTTCTTCTGAAGACGGTACACGGCCACATGCATTATTAATAACCACAAAGAGAGCCATCTCAAAGATGTTTTCTGAAGGTCATCTTGTTTTCCTTCTGCCCTTGGGGTACGTCTGTCATTCATCTGAATGCAATTATGACAATTCCACCCGCTTAACCAAGCCCCTCCAACCCTCCTCTCTCCGCAACAGATGGGGACGAGTGGAGGGTGGAACAGTCAGGGGGATACCCAGGCCCGGCCTGAGCTCCATTCCTCCCTGAAACACTTCCTTTGCTTCCCCTGGAGAGCTGACTGGTACACTGGAGGCACGAGTCCTGAGTTCGAAAGCCATTTCTGCTGCCTACAACTCGTAACCTGTCGCTGGCTGGTGGCGTTCCTGGGCGTGCGGGACCAGTCGGACCCCACTGGCTGCTTCTACAAGGCAGAAGGGCCCCCAAGCAGAATGCTGAAATGTATCTGCTAATTAAAAGGGGAAATGGTCTCCCCTCTTGGCTGCCTCAGGATCCCAGGGCAACACCGACCACACGGACACGGGCGCCGACAGCACCAGCGTCGGGTAGAGGGAGCGCAGGGGAAGGTCTTTAAGCCAACGAAATCTACGTTCTCAGTCCTTTTATGCTTCCTTCAGACGGACTCGATCCTGGAGTTCAGATGCTGGCAAGTCAGCAGGGAAGGGGCCAGGGTTCCGTTTCTGGAGGAAAGGGAACAGTCAGACCACCGAGGAGGTAGCACACTAACAATGGAAGGCGAGAACCTCAGGGGTCCGAGATCCTGGGCTCGAACCCTGCTCCTGAGACTTGCGCTCTTATCACCCTAACTGGACGGGCGTTCCTCCTCGCCTCTGCCTCCTGAACTTCAGCTTGAAGAAAGCTAGGGATTGCAAGCGGCTGGATCCCGACTCTGCTCCCCCAGCTTCTCCAACCTCACCTCCATCTCCTGGATGTCTTCCAGACTCCAATCTCCCCTTCTGCAAAAAGGCCTTTCCCCCCCAATCCTGGTGCCCACGGGGCCGATGCCTTTTCTCAGAGATCGCCGGCCATTTGCACTGTGCACACTTTGCGTTCGCAGATTGTCTCAGCAGAATGCGAGCTCTTTGGGGCAGATTTTACCTGTATATCTCTAGGTAGTGTATTGCCTGGAGCACCAGGCTGGGAGTCAGGAAGACCCAGGTTCAAAATCAGCCTCAGATACTTCCTAGCTGTATGACGCTGAGCAAATCACTTCACCTCATGTGCCTTAGTTTCCTCATCTGTAAAATGAGCTAGAAAAGGAAATAGTAGGGACAGCTAGGTGGTGCAGTGGTTAGAGCAGCAGCCCTGAAGTCAGGAGGACCTGAGTTCAAATCTAGTCTTAGACACTTAACACTTCTTGGCTGTGTGACTCTGGGCAAGTCACTTAACCCCAATTGCCTCAGGAAAAAAAAAAAAGAAAAGAAAGAAAAAAGAAAAAGGAAAGGAAATAGCAAACTACTCCATTATCTTTGCCAAGAAAACCCCCAAAGGGGTCACAAAGAGTCACTGGTGACTAAACAATAGCATTTTGTATTTATATATCCGGGTACAAGCAGCTCTTTAAGGACAGGGGAAATTTCCTTCTTTTCTTTGTGTTCCCAGTACCCAGCACAGTTCCCAAAATATAACATGCTTTTAATAAAGGGAACGAAAGCTAAGAGGGGGCTGCTAGCGGCTCTCTCCCTAAACCCTGACCACAGACTGACTGCTCCACTACATGTGGTCCTGCGTGACGTCCAGCCAGGATTCTGTGGGTGGAGTGACCCTCTGGCCACCAGCCACTTTTTAGGATTTCTGCAGGCCGTTTTCCGCTTTGATGAAAAACGACGACGATCCTCAGGAGATCTCTGCTTGGGCTTCTTTCCCTCGCTTCACGGCCAGATTTCGGAGCCGAGGGCCAGTTTGTGGGCTAGTGTGGGCTAAGTTGGGGCAAATGATGAGTGCTATGGTGGGCAGCCTCGAATGGAATCGCCTCCCCCAGCTGCCACTTAGTATCCTCAACCGCCAAAGCAAGAAATGACCGAGAGGTTGGCTAGAGTGACCTCTAGTTTTTCTTTCTTTCTTTTCTTTTGCTGAAGCAATTGGGGTTAAGTGACTTGTCCAGAGTCACACAGCTAGGAAGTGTTAAGTGTCTGAGACCAGATTTGAACTCAGATCCTCCTGACTACAGGGCTAGTCCCTCTCGTTTTTCATAGAAGGAATGAAGGTACAGAGTGAGGAAGCAGAGTAAGAATCTCTAAGACTCTCCGTGGTTCAGAACCAGAGTGAGACGATGACTACAAAATGACTATAAAAGTTGACTCCAAATTGGAAAAGAATC
This sequence comes from Antechinus flavipes, assembly GCF_016432865.1. NCBI lineage: Eukaryota > Metazoa > Chordata > Mammalia > Dasyuromorphia > Dasyuridae > Antechinus > Antechinus flavipes. The sequence goes on from NC_067403.1 coordinate 228,357,489, forward strand.
CTCCCCTTGTAACATACCCAGTGAGTGGTTTTCCAGACTCGATTTGACAACTTCCAAAGAAGAAGAACCCATTGTCTCCAAAGACAGCCCGTTCCATGTTTGGATAACTCTCAATTGTTGTTTTTTAATTAACCCAAAACTTGAATCTGTCATGTTGCAACTTTGAGCTACTGATCCCGGTTTTGTCTTTGGAAGCCAAACAAAACAAGACCGATCCATCTTTCAGGTCTCAGCTCTTGGAACACTTGGAGACGACTACCTTGACCCTCCCAGCTTCCCTTCTTAGGTTAAACACCCTCGGTTCTTTACAGCAGATTTGATGCCCTTCATCACCCTGACCGCTGTCTGGCTCATTAAGGTCCTTGGTACAATATGGCGGCTGGGACTTGGTCTGTCCTAGGGAGAGGATGGCAGCGTTTCTTCCTCTGTCCTGCTCGAGCACCTTCTCAGAAGCGATCCCACAGAATTAGTGAGGGAGCAGCCACATCTTGTGGTACCTGGCAGGGTTCACATCCTCCCTGCCGTGTCGTCTGCAGAGCAAGAGCTCCTTTCTGTATTTTTCCCCCCCACTTGAAGGGCCATTTGCAACACAGACGCAACCCCTTCTATGGGGAGTCTCGGAAAGGTCTTCCACAGGACCTGGTTTGTAAAAAGCCTTTTCTTTCCACCTTAAAGACCAGTGCAGTGGGGGAGGAAGAATGAAAACAAGCAAACTGGAGGCCCTAAATTTAAGAGCGCCTCGAAGCTTGGAAAAAATAAATAAACCCTGTATCACTCAGCACACTTATGATTTATTGTGATTCCAGTCTTAGAAGCAGTGTCTTAACAACGGGGAACAGGAAATGACTCCAATTTCCAGGCTCAAAGCAGGCCCTGTTCCTACACGGGGAATGGGCAGGGGGCCTCAACCAAACCGGTCCAAGTTGGCGGCCTGGATGCCCGCCTACAACCAGCAGTGGTGAGAGAGGGCCAGCGAAAGTCAAGGGGTCTGGCCAACACTTTGGGCTGGAAAGTCAGCTTTGGCACGGAGTGGCTCTGCCAACCGTGGACCCGTGTCTGTCTAAGCACATGGAGGATTACTATCAGCGTGGACACGGATGGTTCCGCCAGGGTACCCCGTCCTAGCCAGTCTGTACCAGGGCTTCGGAAAGGCCACATCGGAGCCACTTAATTGAACATTTGGCTAGAAGCCCCAAAGGGTTTCACCTTTAGGGCCTTGATCTTACAGCTGGGAAAACTTAGAGAAGGTACCAATGACGGGTAATGGGCTTGTTTCCTAATGATCGATTTCATCACCATCTCAGAACCCCAAGAAGGGAAACTCGAGGGGATGGGCCGAAGGAAAACAATACTTTATTTAGAAAGGTGTGGCCACAAAGATGTTCCCCTTCAACCCCCAATTATCTTTGCTTCTGACACACCCTCAGATAAAATCAACTTAATCATTTGCCTTTTGAGAAGGTATTCAACTGGTCCATTCAAAATGGTCCAAAGAACTACCCCCGCACCCCATCTTTTTTGCCAAACAATACCCACCCACCACTCTTTGCTCATGTGGATGTGACTTGGATCTTTTCCCGATGGTTTGGGACGGGGGACTCACAGATCTAGATCAGAGGCTCAGTCTCCCAAGAGAGGGGAATTACACAAATGATAAACCCCTTCACTGATCAGGGATGGCTCCAGTGCATAAAACTGTCCAGCACGATCCAGGTGGATTCCCTGGGGCCCCACCAGAAACTCCCCCGCCCCCACCCCAGTGGCTAAAAATGGGCCTAAAGTTTAGAACTCTGGTTTAGAACACAAGAAAAGCAGTGTTCTCCTGAAGTCAGATTTTCTTCCAACTCAACTGAAGCAATTATAGTCCAATTCACATCTTGGGTTAATTATTGGGAAAAATGTTGGGTAAACCAGAATGATTCCTCCGACTCAGACCTCTTCAGACATCTTCAGCCTCCTTTTATTTCCCACCCTGCAACTCCTGGTGCACATCCATCCCTTCAGTCAAAAATGCTGGGCAAACGTAGCCGCTGCTCCCGAGGTGACTGGATAGGGGTGATTTCTGGGTAAAGTATGTTTCAGGTCTCAGGAATGGCTCCAGGATCTCTGGAGAGGGAGCGTGCTTCCCTAAGTGTATTCTTGTTCACCCCTTGCTCCCCCCTCCCCATTTGGTATCCATTAGCACGAACTCTAAATAAAGATCTGGTCTCTAATGCCTCCAGATGGAGAGCTTATTTGCACTGGGATAGGTCTGGAATGACAACAAATTCTCAATAATCCATAAGTGGATTATCTGTGACAGCCCCCAGCTTTCTCCCACTACCATCCCTCCCGCTCCCCCCTAGGTCAGAGCGAGATAGTAGTTGACAGTAGAAGAGGGGCCCCGATTTTGTAAGCGGGCAGGATTCTGGAATGTAATTAGAAAGCCACTTAGAAATTATTTTTGGATGAGCTCAAGGAGCAGAGTGGGCTGTTTTGCCTATGGGAAATTGCAGAATTCCTCAAATGGCGTCAAACTTCCCCCTGAAATGAAGGCTCAAGCTTTTTAATAACAATTTTCCACCAGTGGTGGGTCACAGAATATGACTGAATGGTCTCTGCAGGGAAACTGCAAATTACTGAGAGGGCAATGGAGATGTGGGAGAGTGGTGGGTTTCAGGATAAATCGAGGAAGGCCAGTGGTGAACTCATGGGAGAATAAGACTGTCAAGTTGTACAGCATGGGCAATGTGGGCTGGGGTCGGAGATGTTGGAGGGAACGTGCCCATCAATGAGACCACCGATCCATTTTGCTATTTGGATTAGCCATAACTCACCCGATCTCTCTCCCCCAAGTCCAATAAAGTGGGAGGGGACTTTTCGATGGGGCCATATTTATTCTTCCTCGGGTTACAATGGGATCATGGGATTTTTTTTTTTGGGGGGGGAGGTTACAATGGGATCATGGGATTTTTTTTTGGGGGGGAGGTCTAGATCTATGATTTCATAGGTATCTCTTAGCATAAAAACTAGTTTTATAGTTATAGGATTAGATAGGATTATCTTAGAAAATTTCTTCATGGGCAAAACGAAGAGGTTGGATTAGAAGTCCCATGCTCCTATCCAAATCACGTCCCCTCTTGTGATCTCTAAAATCAGATCCTGGCCAATTCTAGATTCTAGAATCCCAGATACCACTAATATTTTCATGAACCACACTAAGCACTAAGTTAGTACAAGCAATTGAGCTTAGGGTTGCAGATGGACCAAAAACTGGGTGAAGAATTGAATATTAATTAGGAAATTAATTAGGAAAAGGTGTACTGCTTCCGTGACTGCAAGCCTCTCTCTGCCACCAAAAATTATCTTTTTAATACTGACATGCTTCCAGTGATCGTCTCTGGTTACAAAGCAAGGACATGAGGCTCAAAAAGGTCACCATGTAGATGACCAACGGATAAATATGCATCGGATGAACGCGTGCTTTGAAGCATCTTGACCATAGTGACGCGCAAATATAAGAAGATACTGCCGATAATTCTGTGTCACGGATACATCAAAAATCAGCCATCCAGGGAGAGTGAGGAATGGCATCTGGGCAGCCCAGGACAATTTTCACAAAGGATCAATGTAGTGACCAAGCATGAATGGATGAGAAAGCATATATTAAGCGCTTACTATGTGCTGGGGACGTAAACATAGAGGGAAGATAATTCTGCCCTCAGAGAACTTCCACTCTTTTACCGTTTTCTTGTGTTTTGGGAAGGTTTTTATCGAGTCCTAGAATCTAAAGCTGAAAGGATGGCCACAGACACCATTTAATCCAATTTCTTCATTTACAGATGAGGAACTTGTGGTCCAGGAAGGATGGGTTTCTCAATCAGGGTCAGAGGGTGAGGAAGCATCAGAGATGAAATGTGAAGTAAGAGTAAAGCCGGAGCAAGGGAGAAGCCACAGGGATGGGAAGAAGCTCCATGAGGAAGTGGGTTTACCGTAGATTACAGGAGTATTGGCAATACCAATTGGATTATGGCTCTAGGATTTAAAAGGCGGGGAGAGAGAGGGAGAGAGAAGAAGAGGTCTGGATGGCACGGAGTGCAAAAAGAGGGTAGCCAGGCAACTTGAATTTAAATCATGACCTCAGAGGACTAATCTTGACATAGAGGCGGTGAACTCCAGGTGTGGAATGAGGCGTACGATATCAGACACAGCCGCTGCATTGATTTATTTTGTTTCTGAATTTCTCTGTTCCAGAGGCAGGGTTATGGGGAGAGAGATTGCTACCCGGAAGTGAGTTACTTTAGAAAATAAAAGACAACTGATAAAACACCAAAAGACAAAGGAAAGTCCCCGTGAGAAGTGCCCGGGATGGGGTATGGTTTGTGTCTGTGTCGGGGAAGGCAGTACCCACCAGGATGAGAGTGGGAATCTGCCAAGTCTAATCCTTGAGTCAGGAAGATTTAAGAAGGGCTCCAAAGCCCAAAAAACCATTTACAAGAACCAGTCTTGGAGGGACTCGAGTCTTTGGTTACCAGAGTCTGCACTCGTGTCTCGGCAGACAGTTCCCGTAAGAAAACCATTTCCAGCCTAGTCATCTTCCAGTCAAAAAGATAACTGTTTCATGGAGCACTTTTCCAACTGGAAAAACTTCCCTGGGAAAGCCCGACAGTCTGTGATTCCTCAGGGGCTCGTTGGTTTCGGTAAACCGGGACGAGAGCGCCCTGTCTAGACGCTGCCTAAAAGCTGGGAAAGGCTGATGTGGTCCAACCGCCTCCGTGGGATGGGGAGGGGGCCCTGGGGACCCCCAAGCACCAGCACCCACAGTCAAGCTGGGCCTTTCCCAGTGGTGCTTGGGAAAGACTCCGAGGCATCTTGTGGGTGAGATAACACGATTTCCAGTCAAGCCCATTGGGCAAGGTGCCATCTGTTCTCCTCCTTTCTCACACTGCTAGGAACGCTCCCAGACAGCAGCGAGCCGGACCTCTGGCTTGGCTGGTAGGAAGGTGTCAGCTCCGAGAGTGGAGGGCCCAGGGGGGACACCCTTGGGCGCGGGGTCTCTCCCCACAGCCGCTCCCTGTCTTGCTGGGGCTGGCAGCAAACCTCATTGTGGCCAGGAACAAACCTCAGGCCCCATCTTGATGCCAGAGCCCCAGACGGGCGGAGGTCTTCCCTCCTTACTCAGAGTGGTCCCTCCCAGCTGTGGCTACCACCACCCAGACCTGCCTCCAACAGGTGGGCTTAGGAAGCTCAGTGCCCGGATGAGGTCATTAAAAACATCAACAATCAAGTGCTGATGGGGACTCCAATTGCGCATTCTGCTGGTCAGGGTCCTGAGGATGAGTACCGTTGGTACCGAGAAGCCCAGCCGAATCACCTCCCCACCTGGGGCCCTCCGAGGATGGACAAGGTTACTAGGCGGAGAGTTCCTAATCCCACTGGCCAGGACTTCTTAGAGAAACTGAGGAGCTGGCAGACATAGGTACCCAAGGAGGGGCAGCATCCCTGAGGTGGCGGAGATCAGAGCCAGTTATGGAACTGGAGTCTCGGTCGGGCCACTTGGGCGTAACGAATGAGTCAAGAGAGCCCAAGGATACATTCTGCTTTTGGAGACTTCTTAGCCTTGTGATGCTGAGCGAGTCATTTAATTTTTTTCCTCTGTGTGTTTTCTGTATGTTCTTTAGAACTAGAAGGTCTTCTAAGGGTCTAATGATGACTCTTCCAGATCTAATTCTAGGATTCTGACACTAAAGGTCCAATATTCCCTGTTACAAAAACCTTTCCAATGTTGTTTAAAAAATCATCACGAGACAGTTAGGGAAAGATGGATCCTTCCACTCAGAGGACTATCATCACTAGGACATGGAGGTCAGTTTTGTCATCATCATCATCATCATCATCATCATCATCATCATCATCATGGTGCTGACGGCTCGCAGGCTCAGAGCTGGGAGGAGCCTTGGGGGTCACTGAGTCCAGAAGGAAGAATGGTCACTGTCACGATTTACTTGGTTGACTTAATCCTTTGTGGTCTGCAGGACACTCCATGTCTCAGATCGGTGCTCTGATTATGTCCATTTTATAGATGAGAATGTGGGTCAAGGAGATCCTAAAATTGCCTCCCAGGGCCAGTGTCTGAGGCAGGGTCTCACGCTCTGTCTGCTCGAGGTGGGCTCATCTCTACCTCAAGAGCTCCCCCGGCACCAAGCAAAGCATGAAAAACCTTTTATTGACTCTGGGCAACAAAGCTACCTTTTCCCAACTGCCTAGTCCTATGAACTCAGATCCAGGGCTGATACCTAGCGGAGAAGGGCTCACACAGACCGTTCCATTCATGCCCCATCACCTGCACTCACAGCCACGTCTACACCACGGACACCCAAGAGCATAAAAGAAAGAGCCATTCATGGCTAGGGACTGCCCTCAGCTTGAGGGGAGGGGGAAGAGTTGACTTCCCTTCCTTCCAATCTCATCTCCAGCCTCAGAGGTGAATCCCAGGTTCCACCAAGTGTTTGCCTCCTAAAAACCCCTTCAAGGAGATGGAATGGAGCAAGCTCTATGTGGATGGTCGTTCAGAAGACATTTATCCTGACTCTTGGCCACCATTTTCACAAGGCACAGGAGAGCAAGCGAGAAACCAGCCCACTCTGGTCCCAAACGGCTCAGGGATGTCCCATTGCTACCCTCAGGCCTGGGCTTTGAAGGAGCCTCCAGAGCCTCCTTCTTAGGAAAAAAAAACCAAACTCTTGACGATGATGACAATTGTAATATAATAATTGTCCGTTTCCCTACAGTTGGGATTTCCTGCTGCCGGAGGGTCCCTGAGAACCGCGGCAGAGCTGGAGACAAAGAGCATTGTCGTGGCCACGTAACGAGCCCCCCGGGGCCCCTGCCGCTGCCAGCCCCGCTCTCTTTCTCCCTGCCCATCTTCAACAATGAGACAGGAAACTGGACAACCAGCGGCCTCCAGCCCAGCGCTCAGCAGCCGGACAGAATCCTGTCCTTCCTCTGGGACTGTCAGCATTTGGCACCAACTGCTTCCTCTGTCTAGCCCAAATCCCTTAATTCTTTCTTCCCAAGGAACCTGGCACCGAATGCCCTCCGACCGGCCCTCATGGAGCTGCGGGCGACTGACAGGTGGCGAGACGGGCCCAGCAGATGACTGACTGACCGAGGAATCACACAAGCATTTATTAACCACCTTCTAGGCGCCTGCCAGAGAACACCAGTTCTGACCGCATCATCTCAGGTGGGGACCAAACAGGATAATTGCTCCTTGTTGGTTTGTTCAGAACCAAATGGGTGACTTCACTGGTGGTTGGGAATTTCTTGTGAGGGAATGCCCATTACCAGTGCAGACTGGCACCTGGTCTGTAACACATAACCTCTGAGAGTCTGTCTGGTTCACTGAATTCAATCAGCATTTATTTATTTATCTGTTTATCTATTTATTTATTTGTTTGTTTTTTGCTGAGGCAATTGGGATTAAGCGACTTGCCCAGGATCACACAGCCAGGATGTGTTAAGTGTCTGAGCCAGACTAGAATGCAGGTCCTCCTGACTTCACAGCTGGCACTCTATTCACCTAGCTGCCCCCAATTAACATTTATTAAGTGCCTACTATGTACCAGACATTGTGCTAAGTGCTCAAGGCAAAAGTCCCTGCCCTCAAGGAGCAACCGGTTAATGGGGATGACAACAGGCTAACGAGATGCACTTAGGATAAGATACAGACAATAAGGGAAGAGGCTTCCAGTAGAATTTGAGCTGGCACCTGAAAGAAATCAGGAGCAGAGATGGGGAGGAAGTCTGGGCTCATCCAAGGTCACACAGCAACACGTTTGAGAGGCATAATTTGAATCTGGGTCTCCCTGACCCATTCGGAGGGGACCGACTCTTATCTGCTTACGTTACATCACACATCTGACATGGCAGATAAAGCTCAGGACTTGGAGACAGCAAGAATTGAGACCAAACCCTTCCTTGAGGCTACCTTTGTAACTTTAGGCAAGTCAATTAACCTCTGACAGCCTCAGTTTCCTCATCTGTCAAATGGGCAGAAGAACAGCAACTCCCAGGGCTGAAGAGAGGATCAGATGACATAAAACACACAAGGCACTTTGCAAACCTTAATTCACTACATGAATGCTAATGTCACCTTGTTTAATATGTATATGGCAAAGAATCCCCAAATAATTGGAGATGTATACCCACGAAAACGAGTTCACGTACATGTGCACAGCTACACACACACGTTTATCCAACCTGAAAAGCATCCTGGGACCCTGGCGGAGAACAGGAGGAATTAATAAGTGTTAGGGGTCATACAATTTTCCATCCAGGAATCACAGGTCTTTTCACCTGTCACTGTCCTAGAACAGGGAGGCGACCTGTGACCCCTCTGCCAGCCTCTATGTAGGTAGCATGCTATAATGGCAAGATCGCAGTCAGAAGACCCGAGTTCAGCTCCTCCTCCTGCTACTTCCTAGCTAAGGGGCCCCGGACACTTAACAACAAGGAGGAAAGCCTGCAATTGTCCAGTGCGAGTTCTGAGTGTCCCCATGAGATAGATGACACTGGGAGAATTAGTTCCTCTTGCTGGGTCTGCTTTGTTAATCGAAGGGCGGGGGGAAACAACTAGATGATAATTAATATTCTGTCTGGTTTAGAATCCAGCTTTTTGATCAAGATGAGAGGCTTTCACAAATCCCACCGATTCCTCCAAGGGCGAACAAGATTCAGTCAAACGGGGCTCGTGTCCGGCCCCTTCCTCGGCCCTTGCTCCTCCTACCTGTGGGCCACGGCGGCTGCCAGTTTTAAAAAAGAGATCAGCGCCCCCCTCCCCCCGCGCCAGGCTAGCGTTCCCCGTTGTCAGGACTAGAAACAGATCGTTTCTGAGGTTTATGGTTTTGCCAGCTCGGGGAATACTCCGGAACATCACAGTTAATTCACTCAAATGCCGTCCTCGTCTCGTGCTTGAGTTTTTGAGTAAGCAGATGGAGATTTAATGCACAGAATGGGAGGAAAAAAAACCAAGAGGAAAAAAGCTTAACGTGGCAAATCTTCTTGAAATGGTAGTTAAGGAAGACGGGAAAGCAGAACAAAGCCCCGGCTGCTATCATCTTCACTATTTGATAAGGAACCACTTTTGCAAGCTGAGCAAAAAAAAAAAAAAAGATAGAAAAAGGATGAGAGGGGGAGAGAATGAATGATCCGGAGCCTTCCATATTAATATACTGCATTTTGGGGGTCTTTCTTCCTTATGTCAAGTGCTTATCTGACAGGGAGGTGCCTTCTTAATCCTTGCCTATGTATGGCGGCTCAATCAACTGGCTAGTTCTTTTCTGAGAAGATGGGGAGGAAAGCCCCTCTCCCCTAGGCTTGGGCCGGCGGTCTTTTTTATCCTTGTTCAAAATGCATTTATTTTGTATTTACTTGCATACAAGCAGTCCTTCCCCGAGAGAATAGTAGAATTGTAAGCTCTTTGAACACAGACTGTAGCCCAGAGCCCAGCTGGCATATAGAAGGTGCTTAATAAATGCTTGTGGGATTGAAGTGAACGTCCAGGAATCTGCCCCTCCAAAGCAAGCTTCAGCTCCTTGCCAGATACCAGGCCAGGATAGCCCCATCTCCCCCCCACAGAAGTAGGCTCATTCCCTGAGCTGGCACTAATAGTGGCCCTCAGTTGGTTTGGGATCAGTAAGAATAGTTCTCCAGGGAGCCCTGAGCACACCCAGCCTGAACTTGTCTGGTGGAAATGGGCCAGCCTTCCATGTTCCCAGCAGGCAGAGGCTTGGGGAGCGGGGCATGAAGGGGTGGGCGCAGCCGGAACCGTGGGCCTGGGCCCTTGCTACAGCCCTGAGCAGGTAACTCAGGAAATTCCCCAGCAGCACCTCACTGCCCCCTCCTTCTCTGATAAAGGGCCTGCAGGAAAGGGAACTGGAAGTGCACGGATTAGGGGCGAAAATACACAAACCGCAGAAGCCACAATGCTGCTCTGGTCCCAAACTGAGCCAAAAGCAGCTCAGCAAAAAGAAGCTTCAGCCCGGGGGTATACCATTCACAGGGCCGGAGCCCAGACGCCCACCTCCACCATTTGGGGGCCTGCGGGGAGGAGGTTCACCAGATCAGAGCTGCAAGGAGGAACAAGAGACCATGCAGGTCAACCTCTTCAGGTCTCACCTCCTCTGTGGACTCAGTTTCCTCATCTGTAAAATGAGGGGTTGGACAAGATGCTCTCCGAGGTCCCTTCCGATTTCATATCTAAAACCCTATTAGACCTACAGGAATTTCCTACTACAGGAGCATGAGCCCAGCATCCTCTAGAGAACAAGAGAAATCACTCCATGAGTACTAAATGACTGTCAAGCTCTCGTGTTTTTCCCTTTTCTTCTCCTTAATCCAGTGTCAGGACTTGACTTAAGCTGGGTCCCCTATCTCCCCTCTCTGAAAAATCCGCAGATCTACCTCCCCCTCATGCCTGACTCCACACTGCAGGAGCTCCCTGGCGGCTCTGATGCAGGGAGTGGTGCGGGGATGGGGCAGAGGAACGACCCCTCTGAGGGATTCTTGGACATGGCAACCCTCCCCAATCCCGGGGGAGCTCCCGGGGTGCAGCTGCTGCAAAGGCTGAGGTTTCTCTGTCTGAGACTATGACAGAGGCTCTCTGGAATGACACCTGGTGAGGTGTGAGCCCTCAGGCCCAGGAGCATGGAGAGGGTGAGAATCTGTTTACTCACTGCCTCAGAGCTCCCTGAGGAGAGAGAAGATGGGGGAGTGGAAAACAGCAAGAGATTTCAGGTCACTGATCCTGGCTCTGCCCCGATCTACTCTATTCTCCTCAGGGCAGCTCATGGGCTGGCTGGCATCTTCCTATTCCAATCTCAAGAAATCTTCCTCCTTCCCTTAGGAGGATGTAAATGAGGGCAGAAACTTTTGTCTTTGAGTCTCTATGGCAGAACATAATAGGCACTTAATGGATGCTTGTAGAATTATACACACAGTTAAACTTGGATCAGATGTTCATTAACTTTGCGAACTGCTTCCTCCTTCCCCTTTCTCTTTTCTTAAATTCACTGATATAAAGAATGGCTCCCTTCCTGGCTGTGTGACCCTGGGCATGTCACAACCCCAATTGCCTCAAAAAAAGAAAAGAAAGGAAAAGAAAAGAAAAGAAAAGAAAAGAAAAGAAAAGAAAAGAAAAGAAAAGAAAAGAAAAGAAAAGAAAAGAAAAGAAAAGAAAAGAAAAGAAAAGAAAAGAAAAGAAAAGAAAAGAAAAGAAAAGAAAAGAAAAGAAAAGAAAAGAAAAGAAAAGAAAAGAAAAAATTCCCTGAGTAGGAAGAGGGAAGGTTTTTTGGAATCCATGATGATACATTCATTGTGGAGTAAAGGAAATCAGTGTTTGTGGAAATGGAAGGGGCACTGTGACTAGTGATTAAGAAACAATCAGGCTCTTCTATTTTTAAATCCAATGATATAAAGAATGGTTCCTGAGCAGGGAAGAGAGAAGGCTCTTTGGAACCCGAGATGATACATTCTCTGTGCAGTAAAGGAAATCACTGTGGAATTGGAAGGAGCACTGTGACTAGTGATTAAGAAATCATCAAGCTCTTCTATTTTTCCTTTTTTATCTCATTGATCCAAAGTCAAAAGGTTTTGGTTTAAACAAGGCTGGCCTCATGACTCTCTCTGAAAAATTCCCAGATCCACTTCCTCTCTCATCTACCTCCACATTGTGTGAGCTCCCCACAGGCCTGACGTTTACAAGAGATCAATATAATTTTTCTAAAACAAAATCACTGCTGAACAATACAGTGATCCGGCAATTCCAATAGACTTGGGACAGAAAACGCCATCTGTATTTAGAGAGAGAACTACAGAGACTAAACGCGGATCAAAGTGTACTATTTTCAATTTTCTTGTTTTTCCCTTTAGTTGTGATTTTTCTTTCACACAAGACAAATATGTAAATATGTTTAAAATGATTGTATGTGGATAACCTGTCTTGCTTCCTGTCTTGGACAGGAATGAGCCTGTGAGTGAGGTAGGGAAAGAAGGGGGGAAAATTTGGAACTCAAAATCTTACAAAAATGAATGTTGAAAACTATGTGTAAGTGGAAAAATAAAAAACTATTGAGGAAACTCTCACCTGAGCCGCCCCCAAACTTTTGTCTGAGGTTCCTTAGGCTACCCTATTGCTGCAGTCCCTTAGTAGTCTATTCTGGCCAGACTGAGTGTTGTAGTGAAATTAGGGCCGAGCTAGAACCTTGCAGGGTCAACGTGCTCCAAGCCTCTGGACAGACCCACGGGCAAGGTTCTAGGTAGGCCCTGGAGGGTGGGGGCCGGGACCACACCTAGATTTGGACTGGCCGGTGCTTACTGAGGGCTCCACAAGACAAGCCAACAGCCAGAAAGCATCCTGTGTGGGGCACTCTCCACTTTCCCACAAGGGGGGGAGGAACGCCGAAGGGAGGGGGCCCACCGAGGGACCCGGGACCCACTCAGCTTCTTCTGGATCACACTGCAGTCACTAATGGTCATTCCTTTGGAACGGGTCCAAGTCCTGGGCAAGCTCAGGCCCAAGAAGTCTGTGTTCACCACTGGCTTTATTCTTCTCCACAGGCCCCCAAACTGGTCTCCAAACCGAGCCGCCCAGAAGGCCCCTTGTGCTGCTGCTGTTACCTGGAAAGGGTTCCCTCCTGGGGCGAGCCAGAGCCTGAGAGCCGCCCCAGTTTCTGCAGAGGCTGAAGGGAAAGCGCTTCCCTGAGCAGCTGTCGCCCCTGGGAGGGTCTGGATGGACAGTGGAGCAGGACAGTGGGAGAATGGTTTGAGAGAGCTGGCTAGGGCAAGAACCCGAGAGCTCTGAGATGGGCAGCTCTTAGCCATGACACAGAACATGCTCACGCTTCCCTAACTCTGAGTCACACATCTCTGTGTTTGTATACAGTGTGCTTGGGGAACACCGTGGTGTCTGTGCTGGGGGGAGTGCTCCTCAAAACAGGAAATGAGTGATCCCAGGGCTTGTTGACAGCTATTCAGACTGTGGAAAGGGGTGATAGTGATGATGACGAGGGCGGAGGACAAAACAGATCTCTTCCCTTAAGTGGGCGAGATTAGTGGGCCAGACGTCTGCTCCACATGCGGAGATATTTGGAACCACAGCTTCAAATCCCCTGGGGATTGGGGGGGGAGGGTATTGATGCAACCCCTCTGAGGCGAGAGGGACTTTTATGAGAGACCCTGGCTCTGTACTTTCTCCCCTAAGCCAAAGAATCATCCCACTTTCTTTCTATAGCCAAGAGGGTTGGGGTTTCCCCACTTGCCTTTTGGCCATGACTGAAGGCTGAGCTCTCTCACTGGGGACTGGGAAATTAGTCACCCTGTGAAAAAGCAACCTTCTTTACCATACTGAGAGACTGTCCCCCAGTCCCCAGCAGTGCTGGGTAATAAGCAGGGGAGGGAGGAACAGCTCACTCACCTGGAGATTTCTAGGTCGGGGTCGTTTTAGGCCAAAATAGATGGGAATGGTTCATTCTGTCTAAATGTTGGTTTTAATTTCCCATGTGCCTGCCTGGCAGAGAGCTGATGACTCACACAAAATACCTCGCTTGCAAATGTGTCTGTGCAACACACAGGGAGGCGTGTGTATATACACATATACAAAGGTATCTTTTCAAAAAACCACTCAAACATTAACCCCGCTCTGTAAGACACAGACTCTTAATTAGGGGTCCCGAGGGGTCCAGCTGTGGATCAGATGTCAGGGAGGGAGCAGTCTGTAAAGTAGATGGGAAAAAAAAGCTGTCGTCTTGATTTTCACTAACCTCTCACTGAAATTTGGCATTTCGTCTGATCAGAAGCTTCTTTCTAGCTAAAAATCCTCTGGATTTGTGATGCCGTCTACATCAAGGGAGCAGCCTCGCTTTCAGTGTCAGAGATACACCCGGCCGTGCCAGATGCTGGTCACGTTAATGGGGTCGGGGTAGGATGGACACCAGGAAAAGACTTTGCTGACAAGTTTCTTTCTCTTTGTCTCTCTCTGTCTCTGTCTGTCTCTGTCTCTGTCTATCTCTCTGTCTCTCCCTTTGTCTCTCTCTCTCTCTGTCTCTCTCTCTCTTTGTCTCTCTCTCTCTCTGAGTCTTTGTCTGTTTGTCTCTTTTTCTGCCTCTCTCCATCTTTTCCCATGATGCATCCTTGCATGGCTATTATATGAAGGAAAGAGGTAAGGACTGTAAGAGAGAACGAGGGCCTAGTCCTGCTTTTGCCACCTGACCCTAAGAGCGGCGCTGGATCGCTGTAAATTTTTTCGTAGTGAATAAGGAGATAATGTCCAAGCTCTTCTTGCTCAAGAATTCTATGGTTCTGGGGCCTAAATTAAGCCCGTTCTGGAAATTTCGCCCCAAGCTCTGACTGGGCCCCGCGCCATCTTGGACCGCCAACTTTAGGCCCTGCCCGGGCTCACCTACGCTGAGCCCCCGACCCCCGCGCCCAGTCCCCTCCAAGCTTTCCTACCGTTCGTTGTTCAGGGTCATTCTCGGCGGGTCCAGGTTGGGGTTCTCCATGGACTCCATCTGTGGGCAGCGCAGGAAATAGTAGAGCGTGTGCAGGGCGTCGGGAGACCAGCTGATGGGCTGCTGAGGCTGGCGGGCCTGGCGGGCCGGGCTGGTGCCGGGGCACAGGGGATGATGGCACTGCATGTGGTGCATGGCCCGGGAAACCAAATCACCTGCAGGGAAAGGGGGACAAAGGGGGCGAGGTGAGCTCTCCTGCCCCGGGCTCCGCTCCCGCTGCCGCCGTGGGAAAGGGCTGCCTTCCAGCCCTAATTATTATTTACCCCCAGAGCTAAGGGGCGCGGGTGAAACTGCCACCCAGACCCACAGGCCAATTAGCTTCGCCTTTCACTTATGGTCCTGACTTAGCAGCGGGAGGGAGACACTTGGCAGGGCCAGCGGCTCCTGGAGCTTATGCTAATGCGGTTTCTTTTTCATCATCCTGGCTCCCGCCCTCCTGCCAGTTCCCTCCACCTCCTTGGGCCAAGGAAACCCACTGCTGCCCCTTCATCCTCATGCTCTCTGTCCCTTTGTCTATCTCTGTGTCTCTCTGTCCCTGTCTCTGAGTCTCTTTCTTTGTCTCTCCATCTCTGTCTCTGTTTCTGAGTCTTTGTGTCTCTGCCTCTTTCTCTCTCTGTGTCTGCTTGTCTCTTTTTAACTTTGTCCCTGTCTCTGTGTCTGCCCATCAGACTCGCACCCTGGGGCACCGGCGGGTGTGGGGCAGAAGCCGCAGCCCCTGCACCCTGACATGAGGACTTGCGCCATTTCGGCCCTGGGGGAGGCAGGCCACCCTCACAGAGGGGGCTTCCCCTCCTGGCTCTGCAGCTTGCCAGGCCTAGATCTTGGGTGAGCGGTTTAATTACTTTCCCTGGGCCTCAGTTTCTTTACCCATAAAACGAGGGGCTGAGACTAGACTGGCCCCCCGGTCCTTCCAGGGCTGCACCCCGAGCCTGGCTCTGTTCTTATTGCTGGAGGGACCTAAGGCAAAGGGTCTCTGTTTCTTTCTCTGGAAATTAAGGGGCTTGGGCGGCAATCTCTAAGGCTTTTTCCAGCTCAAATGGGCCCCACGATAGGCTCTCAAACCCTCCAGTTCCCAGAACCCACAGAGGTTTTCAGAACTCCTTAACTTTCCCCAAACTGAGCACAGGAAATCTCCCTCCATTGTCCGCCCGCTGACAATGCTGAGAAAGGATGGGACCAAAATAGCTCTGGGCACCTGCAGGCCCCTCGGCAGGGCAGGCCGGGAGGGGGCGGGGGCAGCCCTTTCTCGGACCCCTCCGGCTCTGTGCCCAGAAATGCAGGCATGAGGGGGCCTGAGAGGAGCGGGGAGGCGCCATTAAGCTCCCTGACCCCCTTTGGAACTTCTGAACCCAGAAAACATCAGAGATTCCTATCAATGCTGGGGAGGAGGGGTCAGTCCTGGATTCTGTCCCTGAAATGCCATACAACCCCAGCGTGAAGGCCTTAGAATCCACCTAGTCCAGGTGAGGAAACCGAGGCAGTTGACTTGTGTCCTCCACCCCCAGGAGGAATAAATCAGTGGCTGATGCAGGACTAAGATCCAGATAAATCTTAACTGAGCTCCTTCCCTGGAGTCTGGCGCTCAGCCCCTGACAGAGTTCTCTCTCCCAAGCCCGGCCTGGCTGAGGAGGGCCTAGTCATTGTTCCTGTGCTCTGAAGATCCTATTTGGATTAGGCAGAGTTCCCGCTAATGAGTTTCAGGGATGCAGGGGATGATCAGCAAACAAGGCTGAAGTGTCAGCACATCTCCATCCCCTCCACAAGCGGCTCACCCCCAGCTGAGGCCCCGGCCCAGCTCCCGCCTCATTTCCTGCGGTCCCAGCTGAGAGGGTCTGGAGATCTCTCCTCACAGAGCCCACGGTGCCCGAGTTGACCCAGGCTAACAAGGGCCGAGGGGAGGAAGCCCGGGATACAAACATCTGTCTGTGCTCTAGGAGAATTTAAGGGGCACTAAAAAGACCACTTAAGGGGTGGGGAGGGGGGCTCAGATGAAAGCAGGTTGCAAGATTAATTGCAAAACCAGCCAGCTCTGGGCTGGGGGCACACACCCGATGGAGGGGAGAAGGCACTGCCAGCGGCCGGCCCCATCCCACCCCCTTTTCCTCTTCAGAAATGATCATGATAACCGGGCCAGGGAAAATGCTCCCCGCCCCTGCGGGCCCAGCCCGCCAGCATTCAAACCACCCTTTCCCTTCTCTCTCTCATTCCCTGAGACTCCCTTTGGAACCGGGCACACGAGCACCTCAGAAAGAACCTGGGCTGTGGCACCGCGTGGCCGGGCCCTGCCCTCCGGCCTCCCAAAGCCAGGAGGACTTGCTTCATCAGCCTCCTGGCCGGGCTCCCTCGCCAGGCGGCCTCCCCCTCGGCACGGCTCTCTCAGCTGCAATAAGCTGAAACCTGGCTCCCGTCTCTCCCGGCCCGAATGTCATAATTCTTGGCAAGGCCGCAGGAAGGAAAAAGCCAATAGCATCAAATGAAAATCGTGCTGAAATGCTATTTCAAAGGCACAATGAAAGAGAATTAAAAAAAATGCTATTGGAGAAGTCTCGGGTAGCCTCCGGCCCAAATCCAGGACAGGATGGAAACTGGAGGCGACCTCCCAAGGCTTCCTGACATTTTCTTTTCTTTGGGCCTCAGTTTCCTTATTTGTAAAAGTGAGCTGGTTACTCTGGAGGAACTTTCCACCTTTGTTTTCTTTAATTTTTCAAAATAGTGTTTTGTTTTTCTAGCTACACGCAAAAATAGCTTTCAGTATTCGTCTTTGTAAAACTTTGTGGAAATTTCCATCTTTCAATCTACGATCCTCTGAAAGAGAGGCAAGGAGTCAGAGAGGACGTGAGGTGCTTCTGAAGACCTTCACGAGCCCTGCTGACACCTCCAAATGAATGAGGACCCAGAGCCGGGCGGTCTCCACCATTTCAAACAAGGTGGCGCTGCTCTTCTGCCAGCGCTGACTGGCTCCCCCCACCCTGGCACCTTCCTGGCAGACTGCCCGTCTGCCCGGCCCCAGAACGGCCTTCTCAGGGTTCTCTCACTACATGTTTTCACTTAGTTATTAGAGCTTTTTTCCTCTACTTCATTAGGCTGAGGACCCAAGCCCCAGCACACTGGGTCCCCCTGGTTTCTTTTTGGACTGACCCAGAGGTATGATGGGACTAGATTTGGAATAATAATAGCTAACAGCAAATAAAATATGCATATTATACATGTATGAGTATGTATAATATATATGTATATACAATATACACGTATAAATATATAATAGATGTATATATAATATACATGTATAAGTATATGTATGTAGACAATACATGTATAAGTATGTATATGTGTAAATATATAACATACATGTATGCGTATATGTATACTATATATGTATAGTATATATAATATACATTATTTGTATATATAATATGCATGAATATATACTGTCTATATATAAAATACATATATTGTATACATATAATATATATGTATATAACATACATAAGTATGTATATAATATATATTGTGTATATATAATATACATATATAAGTATATGTATAATATACATGTATAAGTATGTATATAATATATATATGTGTGTGTGTGTGTATATACACACACATATTAGTGCTTGTGATGTGCCAGGCACTGGGCTAAGTACTTTGTAGTTATTCTCTCATTTATTTGATCCTCACAACAATTCTAGAAGGTCTATGTCATTACTGTTCCCATTTTGCTAAGAAGGAAATTGAGGTGGATCGAGACTAGGGAACTTGCCCAGGGTCACACAGCTAGGAAGTATCTGAAGCCACATTTGAACTCAGGTCTTCCCGACTCCAAGCCCAGGGCTCTCGCCACTGGCCACGTAGCTGCTCTAAAGCAATGGTTCTCAGAGTGTGATCCAGAGAATTCTGGGGTCAGGAGTTGGTCTGAAACCCTTTCAAAGGGGCTACAAATTCAAAATTCGTTTTTATTTCTCATGTGGTAAATATCTAACTATAACCCACATGATAAAAGTCACTTTGGACAGATCTTCAATTTGATTTTTTTCTCTGAGGCAATTGGGGTTAAGTGACTTGCCCAGGGTCACACATCCAGGTAACACAGAAGTGTTATGAGGCCAGATTTGAAATCTGGTCCTCCTGACTGCAGGGCTAGAGCTCTGTCCACTGCACCACCCAGCTGCCCCTCCAATTTAACTCTTAATAATTTTAAATTTATAAAGGTCTACTAGGAGCAAAAGTTTAAGAACCGCTGCCCTAATGGATTAGAGCTTAGAGGTCACCCAATCTCACCCTTTCCATTTGCTGAGCAGGAAATGAGCCCAGAATTGGAGACAGCTCACCTAAAGAGGCACAGTTAGTTGGAAATGGCAATAATTGTGATAAAAAACAATGCTGGTCATGGTTAATGATAACAAAAGTGGCTTTTATGTAGAGCCTTAAAGTTTGCAAGGCAAACCCTGACCCCTGGAACCCAATTTCGAATTTGAGAGTCCTTTCCACAAATCCCCCTTTCTCAAGGTGAGGATCTCCCCTTTCCACCAATTAACCATCCAAAGCTTGATGATCGGGGGGCTTCGTGGCCGTCCCTCTTCATAAAGCAACAAATAAAAGAGCCAGAATGGAAGTGAAATTGAGAGCAGCCTCATTTATCCTGATTGTCAGGGAGAAGTGGATTTATTTTTTTCCTTTTTCTTCTCCCTTCCCCCTCTCCTCTCTCATCAGGTTTTCCCAGTGGGGAGGGGTGAAGAACAAAGAGCAGCCTTCTGAGCTTCCTCTGCAGTTGGGCCCATAAGAGACCGATACTTCTCAACCTGTCAGGCAGGCTCAGTAAGGTGCAGACGTTCAGGAGCTAATGAATATCAAAACTTTCATGGGCTTTTTAGGGACCAGCTGTTAGCCAAGTATCGCCAGCCTCCTCCCGCACTCCTCACATCCTTCCTCCCCCTTGCGGGAAGGGGGTGGGGGGGTAGGCAGAGGATCCTGGCTTTGGGGGGGGGGGGCAGAGGCGCCCAACTACATCAAAGAGCCTTCTCTATTGCCCGGGATGAGTCAGGATGCTGCAGCCGAGTGGGAAAGCACTTCCCAGGTGCTCCGGAGGCGCCAAACCCCGGGCCAGAGACAGAAATGGGAAACTAGGGGCGTTCCTGGTCTCGAGAAGCTTACACTCTAAGGGGGGGGGGCGGGGCGGTGTTCCACATATAATGCAGGGCAGTGCAGGTGGTGAGAGCCCGCGGACCTTAGAGAACAGTGAAGGGGGTAGATGGCCCCGTACCAGGAGGACACGGAGGCTGGCATCCTGCCAACAGTGGGCATGGCGTGCCTGTAGGAGACTGGGCAAGAGGCTAATGAGGGTTGATGATGAAAGGTCCTGACTCCCCTCACCTGTCTTCTGGCTGACCACTGGGCTTCTCTCAGCTTAAAAACACTGGGAGGAGTCATGGCACAGCAGGTGGGCAGAAGCCTGGGGTTCCACCACAGACAAGTGGCAAGGAGGGCATCAAAGCCATTGGGAAAGTCAGTGGGAAGCGAGGTTCTCTCTCCCTTCCCACAGATCCTTCCCTCTCCCTTCCATCTTCCCCACGAATGCCGTGGGTGTGGCAGCCGCCCTGAATGAGAAGGAAGCAGGTTTGATTCCAGCCCAGATCAAAGTGCCCCCACCAAAGGACCCGTACTTAGCCCACAGAAGCCTTCACGAGGCCAGACTGGCAGGGTAACGTAGTAGAAAAAGAAAAGGTGCTCTAGACTCTTACACCCACGCTGGTGGTTTGGGGAAAGTCTACCTACTCAATCTCATCTCTTTCCCCATCTGCAAACTGTAATAATTGTAATTATAATCATAATAAAAGCAAATACATGTGTTGTCTTGATCATATTTAATACAATTAATTAATATAATTATCAATAAATATTTAGATAGCTCCCTAAGGTTTTGGATCTTATTTGACTTTCACAACTTTATGAGGTAAGCCCTTCTTTATTTTTATTTTTGACAGGCTCTATAATTTAATCGGGAGAGGAGAACTCCCTTTCCCAAGGTAGACCATCACCTTTTCTGAAACTTGTAGTTTTATAGCATTGATGGGAGGGCACTGAGAGGTTAAATCACTTGCACAGGGTCACACAGCTGGTACAGTCTGACGTGAAATCGGAATCCAGGTCTTCCTGACTCTGATTCTTTATTTGCTAAGTCATACTGCCTTTAGGAGACAATTAAGTCCAGATGAGAAAAATAAGGGCTGAGACGGGTTAATGATTGGCCCGGGGTCACACAGTTAGCAGGAGTCAGAAGCCAGATTCGATCTATGCCATTTAGTCAATAAATGTTTATTAAGTGCCTACTGTGTGCCAGATACTATGCTAAATTCTGGGAATACAAAAAGAAGCAAAAGCAAAATTTCCTGCTTCAAGGACCTCACAATTCCCTCCCCAGTCTAATGCAGGGGAAAACAACAAGCAAACAACTGTATCCAAACACACATCCCCAGATGTCCTCTGAGACTGTTTGCCTCTGAAGCACTATCTAAAAAGAGAGGTGGGCAACATCATCAGTCCTTTTCGATGTAAATGTGAGTGATCATTATCACTTCTACCGCTGAGCTCTTTTAGACAGTAAGTGCCAAGTGCCACAGCCCTTCGCCAAGATGGCCCCGATAGGCTGAAGCCTGGGACTTGTGGCGCCGTGGATGGTAAATATTTGTTGTTGACAAAAGTCAAGAGGGAAAGACATTCCCGGCTGAATCCCAACCTCAGAGACTCCGTAACCTGCTGGGCCCTATTGCTCCCATTCTTCACTGCAGCTGGGAATATCTGAGCTGACGAGCTGAATTTTGCTCCAGACTCACCATTAGTTTGTAGCAAATAATCTTGAAGGAATAATTTTCTTTTTCTTTTTAGAGAAAGAAGGAAGGGAAGAAGGGAGCAAGGGAGCAAGGGAGGAAGGAAGAAAGGAAGAAAGGAAGGAAGGAAGGAAGGAAGGGAGGAAGGGAGGAAAGGAGGAAGAAGGAAGGGAAGGAGGTAAGGAAGGGAAGGAAGGAAGGGAAGCAGTAAAATACCAAAATTTCCAGCAAAAGGACCAAGAATCCATTACAAGCTTATAGACCAATAGCCCAACTGGATGGAGAGGGAAGTTCCTGCCTCAACACTGCTTGGTCAATTACTTCTTTGTGCCCTAAGCATATAGGGTCCACTACTTCCCCAATCCTCAACTGCCCTAATGAGATCAGTGGGGTGAATTCATACAGGGATGGGAATTTATACATGGACATTTCTCAGTTATGTTGGACAAGATGAGCGAGAGAAAAGCGACCATTTTCCAGTTCCCGTCCCTGTCCCCCCCCACAATCGTGCCCACCAGGAAAGGCCCGACTCACTCAGTTCCGAGATGCTCCCGACGCAGGTAGCCAGCAAGGACTGCTCCAGCGTCCGCAGCTCCAGCTGGGCATAGGCGTCGGCTCGCTCATCGTTGCCCAGGGAGCCATCATTATAAGGGCTGAAGTAGGCAGGCAGGGAGAGGACACCTAGGGAGGAAATGAGGCAGGATGGTTACGAACTGGGGGGAAAAAGGGACGAGGAGCCAAGAACCCAAGTCACAGCCTCTCTGTGCCCAAGGAGACTTCCAAGGGCACAAGATGAGCACACGCTTCGAGAAATCTCCTCTGAGATGTACTGTGTCAGCCAGCCACCATTTACTCCCCAAGGCCGTCTGTTCCATGCTGGGATGGTGCTAATTGTTGGGACTCCCTCGCTTTAAAAATACTTCTTTTCAATTCCCAACCACTGTTCCAAATTTTGGCCGATGGCGATGAACAGAGCGGGTCCAATGCCTCTTCCATGCGACAGCCTGATATCTGAGGACGGCTATTGTGTGTGCCCCATTCATTCTTTCATTCAGTCACCACTTATCAGGCACCGTGCTAAGCACTGGTGATACACAGGCAAAGACATGGGCCCTCTGTTCAAGGAGTTGGGGATCTAATGGTGGTGGTAGGGGTTTCAGGACTGGACACAACCCTTCAGAGTACAGAGGGGCGATGGCCTCCCTACATCCCCTTCTCCATACCTGCCATTCTATTTTCCATCTGTGCCTTTCCCTAAAATACTCTCCCTCTTCCTTCTATCTCTTCTTTTTGTTGTTATTTTTTGAGGTGATTAGGGTGCTCAGAGTCACCCAGCTGGTACGCTGTCAAGTATCTGAGGCCAGATTTGAATTCAGGTTCTCCTGATTCCAGGACCGGTGCTCTATCCACGGCAACACCTCGCTGTCCCACCAATTATTTTGGAATATTTTTATATGTATCTTTTATCTCCCCATAAGGTTACATCATAAGCTCTCTGCAAACAGAGATGGTTACATGCTTTGTACTGAACTTGTATCCTCAGCAGCTGGCAAAGAGTTGGGGCTCAATAAATACTTGTTGACTGACTGATTGATACTTATAAAGCAATGAGTCAAAGGAAACAAAGCCCTCTCTTTGGGACCCATACAAAGAATTGAAACTCTTCTACTTTGGTGATACAAGCAGAAGCCAATATTAGTTTCCATCCCTCAAACCCGAAAGAGTCATTTGCCTTCATGCCTGCAGATTTTCCTAAGCTTTCTCCTCTCCTCTTCATGTCAAGAAAGGAGAATATCAACACTACAAAAGACCTTTGGAAAAGGCCACTGGGCATTTCTGATTTTTGCCTGGATGACCCAGAGGTGGACAGATTGCTGCCCAAGAGTCACCCTCCCCCAAGCACCCAGCGTGATACCTTGGGAAATGAGGAAAATGTTATCTAAGCTTGGATGTTTAAAAGCTTTGAGCACAGAGATACTTAGAATAATCTTCTGAACTTTTAGTGTTCCCCCTTCAGTGTAATCTCTCAACCCTTCTGCCCAAAGGTACTAGAAGATACATCCTTATTTTAAAGATTACGTTTTTTTTTTTTAATCCACACCATTTTTGGAGAAAAGAATATTGCTAAAATGGGTTTGGAAATCCCAGGGCTGGGACAAAATCCTGAGGATCACTGAGTATTACCATGATATCTTCCGAACCACTAGAAAATCCATGTATCTGAGTAATGTATTCTAAACATTTTAATGGACCGCTGCTATAATAAATCCCCAAGTCTCCTTGTCTAGTCTTACATCCTGACTTGATGGGAACCTTGAGGTACTTCCTTAGCTCCTCTGAAATAACCGCATCTTCATCCTTCTGCTACACAGTCCCCAATAGAACTTTTGTTTCCTTAGTTTTGGGGAGTTTTCCCCGCTTTGGTCCATGTCAGCTCTGCCGCTGCTCATTGGCCCGATCCTGTCTTGGTTGGGCCAGAGACTGGGTATGATGCGATCCCTCCTCAGCCCCTTTGCTCGAAACACATCCGTTCACATCCGGCTCTGACTTGGCCAAGAATTACATCAGGCACTTCCTAGAAGTCTCTTTCACTCAGAGAAGGGCTAGAGTTGGTCCCCAGGGGTTTTGAATTCTATAGTCCAGTTCCCTAAAAGGGAAGCTCTTGCAGCCAGCTGTGTAACCAGAATAATTAGGAAGTGTAAAATTAAAACAAACCAAAAGAAATAAAGCCAGCAACAAACAACAAAAAACCCAAATCCCAACATCGGTTAGCCCGGGAACCTGAAAACTCAAACCTCACAGTCCTCCAACCAAACTGGAAGCCATTCCTACACATCTCTAAGCTGTTCCATGAAGCCATGTCGCCATCTCTTTTTTTGCGTAATCCTAAACAACAACACCGGTGACATGTGGATAAAATTTACAACCTTTAGGACAGTGGAATTGGGAGTTCAGCTGACTTACAAAAGGATTCAAACACAGCCACAGAATTCTAGCAGAACCTAAAAACAGTCACCAGGCGTCTATGTTTATAATTCTTCCTTTTTTCTCAAAGGGCTTCCACTTCATACTGCCAGAAAAACAATGGTTAGGGCATAAATCAACCTTTGATCTGAGTTACAATTTATTCTTCTGTAAATTGAAGACAATATTTGTAGTACCTCCATTCCGGGGTTCCTTATCAATTAAACTTAGATTTGTAAAACACTAACAATACCAATTATTAATTGACCCAAACCTCCTCCGGCTCCTGATGTCAGGTGATTATGAAAGGGGAGCAGAAAACAAGTCTTCCTAACCATACGTCTGGTGTTCTATCCACTGCACCACCTAGCTGCCCCTAATTTAGGAAGCTACTTTTTGCCAAAATTCTCCCCAATCGGTCAAGAACATCTAAGGTAGCTCATCTTACCCACGTCTCCAAAGTTATACCTGGGCACACAAGGAATTACTCTTTATTTCCCTTTAGAGGAAATTTGCCTGGGAATCCCTTCCCCCACATGTTTTCTTAGGAGCCTGATTCTGAGGTAGGGTAGGGCCATAAGCTTCTGAAAATAAAAATTATACTGCCCCACTAAATGGTTTCCAAATAGTTTATGTAATCCAATCCCTTTTATTTTTTCTTTTAAAAACAGGCTGCAAATGTTTCCATTCTCAGAAGTGGGACTATATAGTAAGTGCTTTTTTCTTTCTTTCTTTCTTTTTATAAGCAAACTCATGTATGCTCCTTTTACAGTGGCCGTAAACTAAAGGGCGACTTCTTCCTATGAAACCCAGGTCAGAGTTTAAGGATATATATCAAAGACTTAGAAGAAACTCCATAGGTTTAACTCTCTCCTGCCAATCTTAGCCCAAAGGAGATTTTTTTTTTTTGAACAGGGAAGAAAAAAGAAAAAAGGGAGGAATTTGGCAAAAATATACCTGGTTATGTACAATGGAAAGGGCATTGGATTTTGGGTCAAAGGAGTTGGATTCAAATTCAGCTTTGACCCATACTAGCTGTGTGACCTCGGACAAGTCACTTATCGTATCTGAACCCCAGGCCTTTCCCACTAAGTCATAAACTATCACCATATGTGATGATGGAATGATTTCCCATACTTTCCAGTTTCTTTGTGATTCTTATAAGATATTCATAGGACCACAGATCCAAATGAAAAGGCTATCCAGTTTGACAACCTCTTTTTTTACAGATGAGGAAACTGAGGCTGAACAAAGATCAAGCAGGTAATGAGCATCGGAGGTGGGACTGAAAGCAAAAACCAGTTGATACTTTCTATTAGAGCAACAGGCTTCAGCTGAGATCTCTGTCAGGATGCCTACAGTGGGGTTCCCAGAGTAATTCAATCACAGAGTGCCGGAACTGATCACCATTACACAGTAAAACAATAATTAGCCTTTATCACTACAAGAATCTGCCACAGAAAGAAGAGGGAGATCAAAGGCAGAGGGGGGCGATGGGCACATTGTTTGGAGACCAGCATCTCAGATTTCTTGTTGGAAAGAAAGGAAATAGCATTAATATCGTATCCAAGTCCTATTTCCCTTCCCAAGCCTGTAAAGTCCCTTCTTCCTGCTGCATTGGGGAAAGGCCCAAGCTGGGCCCCCTTTTACTACAAAGCTGCCATTGTCCCTCTCATCTTGTGCTAAAAGCTATAGCGTCCTATTCTTCCATGGGGATTCCCAAACAAGAAAATAAATCCCCAGATAAAGGAGAGGCTCTCTGTAAATGATAAACAACTGAGAGCCTGTGGGAGGGTGTCTGGATTTGGACTTGGAAGTTCAAGGTCTACATCTTTGTGACTTGGGGCAAATCGCCTTATTTATTTATTCACGTGTGTGTGTGTGTGTGTGTGTGTGTGTGTGTGTGTGTTGTGCCCCAGTTTCTTTATATGTAAGATGAAGGGACCTGATCATATGATTTCCAAACTCTTTTCCGTGATCCATTCCATGATCTACCATTTACAACTGAAGGATGCTGGTCTTGCGATTCTTTCTGGAGAACTGTGCCTCCCAGCTAACACAAGTCCCCCTTTTCAAGGAAGGGAGAAGCTGCATTTTTGCAAGATGTTTAATTTAGAGCAAATATCCCTTTTACTGCTAAGCCCAGCAGACAGCTGCTGGGAATCGGGGTGAGCCAAGGTGGCAGCAGTCATATGTTGTTGGTTAAAACCTGCCTCCCCCCTTTTTTAAGCTGAAAACTAATAAAATGGAGTCTGTTCCCAGTCATTTCCCCTCTGGGCAATACTCAAATAAAGCCAGGGGAACCAAACCAGATCAATTTCAGGAAATTAAACCCAAAGGTGAACTTTGGAAAGCAGGAGGAGCAGTCTCAACACTGGGCTGGTGGTCCGGTGGGCGAAGGCTCGGACCCCTTCACCCTTTCCCTTTGAAAAAGATCCCTTGTTATTGAGAATTTATTAAGAGGTCCTGGGTGGCCTCGATTACAAGATACAACATCAGAGAAAGGCCTGGAGAAAGTCGACTTAGAAAAAGTGTTATAGCAGAAAAGGGTCCTGGCTTTGGAGAGAGGGGGCCAGCATTTATTATTCATGAGACCTTCCTGGGTCTCCTGGCCTGGACAACAGCGCTCGCTTTTCCCATCTGTCAAATGAAGAGATTGGTCTAGATTAAAGCTTCTTAAGACTAGGGGTCATGACCCCTTGTGGGGTCATATAATTGAATATAGGGGTCGTGAGATGATTATTTATTATCAGTAAATGTACTTATTTTATATCTAGGGCCACATAAAAATTTCTCAGGTGAAAAGGGGAGTGGAAAAAGTTTAGGGGGCCTTGGTCTTTATCGAGGGGCACGTTTGTAGACAGATTTTGAGGGGGAGGTCTGTGAATGTCAATTGGAAAGAAAATTGCACCTATTGATACCATTGTTTACTTTGTAATTCAATAAATATGTATATATATGTATACACACACATATAATATGTACTTATGTATATGAAATCGTTACTGCGATAAGGCTTCATTAGATTGTCAAAGGGCTCCATGACTTACAAATTTCAAGAAATCCTGGATTCGATGGCCCCAAAGTAAAGCATACCTCCTTCCTCTTGGTAGAGGGATGGTGGTCTACAGGCAGAAGGAGGTACATGTAGCCATATGTGGGCAATTTGTGTTACTTAGATGTTTCATTGGTTCGATGTTAAGGGAAAGGAGGAAGGAAAGGAAAGGAGTTATTGGGAAGTGACAGCGATGAGACAGAGAGACAGAGAGACCAGAGAGAGAGAGAGAGAAAATTGGAGAGAGAGGGAGAACAAGCTAAAGTATTTCAGAGAAAAAGAAAGGTGGAAAGAAGAAATGAAAGAAAAGAGAGAAAAGAAAAGACAAAGAAAGGGAAGAAGAAAAGAGAAGAGAAGGAGGGAAAAAGGAAGAACAAAAGGGAGAAAAAAAAGGAAAAAAGGAAGGAAGGAGGAAGGAAGAGAAGGAAAGATGTGAGGCAAACTCAATCTTTGTGGCTTTCTTTTTGACATGGAGGATGCTATTGCAGTAAGTATGTGAAGAAGAGAAAACAATGGGACCACCGAAGAAGCCTTAAAAGTTTGGGGCACGAAACTAGGATTCCCATGCCCTCCTGGGCAGCTGGTGTTGGCCAGACAAGAACTGGATGCCGAAGCTCAGGCTGGGAATGGGCACGGAGGATGGTGCCAACTCTCTGGGCCAGGAGAGGACAGGAGTAGTGCAGGGTCAGAGCTAAGGTTTAAACCAAAGTGACCCATGGTCAGGGAGGAAGATGGCAAAATGGCTGTGGGCCAGGTCAAAGGCATCAGGAGTCTTGGCTTGCAGCCAACAAGCTGAACAAGAACAAGGTTGGCCATGGCCAGCCCGATGCGGTCAGGAACGCCAGCAAAGGAGGGTTTAGCCAGAAGCCCAGAGGAGGCTTTGTCCAGCAGGCTTGGGGTGGCCAGGGCAGACTCCAGGGTCTTTTCTGCCAGACGCCGGGACCCGTGTACGTCCCACAACACACACACGTCCCCACAATCTCCCCTTCCATCTAACCTCGATTATCCCACGGGGACTAACCAAGGTCACGATAGAGGTAGTGGCAGGCAAAGGGGTGGGGCGGGAGAGGGGGAGCCTATCCATTATTCTGGACATGACTGACAGATGCCCGCTTTCTTCTGGGAGCCCAGGGAGAAGAAATCTGACATTTTGCCCCAGCATTTCCTACTCGCAGAATGACTTTGCCATTCGCTCCTCAGAGAGGTCATTTCTCCTCAGCAACAACAAAAAAATTAGTCAGAAAGATATGGGGAGGTTCAAATCCCACCTGCCACAGCTACTGGCTGAGTGATCTGGGGATGTGTCTGAACTTGAGGGGGTCAGGTGGCTCAGGAGGTAGAATGCTGAAACTGGAATCCGGAAAACCTGAGTTCAAATTCTGCCTCATACTAACTGTGTGATTTTGGGGCAAGTCATTTAACCTTTGTGTTCTGCCTCAGTTTCTAGCCTCTACCTCCCAAGGCTGTTGTGAGGATTAAGTAAGACAGTTAAACTGTAAAGCTCGTTACAAAGTGCTCTCTAAATCATCACCATCACATCATCATCACTTAACTTTTCAAGTAACCTGTAAGGGTTTGGTTTTTTCTTACCCTTTAGGGACATTATGGTCTCTTCCAGAAGTCTTGTATAGCCTAGGGACTTCTTAGCAGAATTATGTATTAAAATGCATTAAACACATATGATTACTAAAAAAAAACAAAAAAAACAAAAAAAACCAATTATATTGAAATACATTTGTTAAAAATATAGTTCATGTTCTCTGAAGGACTTATGATAAAAAAAAAAATCCTATCCATAGCTAGACAAGGAAGTGATTGTGTATGAATACAGATTGAAGCATCTGTGTGTGTGTGTGTGTGTGTGTGTGTGTGTGTAAAAATATATATAATTCAGGGATTCCATGTTAAAACCTATATTCTTGCATGATTAACCCATATCCTATTGCTAGCTGTCTTGGGAGGGGGGAATCTGGAACACAAGTTTTGCAAAGGTGAACTGTGGGAACTGGGGTGTGGATCTTAACATTTTTTCCCTTTATGATCGGATTTTTCTTGTGCAGCAAGATAATTGTGCAAATATGTTTACACATATTGGATTTAAGACATACTTTAACATATTTAACATATATGGGACTACCTGCCATCTAGGGAAGGGGGTGGGGGGAAGAAAGGGAAAATTTGGAACACAAGGCAAGGGTCAATGTTGAAAAATTATCCGTGCATATGTTTTGAAAATAAAAAGCTTTAATTAAAAAAAAAAAAAGAATTGTGTCCTTGACACCAAGATGGTAGGTTTAATCCTTGTTGGGAAATCTCAGCGCCAACCCATTCCCACTAATGGAAAAACAATGCGGAGCTTCTTATAGAAGGTGCTTCATTTATGAAAGATGGCATCACATTAGGAAGAACAGTGTTAACTTTAAGTCAACAAATGAAGAATGACTAAAACTACAAGAGAACAACAGGGCCCAAAATAAGGCAAAGCCCTGTGTACGACGCCTCCTCCCACAGCCAACAGCTCCCTATCGACTCTGAAAAGACTTAAAAAAAAATTGCAGTGATGACACTGAAACAAGGGAGCCTCTGGCCTCTTTCCAGATCAATAATGCAACGGGGATGTTCCCTTAAAAGCCAAAGGGAGGGTCAACATGCTGATTTTATTTGACTTTTTGCTGATGCAGAAATACAGCCTTGGCTGGGTGCCGTGTGCAGGAGCCAGCCCCTTGGAATCTGGGGTCCTCTCAATAGCATCCCAACGTGATGATGACTCAAGGCTGATTCAGGGGAACACTCCTGGGTAGGACTTCCGGCGTCACTGAGTTGTTGTCCAATACAAGCAGTGACATCACCCCCAGCCTCACTGAGGCTGTGGGAGAGAGAGTGGTGTCCGCCGTACGCTTCACTTCATGCTGGGAGGATGGAGCTGAAGCTTCCTTCCTGGTCTGGGTTCTGAGAAAGGGGGGGCTGACATGATTTCTTTTCCCTAAAATGCTCTTTTCTGCCCAGCCCCAGGACCAGGAACTGGGAGTTCTGCTCCTGATAGGAAAGTGGCTCTTGGGGGGGTGGGGAGAGGGGAGGGATGCAAAGAAGAGGTGGGATGATGTCCTTCAAAGCAGCTCCAAAAACCCCCATATTATCCCATCTCAGTCAGTCTTTTGCCCTTCTCTCCTTTGCTCCAGTCTCTGATGAAGAGGGGAGCCTTCTGGCCAAAAGAATTGTGCTCTTGACCCAGTAAGAGGCAGAAGGTGGACATGGTGCTGACCTTGGAGTTAGAAAGACTTGGCTTAGAACTTGCCACCATTCACTGTGTAACCAGGGACAAATCACACAATTTCTGGGAGCTTCAGTTTTCTCATCTGTATAATGGACAGAGGCAGCATACTCTAGGGGAGAGGTGGCCATAGAATCAGCACCTTGGAAAATTGTGTAGCCCTAGCAACTCTCTGACTATAAACTGCAAACTAATCAGTCTGCAAACACAAGTACCTACTATGCGTTGGGCAGTAAACAATATAAAATACAATATTGGGATGATCTCTACTCGTGTGGAGATTATAATAATGGCCACCAAGGAGTAGAACCAATGAGTTCATCAAGAGTTAAGATTAGTGGGGACACGGGACAGACGTTGAGGAATACCCACAGTTGGGGGGCATGACCTGGATGATGAACCAGCAAAGGAGATCGAGGAGTCATCAGATAAGTGAATATGAACAAAAGGCAATAGGTTGAGGAGTGAGGGGTTTGGGTTTTTTTTTTTTTTTTTAATTTTTTTGTGAGGCAATTGGAGTTAAGTGACTTTCCTAGGGTCACACAACTAGGAAGTGTTAAGTATATGAGAACAGATTCAAACTCAGGGCACCAGCTCTAGAGTCGGTTGGACCTATCCACCGTACCATCTAACAGCCTTGGAGAGTTTTTTAAGGATAGGAAAGACCTGGGAATATTTTAAGGAAGCAGGGAAGAAATGAGTAGTTAGGGAAGGTTGAAGATTTAAGACTGAGAGAAGAAAATAGTTGAACTTGTGGACTTTTTGAGAAAATGGAAGGGCACGGGATCATGGGCAGAGGTAGAAGGGTCGGTCTCGGCAAAGAAAAGTGCCACCATCGTCACACCACAAATCAGCAGGAGTTTCCTTATTTTTGACTTGCCTTTGTACTCTCAACATCTATCACAGTGCCATGGTACCTGGTACACAGTAAGGACTAAATAAATGCTTGCTGAATTGAAACTATAGGTGCATGATGTTTCAGGAATGGATTAATTTTGTGGATAATAATCTAATAGTGCCACCGGTTTCTTTTACCAAGAGGCAAACAAAATCAAAACAACACGGTTAATAATAGATTCTATCATGGGACAAATGAGAAGAGTAAAAAAATTAAGACAATGTCTGAGAGAGCAAGAATAACTGAGGCTTCAGTTCCAGATTGAGAGAAATGGGCAAAGGGAGCCAGAAGCAAAATCCATAAACATAACAGGGATCAGAAGCTGGCAAAAGAAACTGCAAACATGGCGAGCCAAAGCTGTTGGCCAAGACACTTATTAATAGGATGTTAGTAAGCAATGTCCTCCATCGAGCCTCACACTCCGGACCTGCATTATATGGAATTCAGTCTTGGGCTACTTTCCAAGGGCCATTGGTTACAGGACCTAATCAGGAGGGTTAATCGGTCCAACAGTCACCTACTATGTGCTTAGTAGCGCCAGGGATACGACATAAAATGGAACAATTTCTACCCACAAGGAGATTACTTCATTTCTCCCATTCTGTTGGCCAAAGGTTTGGACCTGGCTATGTCTAGAATGTTAGAGCTGTGGAAAAAAATAGGCTATTTGTTTAAGGTTACACTAAGCCTTGAACTTGAACTCAGATCTTCTAAAGAATAACATAGATTTTCTCTCTCTGTTTCTCTCGTTGCCTGTTATTGTCTCTATTTGTCTGTCTGTGTCTCTCCCTTTCCCCTTCTATTCTCTCCTTCCCTTTCTCTTCCTCTTCTTTTTTCCCTGTCTCAAATTTTATAGAGTGTTTTCATAAGCACCAGACTAGGAGCCAAAAGATGTGGATAAGAGTTGGGACTTGGAGCCTCAATTTTCCTATCTGTCAGATGGTGGTGGGGATGCTAATCCTGCAAACAGCAAGTGAGAAATGCTTCTTGTGGGGTGTTGGGAGGGAGCAGCCCTCCCATCATACATTAAGAGAGGTCTGTGATCTAATCAATATGGAGGACACCTTCTGTGGAAATGCCTTTTACATAGAGAGAGAAGAGATAAAATAGTGCAGGGATTTAGAGTCTAGGGTTCTGTTTCTGAATCTTGATCTTGGGAAAATTCTCTACCTTCTCTATACCTCAGGTTCCTCAACTCCAAAATGGGGTGCTTGGATTAAATGACCTCTGAGGTCCTTCCTATTTTCAATCTATGATCTTATAAGTCATTGCACAGCTGGGTAGTGCTATGGGTGCAGTGCCGGGCTTGGAGTCAGAAAAGCCAGAGTTCAAATTCAATTTCAGATACTTACTTACTGTGTGAACCTGTGTAAATCAATTTAACCCTGTTTGCCTCAGTTTCCTCATCTGTAAAATGAGCTGGAGAAAGGAATGGCAAACCACTCAAGTATCTTTGCCAAGAAAACACCAAAAGGAGATACAAAGAGTCAGACACGATTAAAATAATAACTAAAACTGCAATTATCACTACAGCACTCTTCTTTACACAAACATAGAAGACTCCATCCTATTGGTTAACCCATGGGTTGAATTTGGGGGAGGGGGTGTCTATATTTTAGGAAGCGCCATGAGGTTTCCTAGTTAACTTTTCATTTACTTTGGGCCTTATGGAGAGGGTGTTACAGAATGTTTTATAAGAAGGGACCGCGGGAGAGAATTTTTTTTTTTTTAACCAATTCTTTGTGACTTAAGGGGAAGCTTTTGTTGAGTGTTACCATTTACAAATGGGAAAAAAAAAAAAAAAAAACCCTAACTCTTAAGCATTTCAAGAAAGGCCCCTTTCACTCACAGAATTTCTATTACAAGTTTCCAAAGGGATCCCATGGACTCCATGGAAAGGGAACACTCTGACCTCACCAACTCCGCCAGGCTGGGGCGAATGTTGCTCCTCAGGAAAGTTATTCCAGAACCAGGAGGGAAGAGAGTTCAGTGGTCATTTCAGCAGTTGGATGCTCATTCTAGAGAACCCAGATCTCTATGAAAGAGGCTGTTTCTCCCTCATGGGAGGAAATGCTCCCCAAAAGCCTTCCCAGAAACCGATCTCACCGTTTCCTCACCCAGATGTTAAGGACCGACAACATCTGTAAAATGGAGATAACGATTTCCTTGCATCTCTTTTGGGATGATTGTAAGAAAGGCGACTTTGTAACCCTTGAAATGCCCTGGAAACCTCTGCAAGCCAGCCAAATTTCAGCTGTCTTGTCTTAGAGGACTGACTCCAAGTCAAAAGGAGAAGGAGAGTCTACTCTTGCGTGACCCGGCAGATCAGAACCCTTGGGACCTCACCTCTACAGGGAGGAGGATGAACTAAAAAGCATCCGATGTCTCTCTAAAGGAGAACCTCACAATTGGAAGCTGCCCTGACCCAGACCAATTCCCAATAGTTTGGCGGTAGGTCGGGACTGGCATCTAGCGTGATCCTCACTTTTGGGCCCCATGGAAAAGCTCTGGAAGATGAGCACCTCCTGGACTTTTCAGAGGGAGATGACTGCCCCTTACAGGGGCCTCCCAACAGACACCTCTATTTTCCACAGTGACTTTAATGGGAAAACCAGGTCCAGGACAGTTTGCCCAAGTTACTCGCTGGGGTTATATTGCCTTTAGAAAAGAGTTCACGACTTTGGATGATTCTCGAGCCTTCCCCTCCCTCTCTCTCCAGATTCTGGATGGCTCCCATTGGTGCTTTTATAACTCCAGTTCTCAGACTCAGTTGCTGACAGCCGAGGGCTGGCTGCCCAGAAGGCCAGCTCCAACCCAACAGCCAGCCCTCTGCTCACGTGGCCGAGGGCTGACTAGAGGCATTCAAACTGTTTTTCAGAGAGGGTGAAAGAGGACAAAGGAGCAGAACTGAATGCACACCCTTCTTTTTTCAGCTTCAAGGAACTGGGGGGGAGAGGGGGGCCAGGAAGGTCTCTTTCTAGCTAGGGAAGCGAGGCTCTTTCCACAAAAAAATTTTTTAGGGATACTCTGGCTTGGAAACCAAATAAACTGGAGAGGGCTTGTAGTTTGGCCTTCCCATAGATCAAAGCTCACTGACCCTTCCAGGAACTCCAGGCTCGAGGGTTGACACCTTGTGTTTTACTCTCCCCCCCTTTACTCCCTTGGGTGCATGGAAACCCCTCCCTCCAAGGTCCCTAGAGCTAGATATGACCCTGTGTACTTAGCAGCAGCGCTAGGCTATGGCCCCAAATCCCTCAAGGTTTGTTTTATAAACTTCTACTTGAGTCTCAAATTAGACTCATTAAAAAGCAAATTCCCTACAGGGCTATAAACGTCCTATGGACAAACGGAGAGCAGTTTTATGAGGATTGGCGTGTGATTTGCCCACCAGCACTGAGAAAGACAAGGAAACAAGAGATTCAATTGTTTATTGTGCAATGGGGGAAAACACAGGCCCCAGAGCCATGGGACTTACCACCTGGCAGAGCCTCAGTTTCCACATTCATAAAATGAGAAAGTTGGCTAGATGGACTGAGATCTCTTCTAGCTCTAAATCTACAAGCTCATGTTCCCTCTTCCTTTCCCTCTATTCATGTGGTTACTCAACACATATCCCTTAAGAGGTAGCTGGTGGTCGTGGACAGAATGCTGAGCTCCGAGTACAAAATCCAGACTTTTACTAGCTGTGTGATCCTGGGGAAGTCACTGAATCCTGTCTACCTCAGTTTCCTCATCTGTAAAATGGAGATAATGGCACTCAGCGCCTAAGGTTATTATGAGGATTAAGTGAGATAATAATTGTAAAGCACTTAGCATACACAGAGCCTGGTGCATCAGGATTTATTTTTGCTTCTAATAATAATGATAATAACTTAACATTTATATAAAACTATGTACCAGGCCCTACCTCGAACCACCAACTCCCAAAACAGGGAGTAAGAAAGTTCAGTCACAGAAATCTTAGAACTGGAAGAAAGACTCTCAGGGGTCATGTAGAACAACCCCTTCATTTCATGGAGGAAGGACAGGGGCAAGAAAGACAAGATGGTTTGTCCAGGCAAACAATCAGCAAATAGGAGCCAGGGTTCTTCTCACCCACTGTTCTTTTCACCACATCACAACCGAGAGCATTGTTTCAAAGAGATCACCACCCTGAGTTAATCGCCAGTGAGAAGGTCCTTAGTGTGCATCGACAAACATTTGTAAACTTGTTGTTCACTTGTTTCAGTCATGTATGACTGTTTCTGATCTCCCCATCCCTCTTTCTTTTTGGGGGGACAGAGACACTGGAATGGTTTCCCATTTTCTTCTCTAGCTCATTTTTACAGATGAGGAAACTGAGGTAAACAAGGTAAAGTGACTCTGTGACACCATTTTGAAGTTTTTTTGGCAAACACATTAGAGGGTTTGTCATTTCCTTCTCTAGCTCATTTTTTACAGATGAGGAAATTGAGGTAAACAGGGTGAAGTGACTTGCCCAGGTCACATAGTGACACTAAGTGTCTGGGGCCAGATTTGAACTGGGGAAGATGAGTCTTGCTGATTTAGGCCTGGTACTCTATGCACTATGGTACCATTGAGCTTCCCATCCATTGATGAAACCCTTCTACCCATATAGATCAATCTGTATTTTCTCTCTTAAGAGTCCCACTGATTTATCCAGTCTATATCTCATTTGCATGTTGTCTTCCCTATGGGACTGGGCCCTTCTTGACAACAAGGTTCCCTTTTGCATTTCTTTGAATCCCTAGAGTAGACAGTTCCTGCCACACAGTAGGTGCTCAATAAATTCTATGTTGCTGATTTAATTTATCTTTATTTTAATTTGTATTAGGAGAGTGCTGGTATATAGTAGGTATTCAATAAATGTCTAGTGATTGACATATATAATCTTAAAAAGCAGAGGGGGCAGTAAAAAGTTAAATGACTTGCCAAGAGTCATATACAGCCAGTATTTGTCAGAAGCGGGATTTGCTAGCGCTCTCAGTTTTTCTTTTCACAGAATTCTCTTGGCAGCATCATGGTCAAAATAATAGCACTAACACTAACAGTTCACATTTAATCACAATATTGTAAATTTAGAGCTAAGAAGACTTCAAGCCTAACGATTCATTTTACAGATGATCAGCCTGAAGTGAAGGGATTTGTGTCTGAGGAGGCAATTTGAACCAGGTTTTCCTAACAAAGTCCAGCAGCACTCTATCCCTGAAGCCAAACTGGTTGACTTGTCAGTGACTATTTCTACTTTAGTTCTTCAATCACCAATGTTAACCACAAATTCATTCTTTTTGGGCTCCCCTATTTCTATACTCACTGCACAGGGCAGGAAAGGAGAGCTTGGAGAGAGAATCGAGAATTCTGTTTTCAACACAATAACCTTTCGGTCATAATATCACGGCTATAGAACTGTGGAGCCTTCAGAGATCCCAGAGTTCTTATATTTTATAGAAAACTGAGACACAGAGTCCACATTTATAGAAAATGCAATTGAGACACAGAGAGTCCACATTTGCTCAGGGTCACCAGGTAATAATTAGCAGAGCTGTGATTCCTCCTCCTCCTCCTGGTTCCAAATTGAGTGTTTTTTCCTTTGTCTTCAGGTCACTAACAGGCAGGGGTATGCTAGGTAAATGTTTAACAATGGCTCCCCCAAAAGGCATGACACCCTTTTAAGTCAAATCTTCATTATTAAGATTCTCTCCATTACTGTTTTAAGTCTAGGCAATCGACAAAACAATAAATCAAGCCCTGATTGATGGCATTTGCCGACATCCCAGGTGTAAATGCTCCCACTGAAAATTTAACAGTTGGTGATTCAAACACCCTGCAGAGTAGTTTGCAGTTTCATTTACCAAGTCAGTCAACAGCATTTACTCATTTTATCGGGCACTGTGCTAAGCTCTGGAATCAAAGAAAGGTCCAAACAGTCCCTGGCTTTCAAGGAGCTCACATTATTATTAAAAAAAAGATAATCCATGCAGACCAGTAGAAGGTTAAGGCACTCAGTAAAATCCCAGAATTCAATCCTTCCTCTTTCAGGCAAAGGGAGCCAGGAGAAAGCCAGCTGGGCCTCAGGGGCCAGACACCAAAAGGCTCCAAGTTCAAGAGACACTGCCCCTTATCATTCACAAGGTACAAGGAAGCCCCCACCCCTTCTCCCCTCCAGCTGTGCTTTGACAACCACAGAACAATCCCTAAATCTTCTCTATTATCGTTATTATCTCCTCTGTGAAGTCTTTCCTGGGCGCTGGAAACCAGATGTGCCCTGGCCTTCCCCTGCTCCCCCCGGCACTTGGCTTCCCTTCCCTCTCCTTGTATTGATCACAGCCAGTCTTGTAGATGCTGATTTATGTTCTTGTCTCCTCTCTCCCCCAAACTGTTAGTGCCTGGAGGCCAGGGGTGCTTGTACGCCTCTGCTTCCCCCACCGGGCCTGGTACGTGCCAGGTGCCAACCCACTGATCAGGTTGACAGCATGTCCCCATTGGAGGAGCCCCAGCAAAAGGCCGAGAGGCAGCCTCAGTTCCAGCTCACATCCCCCCCTATATACAATGGCTCCGATGCCAGATGAGGATTTTTAGACCCCGGCCCCTGCCACCTTGTGCTTCCCCCTCCCCGTCCCTTCCTCCCTTCTCCTTTCTCCTGAGGCAAGAAGAAGAAATAAGTATCTGTCTGGGAAAATAAACACATGTGCTCTACTGGAGAGAGCTTCAGATGAGGCTTGGAGAGTTCTGAAGCCCCCGTTAACCATGGGGCTTAGAAGAAACCACTGACCATTTGATTCTGATTTTCTCAAATAAACACTTGCAATGACTTGGCAGGATGAGTTACCCCCTGATCCAGGAAACCAGCTTCTATTGTAGGGGGGCTGCTCTTCCAGGGTGGGGGTAGGGGAGGAGCAGTGCCCTCTCCTCCAGCCAAATGAGCAGCCCCCTG
This sequence comes from Antechinus flavipes, assembly GCF_016432865.1. Taxonomy (NCBI): domain Eukaryota; kingdom Metazoa; phylum Chordata; class Mammalia; order Dasyuromorphia; family Dasyuridae; genus Antechinus; species Antechinus flavipes. The sequence continues at coordinate 228,395,984 of NC_067403.1, forward strand.
GGACCAGTTCACAACTGGAGGCTGGAGAAGAGGAGGAGGTGGAAAAAGAGGGAGGAGGGATCCGAAAAGAATGGCTGAGGAGAGGGGGAAGAAGTTCCTTTTAGACGCAACTCCAGTAGCTGAGCTGAAGTCCCAGAAACATAGGATTTCAAAGTCAGGAAGAACCTACTTCTCCAAAGTCTGCCCAGACATTTTCCCTTACTCCAAATTAACCCTTCGCGTACTCAGTTCATGAAAAAGGGCAAGAACTCCGGAGGATCTGACCTTTGCAAAAGGCAATTATCCAGAGTAAACTCTGCCTCCCTCCCTCTTATGCTATCGGCCAGGTGACCAGGGGAGTAGCACATAAACACCCAAAACCCAAAAAAAAGAAAAATTTTAACAAGCACTCAGTCCTAGAGATTGCAACAAGTAGAGATTTATCTGCCGTTCTCAGGCTGGCCAGTTCCCTTTGCCTTCTTGTGGGGTGTTCTCCTTCCTCCCTCTCTCCCCAAGCTGTTGCTCCTTTCCCTTTTCATTCCCTCTTCCCAAGAGCCCGTTCTTTATGTCACTCTGTCCCTTTTGTCACCTCCTGGGCCCACTGGAATCACTCACCCGTGACGGCAAGTCAAGAGTTATAGGAAGGATTTGTAATGGAAATTCACGATAGCGGCCCAGTTTAGATTCATATATTTAGAGCTGAGAGGAACTCAGAAGTAAACTAATCCAACTCCCTTCTCTTTTTACAAACGAGGGGAACCTGGCTCACAGAGGCCACTTGTTCAAGGTTATATATAGTGACTAAATGGCAGGGGTAAGATTCAAACTCAGGTCCTGTCTCTAAATCTCAGACTCTTTTTCTGGCAAAGTCCTTCTCCACCCTAAATCTGACTTATTTTCTTTGCCCTATTTGCTCATGGACAAATTGATGGTTTGCCGTCGAAAAATCGGAAGGCGCAATGGTGGCTTTAGGGATGGCCCAGACACCAAAAGCTCCAATTTTGAGGCGGTCCAGGAGAGCCGGCGCTGTTGTTTTCGGTCTTGTTTGACTCTTTGTAACCCTATCTGGGTTTTTTTTGGGGGGGCAAAGATACTGGAGTAGTCTTCCATTTCCTTTTCTAGTTCATTTTTACTGAGGAGGAAACTGAGGTACACAGGGTCAAACAGCTAATAAATGGCTGTAGCTGAATCCTGACTCCAGCCCAGCACCCTATTCACTGCACTATCTAGTTTTCTGTAATAACTGTATTTGAGGTTTATTTATTTTTTTTCACAAACAGGTCCTCCTGACTCCAGGGACTGGTGCTCTAACCACTGCAATTACTTTCCCCTAGGAGGGACACTGCTTTCCAGAGACCACCTCCATCCTTGTTTTGAAAATTTGCTTTTCAATCCACGAATATAAGTTATTATGACCATTCCACTTAATTGTGTCCCATCCTCACAACCATATTCTCAGTTAAAGAATTCTCCTATTCTTATGTACAAAATATACTGGTTTATATACAACTAGTATCCTGTGGTTACAGGGCATTTCAGTTACATTGTTATTTGACACTCTCAACAGCCTTGCAACAATAGCAGTTTGAGAGAAACTGAGGCTGAGAAAGATAAAATAGCTTGTCCAAGGTCCTACAGACCTAAGCAATGGAGTTGAAACCAGAGCCAACCTTGGGTCCTCTTGTCAAGTTCCGGCTACCCGGCCCCATCTCCTAGACGTCACAGCTCACCGTATGGGGCCAACTGGGGAGCCAGAGAAGAGTGTGGGGGAGCCTCTGAGCTGTCCTTTGAATCTAAATATAGGCTCCTGTGGCGGTTTCCTTCAATCCTCTCCAACAGAGACTCCTTTGAAGAAGAATGTCAATGGCCCTCCCCCAAAGTATTTATAGCCATTTCCACGGCTGTTTATGGGCTCCCCCGATGCAGATGCAGGGCTGAAGGCTCCTGGAGCCTATGCTTTTTTACCTGTGTAAAAGTCTGTACAAATTCTATTTTTATTACTATGTTTTAGCTTTTTCTCTGGATTTATGATCTTTGGAGGAGACAGATCCCTGCCTCCTTAGATGCTACCAATCCAGTGTTAATAATAAAAGATAAGCACTTTTCTCCTGACAACCCCAGGAGGGAGGCAGGTCAAATATTATTTCTTCCATTTAACATGGAGGGAAACTGAGGCTCGCATAGAATGATCACAGAGTCCTAGCTCTAGCATCAGAAGGGACCTTTAAGGTCATTTAAATCCAACCCTCTCGTTTTACAGGTGAGAAAACTGAGGCCCAGGGACATTAAATACTTTTCCCTTTCATTACATGAAGTAAGCAAGTCCAGAATTATTCCATTGCTCCTTGAGAGCATTTAGATGGTAAGGGGAAGAGAGTGGGACCTGAACCAATCAATCAATAAGCATTTACCAGTCACCAATTATGTGGCTGGCTGAGGTAGCAGTTCCTGCTCTCAAGAAGCTTAGTCTCTCTTTCTCTAGCTGTAAATCTGGTCTCTTCACTGCAGGCTGGCCCCATGGGCTGGCCATCACAACAGCGAACCAGAGATTCGGTTCCCTTTGGGGAGATTTTGGGTCATGGGATTTAAATATCTTTTCCAGGACCTTTTCTTTGAAGGGTCCTGGAAACCTGAGACAAGATGGTCCAGTGTGGAAAGAGAGTCTTACACCTGGACTCTGAGGGTCTGGGGTCCAATCTTGGCCCGGCCAGTTACTGCTTGTGTGATCTCACTTCTCAGACGGAACCTTGATTTCCTCGTCTATAAATCCACGATTCGGTGACGTGTTTCAGAGTTCCCCAAGCCATCCCTAGCCAAAGATAACTGTGTTATATTCTTTCCTAGGTGGTAAGGCCCCCAAACTGTACTTCCTGGCCTGAGGGTTCCTTCCTACAGAGCCGGAGAAGGGGCTTTCCCCATCCCATCACCGGCCCTATGTTGTTATGGGATACTGTGCAACAGAGATGAGTCTTTACCTAGGAAAGGCCCTGGAGCCTGCTGAATCATCCCCATGAGCTGCCTGGCAAGGTGAGGGAGGGGGATGGGAATAATGTATGCAGGTGTGAGACAGAAAGAGAGAAACAGAGGAGCAGAGAAGAGAGACACAGAGACAGACAAGGGGGAGAGAGAGTGATGGAGAAATGGGGAGGAGGGGGAGAAAGAAGGGGGGAAGGGATATATTTGATAGGATCTGATGTTGGAAGGAGCCTTAGAGGGATTGCTCCGTCCAGGGGTTCCTAACCTGCGGGGCCCCAGAATCTGCAAGGATGGGGTAGGGAGACTTTATAGTTATTCTAAGAGGCCTCGGAGGCCATACCCACATCAAACATTACTATTTTCATCTCCATTTAGTTCTAAAATGGGAAGCATGACTCAATGTCATAAATGAGCAAACACATAGCAATGCCTTCCTCATTGGTCTCCTTGCCTCCAGCCTCTCCCCTTTCTAATCCGTTCTCCACTCAGCTGCCAAAGTGATCCTCCTAAAGCACATATCTAACCATGTGACTCCTCTACTAAACTCCTGAGGCTTCCTAGTGTCTCCAGAGTCAAATATAAACTTCTTTGCTTGGCTTTGGAATCCCCCCTCACAGCTTGGTCCCCAACCTGTTTTCCAGCCTCATTATATATTTATTCCCATTTGGTCCCTCTGAGATCTGGCCTTCTCTCTGTTTTTTTTTTTTTTTTTTAATAGCACTCCAATAACAATAATGATTTTATATCACACTTTAAGGTTTGCAAATATTTACAAATATTATCCTTACAACTGTAGGAGACTAGTGCTACTCTATCCCCATTTTATAGATGAGGAAATCAAGGCAGAAAAGTAAAGTGACTTGTCCAGAACCACACAGGTGGGACGGAGTTCCCCTTCTCACCACCCCACAGAATCTCTTTTTCTTTAAGCCTCAGCTCAAGCATCACTTTCCACAAGAAGCCCTTTCTGATACTCTTGCCACTGGTGCCTTTTATCCCTTACCATCTTTAACTGCCTTGTATTTATTTTGCACGTTTTTTTTTTTTCTTCACATGTCTATACACACTACCTCTCATGCTAGAACATGAGCTCTGCGGAAGCAAGGATTAGTTCCTTTTTATTTTTGTATTTCTAGCGCCCAAGAAAAGCGCACAGTTCAAGGTGGGCATTTAATCCGTGTTTGACGATCGAATGAGTAACTGGATGAATCTCACATGTAAATATACCTTTATTTTTTCTTGTAGTTTCAGCTGCGTAGGGAGCTTGTAGTGTGGAAACTTCCCACCAGCGGAGAACAACTGCTAAATTAATTGAGATTTAATGACAAGATCAAGCAGCTAATACTGTATTAAAGACAGGACTGAAGCCGGGTCTTCTTAACTCCAGGCTGTGTCTCCTACCATTTCACCAATGTTGTGTTTAAAGAAGAAACAAATCTGCTTAAAAGAATTTCTAAATTCACCGTAGTAGCGTTTTGCCATTTTCCATTTTCTCAATCAAGACAATGCTGCTGCTGCTGCTGCTGGTGATATGTGGGGAGGGTATATGTATATTAAAATCTCAGAGTCCTTGAAGATGGTGGGGAACACTGATCTAGTCCTCTCTTCTCCCTCCCTATTCCGCCCCCATTTTACAGATGAGAAATGATGAGTCAGAGGTGCTGTAATAACACGGAGCTATCTGGAAAACCTGCCTCTTTCTCTGACATGCAGATTTGTTGCCTTACTCTCACTTGATAACAACCCAAACTGATCACACCCTTAAAAGTCCAGAGACCTGGGAAAGTGACACCCAAACACTTAGAATGGGTTCCACCCTGAAAAGTAATGCAGACTTCCCCTCCTCTTTAGCTAATCACCTTCCCTGCTCCTCATTCCCAGAAGCCTCCCTTGATGCACACCCCCATCCTGTAGCTGGAAATGAGCTTTTTCTCTCTGCATCTCCCAGCAGTCTGTATTCTTTTGCACTAATATTATCATTATCATCATCATCAAAGTACATTTTATCCCCTATTGCATAATCCTTATCCTGAAATTCTTGCACTTCCCCCCTTTTCCCCCAGCACATAGTAAGCACTTGATTAATATATGGATTAAGTTGGTAATCACTGACTGAGCAGAAGTAGGGAAGACAGTAACAAAAGCACATGGATCCTTTCCTTAAGGGCCTTATAAACTCCCTGTTGCTTCTGCCTTCATAAAAGTCATTCTTCCGTTCAACTCTCCCTTCCTTCCTCTCTTCCTTCCTCCCTCCCCCCTTCCATCCATTCAACAAAATCAAAACAACTTGTATATATGTACAAAGCACAATGCTAGACACCAGGAAGATTCAAAACTGATGTAAAACCAGAGGCTTAAGCTCCTTCCCTCCTTCCTTCCATCCATTCAACAAAATTAAACAACTCATATACAAAGCACAATGCTAGACACCACGAAGATTCAAAATTGATGTAAAACTAGAGGCCTAACCTCTTTCCCTCACTCCTTCTCTCCTTTCTTCCTCCCTCCTTCCATCCATCCAACAAAATTAAACAACTCTATATACAAAGCACAATGCTAGACACCAGGAAGATTCAAAACTGATGTAAAACCAGAGTCCTAAGCCTCTTGGCTCTTCAAACTCCTTTATTTCACCTGCCTGGATGATTGATTCATACCCAGGCCCTCAGACTCAAAGTCTGGCCCATTTCCACCATACCAAGATGCCTTCTCTCCTGTTGAGAGAACTGAGTTCTGCTTTAGAGGAGACTTGGAAGAATCCATCTGGGGCAGCTGATCTCCAAGGACAAGGTGGGGGAGTTGGGGGTGTCCAGGCCGGAAGCCTATCCAGGGAGTGGGAGCAGGGGAGAACGCAGAGGTCCAGTTGGAAAGTCTCTTGAGATGTCAGTGTTCAGAGGAAGATAAAAATGGAAAGGGTTGGGGGGTGGGGTGGGGGAATAAAAATGGAAAAAGGGAGTGAGTCTGTAGCTAGGAAGAGAGGAAACAGAAGTGACCAAAATAGAGTGAATGTCTTTTCTTAAAAGACAAGGTCATTTGGAATGGCTTAAAGGTTTTCCCTGTGCGGGGTTTTGAAACAGTTTAGAAAACATGGAAACTCTTCTTTTCCTCTGCTTTTGAGCAGCAACAGAAGGAAAAATAAACAGAATTAGCCCTTCCTTCTCTCTTTCTAGTCTTGTCCTAGCTGGGCACCCATTTCAGTGCTTGCAAAACGAGGGGCTGCTCTGAAAGAATTACTGCCCATTTTGACAACTATTCTCTGGTGGGTTTCAGAGAGTTTCTTTCCAAGAGAAAGGGTTTGAGGGTGAGTGAAGGACAGGGAAGGAAGCTAGTAACCTGTAAATTCCCTTGGTTGGAACATCCCACAAAGGCTTCCTTTCTTGAAGGTATGACAAGCAGCAGACAGGAGGGAGCTGAAACTGAAAGAAGACAACCCTCCCCCCCCCCCCAACAATTCTCTTCTAATCCTTTCCATCTCTCCCTCCCCCAGCTTTCTGTAACTCATTGATTTACCTCTTCAAGCCCTCAGGGTGCAAGGCTGCCCCTTCATCTCAGAAGTAGATGATGATTGAGTTGCCAATATATCAGACCTGTCCAGTGGGGGGAAGGGTATAAGAGAGAAGAGGAAAAGAATAAAGAAACAAAAGCATTTGAGCAGTGGGAAGAGAAATGAATTTAAATCAATTGGAAAGCTGGTTTCCATGATGGATTAATGACACCTTCCCTTTGACCTAATCATTTCAGACAACAATACGTTCTTTAACTGGGCTAGATCCATAAGGATTTCAACTTCTTAGTGGCAGTCATTTTATTGGGGCAGCGGGCTATAGGAGACATCCTCTCCCCTTTCCTCCCCTCCCTGTTTCCATAAAATACACACCTATTTTTCAGTCTCCAGAAGCCCCCATTTCATGAAACAGATGTATGTGTAAATTCTTTTTTCTTTCTTTTCAGCTTAATTTTTAATTTTTTAATTTTATTTTTAAAGAAATCCAGTCCCTTTGGATGGCACGGGGTGGTTAGCTTGCTGGAACAACTAAAGACTAAAGTTCCATGAACTTGATATCCTTGCCTCTACTTAGGACCTAGTCCCTCTTAAATCTTAGCCAGGGCTGGATAAATGTTTGTGGAATTGAACAGAATTAAAGGAATCTGATGATGAGGGAATCACCAGGGAGTGAATAAGCATTTTCTGATTTAGTCAATCAGTCGATGAGCCTTTTTATATCAATGAGACATTTCCAAGATCAGATCTGCTGTTTTGGGGGGTTTCCTTGAAAGGCCAGATTTTGGACGAATTATAAAAGTTTGCTTTGAGTTTCCCCACCTCTCGTCCTGAAAAACTACTTTTCCTTTGGCTCAGGACCCTCATATTCTCCTCCCTACCCATCTACACCATCCAAATCTGCCTTAGGGAAAAGAGCCTTTTAGTCAAGTAGATAGATTGTTTATCTCAAAATTTGCTTATGATTAGAAAATCACTCTGTATGAATAAAAACAGAATGTCTCAGAACCACTTCCATGGATAAGGATGAAGTGCTAACATCTGTATGGAGTTTTGCCACCTAAAACACTCTATCCTTTTCTCACTGACTCCTTGCAATAACCTCCTCAAATCCACTTCACAAATGAGAAAACTGAGGCTCAAAATTGCCAAAGAACTTGCATGCAGCTAATTAGGTACCTGAGACTGGATGCAAATCCAAGTCTAACACACTATGCACGAGCAGTTGGGACTATCTTTTTGGCTAATATTGATAATCCTTGTGGTTAGCACGCAGCATGTATTTAATAAATGCTTGGTTTTTTTTTTTTTTGTTGTTGTTGTTGTTGTTGTTTTTAACCAAGGAGAGTCTACAACAATTCTAGTCTCTCTTGGGCTGTGTTAAGAACCTTTTGAGATCACTCAATGTCTTAAATCAATGACCTACTACAACTGTTACCACTGTTACCACCCTCCACTATCCCCACACCTATACAGTCTCACTATTTCTGCCCAGGTCTCATGGGCTGAGAGGAAACCAGAGGAGGCTGGTTCACCTTCATCCTCTTTGTTAAGGGCTGGGCAATATCCACGATATGACTTCAACACTCTCCCTGTGGATCCTTTATATCCACTTTGAGTAGTATCTGACCTGCTTCTTTAATGTGATTGAATCAAAGGACCAACGCAGTATGGAAGCCTGTAAGCAATGTCAATTTTCTCCCTCTAGCTATTCTTTTCTTTAAGATTTTCTCACTGCTCGGCATTTTCAGAAAGCTACAGTGGTTTAACTTAGAACCTCCCCGGCCAATTAATGTTTTGCTGATCCTCCCATCTCTCTCTCCTTCTTCTAGGGAAAAATGGTCCTTGATGGAAAGAAACAACTACTTGGATAAACTTAGAATTAGTCTTAGCCTGTCACTCAGCTCCGACCAGCCATTGTTAAATCCTCCAGAGTGTCTGCTGCCTGAAATGACATTTGGGCTTCTATTTTTAGCAATAATCTATGCACCTCTGCTGGTCCCCTTCCTCTTAGGAAAGCCATTTTTAGCTCCAACAACTTCAACTTGAAAATTTCTCTAAAGTATCTGCTGTGGACACGGCACTGGGGATGGGGGAAGAAAAACCCCGAAGCCTACCTTTTATTGGGGGGATGCAGCGTGTACACAGATAAGAGAATACAGAGTAGCCACAGAGTACCTACAGTACTGTGAATACTAACAATTGAGGAGACGGGAGTTAGCAAAAAGAATGAATGTTGGAGGAAGAGGCTAAAATGGGCCTTTAATAGCAAGGGGAGAAAGGGGTGGGTTTCAAACATGGGAGAGACAAAGTCTCAGAGGTGGGCGATGTTATGTCATGCTCAGGAAATAGAACATAAAAAGTAGCAAAGCCTAAACTGGATTTGGTCTGGAAGCAGAGAGTGAAGGGCCCGGGAAGACGGATGGAAGGCAAGGAGAGTGAGTTAAGAGGCCATTGCAATGGCCCTGGCCAGAGGTGATGGAGAACCCAAACTCTGCGCAGAGTTTTTCTTAGCACAGATGCCTTTGTTCACTCTTTGGGGGCCCAGGAAGGTCCAGGGAGGAGGATAAAATCCAGAGGCCGAGAACCTGAATTATCACTTAAAGTCAGTTGGAGTCTCTTATTTCTGTTACACGTCCAACTTCCTCATCACGTAAGACAGTTAATAGACTTACAAGATTTGACAAATCATATGAAAATAATCAAAAGTCCTACTGCTGTTCATTATGGTCTATTTGACTAGGCTTCTGAGGCCCAGTGGGGGAAGGGGTGTGAAGGTTTGGGTGGGGGCGGGGAGTTGGCTACATTTTCTCTTTTTTTCCTTTTTCTTTAAAAAAAAAAGTTCAGAGCCAAAAGAACGTCCAAAGAATACCGTCTTTCCCACAGTTTCCGAAAGTTTTCCATTTAATGAGCCGACTCCTGCCTGCCAACACTGAGGCCTGGTCTCCGAGAGGAAAAGCTCCCCCGAGGAACCATTCCAAGGAATTTCTGATCCTCTACCTGGCTGGGGTGAGAAACATTACCTCATGGCCGGGCCGAGGTGCCCCGAGAACTCCCCCCGCAGCCGGTGTGGGCTGTGACCCCGCTGAGGGGAGGCGATCCGGACCCCAGGAAAGGCGCCCACCCACTGTATGTGCCAGTTAAACCGGATAACGATCGCCAGCATGAAAAATGGAACTCCAGGCTCTTCAGAGGTCTCCGCTTCTCCTTGCCGGTCCGCTTCAGGAAGCTTCATCGGGAGAAGGCAACTCTGGGGCGCTGCCAGAGAACCCTGCTCGGGGAGCCGGGCCAGCCTCGCTGTTTATTAGCCGATGGGGAAGGAATGCAGAGGCTGCTTCTCCCTGTTACCCAACTTCCTTCGGCCCCAGGCCCGCCCGCCGGGGGGGGTGGGTGGGAGAAGAGCTCAGGAGAGCAGACCCCACTGCAATGGCACGGTGGGCGCGGAGGTCTGGGCCCCGCGAAGCTTACCCAGATTCGGCACAGAACCCAAAGGTCCATCCAGGGCTACGCTGTCCTCCCAGGGGTCACATATGTACACATGTATATATGCACACACACATGTGATAACAACAAAGGAGGAGGAAGAGAAGGATAACCAGTAGGCTGTGAAGTCCTATCTCATTCTGTTATCTGGATCTCAGAGCTTAGTCCATCGCCTGCTGGACTTACTGCAAGGTGCTGAATCAATCACAGTTCCCATTTTTGGTGGGCTGCTCTCAAGTCTACAAATCATTTTAATAAATGATTGCATCAGTTCCCCTCAGAAGTGCTTCCAGGTAATTGTCACTGCCAGGGCCATTCATTACTCCAATTTACAGATGTGGAAACGGAGGCTCATAGGGGGTAAGGGACATACCTAGGTAAACATTAGGATTTGAAACCAGGTTCTCTGATTTCGGGGCCATGGAACTCTCTCCATTCTGTTAAGTAAGCTGGGGAAATCACCTAGCTCTTATTGACTTCAGTTTTTTCATCTGTAAAATGGAAGGGTTGTTGGGGCAGCTAGATGGCCCAGTGGATAGAGCACCCGCCGTGAAGTCAGGAGGACCCGAGTTCAAATCTGACCTCAGACACTTAACACTTCCTGTGTGACCCTGGGCAAGTCACTTAACCCCAATTATCTCAGGAAGAAAAAAGGACTGGATTGGATGGTCTCTAAAACGGCTTTCAGCTCTCAATCTGACACCTCCTGAAGAGGTGAGATGGGAGGCAGGCTCCTCCTGGCTCCTCCTGGCTCTAAGCCTGAGCATCGTCATCCAAGGCAGCCTCCCAGAGGCACCACTGTCGGCGGTGGGGAGGTCAGGCCAGCTACCAGTCTTCCCTTCCGCACTTCCTAGCAGCAGCTTTCTCAGGATTCTTCCCCTGGGGCCCGACGTGGGGCAGGGTTCGCTCTTTTGGACTTTTCAAAGTACAGCATCAGCTGGGGCAGGGCCAGGCTTCCTGGAACTCAGAGTGAGCTGTGGCCCAGGGGGGATGATTCAGAGGAATCAAGCCCCACGGTCCTGAAACAACTCCTGAACAGAACTTCCACCATCCATTACTCACTCCTTTGTGTGAAACATTTCCCTTTCCTGGGTGTCCCGTTTCACTATTTTACTACTGCCAGGAAGGTCTGAATTCTCAGTCTCTGCTACCTTGTTGTGAATGAGATGACCGGAGGAGTAGTGTGTGTGTGTGTGTGTGTGTGTGTGTGTGTGTGTGTGTGTAAGAGACAGACAGAGAGACAGAGAAAGAGACGGAGAGACAGAGACAGAGAGAGACAGAGAGAGACAGAGAGAGAGAGAGAGAGAGAAACAGAGAGACACACACACACAGAGACAGAGAAACAGAGAGAAACACAGAGACAGAGAGGGAGAAAGAAAGAGAAACACAGAGACACAAAAATACTAACACAGAGAAAGAGATAGACTTAGACATGTAAACACACACAGAGTCAGAGAATATGTTAGTTGAAGGGAAAGAAGGGATTCCAAAGATAAACTTCACATGTTTCCAATCCCAAATCACAATGGCAGAAAGAGCTCAGTGAAATCAGAACTGCCCCTGCAAAGTATGTTTGGATAAATGAGGGTGAACCAGAAAATAGCCGACTCTCTGAGCAGGGATGTGCCCTTCGGGGAGGATGGGCATACACTAGAGTGTGTCGGCTCGAGTGGATGCCTCTCAGAGCAAGCCAGGGGCTTAGCAGTCAATCTGACACTCAGTGGACACATAGGACACATCTACTTGGGAAATTTCTATACAAAATAAATAAACACTGAAGGCTCATTCCAGAGAAACTTGGAAGAAAAAGGGGAAAAACACTTTAGCCAAGATTTTGGCTTTTATTTATTTATTTTTCCCACAAGTGACTAAGGAACCCTCTAGATAATAAGAGCCCACATCTGGATAAACCCTTCAAGGTAAAGAATCAATCTATTTAAGGGCCTGCTATGTACCAGGGACTGTGCCTGGTCCTATAATAAGTAGTGAATATGTTAGTATGCTCATTTTACAGATGGAGAAACTGAGACTCAGAGAGATTGAGATGACATTTCCAGATTAGAAAGTTAAGCCTCCCTACCTTCCACCCTAAGCTTCCTTCAACCAGGTCTCACTAAACTTCCTGATGTGTTGTTGATCAGTCATTTCAGTCCTATCCAACTCTTCTTGACCCCGTTTAAGGTATTCTTGGTGAGGATACTGGGGCAGCTTACTGTTTCTTTCTCCAGCTCATTTTACAGATGAGGAAACTGAGGCAAACAGGATAAAGTGACTTGCCCAAAGTCACTTAGATGGATTTGAACTCTGGTTTTCCTGACTCCAGGTCCGAGTGGTCCATTGGGCCACTTAGCTAGAGGATAAATGTGTGTTTGTGGGAATACACGCAGAGGTATGTACGTGTCTATGTGTACATGTAAACACACACACACACACACACACACACACACACCCGTTTGTTGTCTCCTCCTAGAAGAAAGGAATTGTTTTTGCCTTTCTCTGTATCCTTATCATTTAGCATAGCAAGATTGAGATCTCTCTCTCTATGTATGTGTGTCTCTGTCTCAATCTGTCCCTGTCTGTTTCTCTGTCCCTTTCTCTCTGTGTCTCTGTCTCTCTATCACAGCCAAATCTCAAGAGAACCCTCTCCTGCCCTGAGCCTACCCTAAGGCTCAGAAAGCTGCTCAGACACGACTGGATCATCTTACAAAGGTTTCGGAGCCCTGGGGAGCTGAGGATCCGATTCCCATTTCCCCTCTCTCACTGACCTCCCCATCCCCCACATCTCTGCTTTCTTCATGCTCTCAGGAGCAGGAAGTAGAAGCAGGTAAGGAGTCCCTTAATCAACAAGCATTTAGTAAGCACCTCCATGCATAGTGCAAATATAATTATTCCTCTTTCACAGGTTAGGAAGTGTAAGTTCTCCCCACGGGGGACCCAATAAAGTCTGAAGGCTGCTGGGAATAAAAACTGAGTGCCCAACAGGGACAGGACTAAGTCAACAATGAAGAACCTGGAGAAAATAGCCTATTTGCATAAACCATTATCCAGTTCTTCTCCCCCACAGAGCCTGCCCTTCCTCTTCCAAAGTCTTGACTTCTTATTTAGAGTATTCCTAAGGCCAGGGGGGAAAACGAGGTCAAAAGGTGACTTGCCAAGGTCATCTTTAAGTCAAAGATGGCGCCATAGGGGTGTCTAAGAGGGCTTAGGTCTGCCTAAGCCTTTAGTATGACACTAAAAGATCAGGCCTTGACCCCCCAACACAGCACCAACATTCAAAGTCCTGCCATATAATAGTGTCCCAACTCAAACGTGTGGGGCCGTGGGATTCCTGCTAGTCTGTGCTTTGAAAAGCCCTCGAGAAGCTCCCATCCCTTAAAAGCGGAGAGACAGTAAGAGCAGGGCACAAGGAAACAGGCTGATAAACTCCCGGAAAGAGCTGGCGATCTCACAAGTGGTCAGTTGCTCTCCAGACCGTAGGAATCCCAAGTTTAGGGGCTCCCAATTAGCAGAATGTTAAATGGCCCATTTGGCTTAAGCACCTTTCGCCTCCCTCCCAAAGGCTGCTGACCCCTTTCCATAGTAAGGTTTTTTTTTAAATCTCACCCAGTTGTTAAATGAATAAACAGCTCTAGGACTCTGAGGAGATAAGGGAGCAATCCAGCTGTGCTCCTCTGACCTTTGAAAGCTCTTGCTGGGAAAATGGAAGACAGGCCCGGGCTGGCTGGCTGGAGAGGCAGGAGATGGAGCACCCTGCACATTCTTAGCGCGTGACCAGAACTTGCTGTTGCCAGCAGGGAATGGGGTCCTCAGCCTCAAGCTAAAATGTGCAAAGAAGGTGGAGAAGGGGAAAGAAGAGGGAGAAATAGTCCCTGACATTTGTGTAACTCCACCAGGAGGCCCGTGTACTGTAACTCCCGAATTGAAGAGAAGGAAACAGGCCGAGGGATGGAAACATAATTAACGTGTAATCATCAGAAGGAAGTCTATTCCATTAACTCAGGTCCAGATTCTTCCCATTGTCCCATCCTGTCTAATCTCAAGAAAAACCTACTTAATTTATACCCACATTAAGCTGCCCCATACTTCACTCTGACTGGGCCAAGGACCACGGGGGATCTTGAGACAGAACTAGAAAGGGATCTCGGAGGTGATGTAATGCAACCCCCTCAAGTCACAGATAAGGAAGCAGAGGTCCAGGGAGGTGAGGTCATACTTGCCCGAGCTTACACAAGAATCACTATCTGAGGAACGATTTGAACTCGGGTTATCTGATACTTAAAACATCACTATTCTTGACCATTAGCCTGGGAATGATATCTTCTGAGAAGTTTCTGCTAAAGGTACCTAAGATACCAAGCAACTACAGGAAATTCTATTCTCTTGACTTTGAATCAAACTTTTACAAGGACCTCTGAGAAGTTGTCTCTCAATTGGACATTTGTCCCCAGGTTTCATGACATCTATACCATGTTCAGAAATAGGAAGCATGAAGGGGCATGAGGAAGGGGGAGCTCAGGGGGTACAGAATAGATAAAACCGGCCATTTGACTCCAATAAAGAATTATTTTTAGTGTGTTTTTTATAAATTAATTTTCAGTGAAATCAAAGTCTTTGCAAGTTGTATATCTATTTCTATTTCTATTGCTACTGGTAAAAAAAAAATCAGTTTTTAGTGCAAATTAAAATGGATCAACACCTCCCAATGAGGGAGGGGAAAAAATGGAAAGGGAAAGAAGAAAAGGGTTGTTAGATAATCGGGAACAGGACAAGGAAAATAGCCAAGAACCACAGCAGGAATGAAATCCACTTTAAACAGCACCAGAGCCCATGCAGACGGCACTTTCTCTCCATTCCAGAGCCCACTGAGGCAGCCTGGGGAAGTGGGGAGAACACCAGACTGGGAGTCAGCAAGACTTGGTCTACTGAAGACATTTAGTTAGCTGTGTGACCCTTGGCAAGACACCATCTGTACAATGAGAAGAACTGTATCCGTTGGACCTCAAGGTCCAAATTTGGAATTGAGCTTTAAACAATTTGAGACACCGGGAAGAATGTCATGTGTTTCTAGCTATGGACATGGGTTGGGGTGGAGGAGGAGAAGGGAACTGTGTCCCACAGAATCAAGGCTTTCCTCAGAGCTTGGGTTAAAGGAATCATTTCCCCCCACCCCTCTCTTTCCGTTTCTAAAATTAAGTTTTGATTGTTTATGTGAAGAAGATGGCAAAACAGGGGGCATCTGTGGTCACAAGGTCCTGGGGGGTACACGTGACATATGGCTCTCTTCCAAAGGGGCTCCTGCCACAGCTGGTTGGCTTGATGCTCTGGGTTTCACTGAAGTCCTTGAGGGAGAGGGGAGAAGGAAAGGGGGAGGGAGAAGGGCAGAGGCAGAGGAGGAAGGAAGAGGGGAGAGAGAGAGAGACACATACACACAAATAGAAAGACAGATACAAAGACAGAGACAGAGAAAGGGCAGAGTGTGTGTGTGTGTGTGTGTGTGTGTGTGTGTAGGGGGAAGAATGGTCCCTTGTTTACAGCCACAGGAGCATGTGACCTCAGGAGGAGAGACAGGACTTTCTGGGAGCCCCGATCCGCTGGGATTTAGGAACCATCCTGGGCCACCTCCACCTCTAGAGCCTGCTCACTAGAGAAGTCAGTTCCCTCTCTATAGGCAGCTCCTTGAGAGGGGAGACAATGGGCCCGTTGGGAGGGAAGGGGGCAGCTAGAGAAGGACAACGATCGAGATCCATCATTGGGGGATGGCCCCTTTCCACTGAGTAGACAGGGCCCTTCCCGCATCAGGAGCTTCCTCACTCAAACATCGCAGCAAGAAACTAGTCGGGTCTGGCAGCCCGCTACCACAAATTCAGTGCCTGTTGTTAAGACCAAGTGAGTCGACTCAGATGAAATATGGGTTTTCACTTCAAAGCAGAAAGTCAGAAAAAGCTTTCTCTTGCCATTTCTCTCCTCCCAAAGGGGACAAACCCACTAATCCCACTCAGCCACAGCTGCTTCCCCACAGTCTATCACAGAAAACACCATGGTGGAGGCAGTGTTGTTGAGTGGTCAGAGCATCAAGTCCAAATCTCTCTTCTTCCTGAGAGCTCCATCACCCTGAACAAATCGCCCAATTTCTCTGGACCTCCGTTTCCTCCACTGAAAACTGGACCCTTTTCTACTCTCAATCCTATGGTAGCAGACCCTGTTGTCCAACTTTAGTGACTGAGCAAATCACTTTCCCTGTGTCTGGACCAAAGTTCGTCTGTAAATGAAAACATTTGCTCTGCTGATGAAGCAATGAGTGACAAGGAACAGTTGCCAGATTTGGGGTCAAATTCCAGCGCTGCCTCTTACTACCTTTGTGACCTTAAGGAACTCACTTCATGAGAACTCTATCATAAAACAGCATCTATAAGCTCCTACTATGTGCCGGGTGCCTTGCTAGGCACTTCACAAATATCTCGTTTGATCCCCACGACAATCCCAGGAGAGAGGTGCTATTACTATCTCTATCTTATAGAGGAGGAAACTGAGGGAAACGGAGATTAAGTAAGCGGCTAGTAAGTGTCTGAGGCCAGATTTAGTTGCCCCTCTATCCACTTTTAATCTCTAGAATGAGGGAGATGGCCGGAGAGCCCCCTTCCAGTTCCAGATCTCTGATTGTCCCTAAATGCTCTGTCTTATGCTTCATCCTTCGTTAGCTTCCTGGGTGTTTTCAGCCAACACCAAACCCACACTGGCCCCACATGTTGTCTCCCTCCCCACCCTCACTGTAGGACATCCAACAAAGCAAATGACACACAGCTGATACACAATGAGACTGACGGCAAGTCTTTCTTAGAGACTTTGAGCAATACAAGTGGACCAGAGTGGCCCTCTGTCCCTCAAACTACAACTTCAGAGGATAGCATGTTAACTTCAAGAAGGGGGCAGTAGCCTAGCACAGCAAGCCCTGGATTTGGAATCGAGACACCTGGGTTCAAATCAGCTTCCACCTCCTGTAGGAAAATCTTCCTTGATTTCTTATTAATTTCTCCTTCTCTCTTGAAATCACTCTGTATTACTTTGTAGGTACTTACATGTATACCTTTTTATCCCACCCATAGAACAAGTACCCCCCGAAGACAGGGCCAGTCTCAATTTTGGGCTCTGCTTGCAAGGTTCCTTGCACTTAGTAGGTACTTAAAGTTGAAAGGAATTAATTGCATGACTGAGTTGCTTGATTTCTCTGGAACTGCTTCCTCAACTGTATAATGAGGGAATCACAATGAAATTGTTACCCCCACCCCCACCCCTCCCATGTTGTACACAGTTCTCAGCGGGCTTACGAGAAGGAGGGAAGGTTACACTCTGTGGGGTCAAAGACCCTGGAGGGAGGAAGGAGACATTCTTATTCCTGGTCTTGTCAAAAACAGCTGAGTGACCAAGAAATGAAGTGACACTCTTCAAGATAACGGCTCCTACAGTACTAATCCAATTCACCTACACAGTGCAGGGTGGTTCACAAAGGCCTTTTATGTCCATTATCTCATCTGAACCACTCAGTCTCGCCAAGATGGGGAATCTGGTGCAGGTGGAAGGAATGGAGGATGGAAAACTTGCCCATTGGTGCTGGCTCCTCCTCCACTCTCCAGCTAATCCCTATCCCCATCCTAAGGAGGCCAAGCCCTTGGTTATCTTCTCAGCATTCCTCCCAGATGACAGCCAGGCTCTCTGGGCCTGAAGTTTCACCAAAAAGCCAAATACCCCGGCTCCTAAGGACACGTCCCGGTTTATTCAGAGCCTGAACCCTGGCAGGCCCTTTAGTGAACACCAGGTCACCTGCCTTTTCATCAGATTTGGCATTTCCCCCCAGCTTTGTCTTCACCATCATCTCCCACCCAAAGGGTCCAAATCCCTCCCCTCAGTCTTTTGGTCCAACCGGTTAACCTCTCCTCCCTGAGCCCTGGCCACAGCCGGGAGTCATGTGCAAGCCCGGAGCTCCTTCCTGAGCCAGGCTGCTGCTACCCTCCGAGCTCCCAGAACATTGCTCAATTCGCTACGTGGCCTCTCTCTGCCCAGCTGGAGTGCTGGAACATCAGGCCTTGTCTGGGAAGGAGGACTCTCATCCAGGCCCAAGGCAGTCCCTTCAAGGAGAGAGAAACTGGAAAGAGCGCGCCCTGGAAAACCGTCTTCCTGGCCTGTGGACAGTGCGCCGATCCCCAGTCTCCCTCCCCAAACCCAACAAATTAAATGCTTTAACTCAGACTTTCCAAAGTTCATGCTTCTGAACTTTTTAATTCAGTGTGATGACAACAGGTTCTTTTTGGAATTGCTGAAGTTAGAAATAGTTTTTTTCTTTCTACAATATTAAAAATGAAATTACATATAGGACAAAATGCTTATTTTGTGGGCCACCTGACAGAATGAAGAGAGGCTTGATTTCCTTGGTTCCCTCCCAAATTTCTTCCATTTTCCTTTACCCTCTGGCCTTCCCTGCCATCTCTCTCCCTATTCCCTTACTCAGCACTTAAGAGTTTTGGCAACATCTTTCACATCTCCAAGAGTTGGGCAACCAACGTCACTCTTCTTGTAGTCGAGGAGTTAAAAGCAAACAAGCTTTGGTTTTCCCCACCGCTCAAGGCTTGGAAACCAGGGCTTCCCTTTGTCAAAAGCCATCTTCCTCCTCCCTCTGTCTCTGGAAAACTCTTCCTTTACTTCTGGACGTCTGAGTGCAGGCTGGATGACTGCTTCCCATTGAGAGGTTCCTTCCTAATCTCTCCCCAGAAGGCTTCCCGTACACAATCACAGAATGTTCGAGTTGGAAGATTTCTCAGTGGCCATCTATTGCCAGCCCCAAAGAATCCTTACCATAAGTCACAAGCAAATGATCACTTAGTCTCTGCTGGAAGAGCTCTGAGGAGAGGAGGTAACCACATCTGGAGACCCTCTGTTCCAGCTGTGGACAGCTCTAACTGCTGGGAACTTTTCTGCAACTTCTCTGAGCAATTCCACCCAGCTCTAGTCACACTGTTCATTTTTACTAGGTAGTATAATAGTTAGAGTCCTGGCATGGAAGTCAGGGAGACGAGTTCAAATTCTACTCCAAATATTAACTAAGTGTGTTATCCTGTATATACTTATTTTCTCTCTCTCTCAGAATATAAATTCCAATTCTTGGAAGGGAGGGACAGTTTTCTTTTTGTGTCTGAACTCCCTGCTCCTAGAGGTAGCTCAGTGGCCAGAGTGTCAGACTTGGAGCCAGGGAGACCCAAGTTAAAATTTGATCTCAGACATTTATCAGCTGTATGGACCTAAGCAAGTCACTTAACTTCTGTTTTAATTTATCAGAGAAGGAAATGGCAAACCCCTCTAGCATCTCTGCCAAGAAAAGCCCCAAGAAAAGCCCCATGGATACCTGTTGGAATCTTTACAAACTGTTAAGTCATTAGAGTTGATAGAGACAATAATTATCTAATGTAGCATGGTTCATTATGATTGATCTGATCTTACAAGGAGATGTTTTGGGCCAGAACCTGAAACAAGGTACTAAGAGAACTAATTAATACAATGCTTGTGTTCACACCTTTACTCATTGGAGTTCACAAGTATGGGAGATTCACAAAGTAAACTATGTAACTTTGTGAATTCACACCTCCCTTGAAGCTCTTAGGGCCAGAGAGCACTCTGGGAGAAAACCCATAATCCCATTCTCTCAGAAGAGATCATATATAAGTCCAGTCAAGGGAATTCAGCTTAATTAGATTGGAGAGGAGCACTCTGGGACAGACACAGAGCACTCTGGGAGATTGACAGCCACAAGCCTTCTCTCGGAGGCAAGACAGATTCAATTTGGCGCCGGCTGGAGGCTAAAGAAAGCAGAGGCAGAAGCAAAGGACAATCTGCAAGAGCTCTTGGAACCAAGCAGAGAGATTAGCCTCAACTAACCAGGCTATTTTGGAAGGAGAAAATAAACATTTGCATTTTTACCAGCTGGCTGCATTTTGGGTGATTATTACTCTTAAGTGAAACTAAGGCTGCCTCCAGAAAACCTGCCCGAGAAACTCGCTCCCAGAGAGAACCATTATTATTTTAAAAAAGAAAAACACCACAGATACCACTGACGTGCCAAGGTACATGAAGAGTCATGGTCAATAACAATTATCTGGTCCCAGCATAATGTCCTGCACACAGAAGGAACTTAATAATTAGCAGAAATGCCAAGTTGTGGGTAGAGGGAGGAACAGCTCAATGACTCTTGAGAGTCACTTTCCCGGGGAAAAGGAAAAAATGGCATTCCCCTTAAGCCACTCACAAGGTAGAGAAAGACACCCACTGGACAACAGCCTCGGGGATGGAGCAAGGAGTATCTTCCATAAAAGTCAAACTCTGCAGAACAGATTTTTCTTCATTTTGCCCTACGTTCAATCTGTTGGGCATCTATTGTTTGGAAAAGAATGGTATCACATCTGATAAATGGAGAATAAATCTTTCATAAACATCCATACCCCTCCCCCCCCAAGGTGCTTTGGAACTATCAATAACAAATAACCAATTACATTCTCAGTATGAGCGCCTTTCCTTGGGAAATGCTACAAAGCAGGATTTGATTTTGTTGATTGTCTAGTCTTAACAAAAAGATGGAAAAATTGTTGATGGTGAAAATTAAACTTCCAAGTGTGTCCTGTGAACATTCCCTTCCCTCCCCCGCACCTAGAATTGGTTGTTAAAAATTTGCCAGGAAACTCCTTCCCCAAGCCAACACACCCATCAGAGATCCTATTATTTTGTGAAAACTAAGCGGAGCTTCTCCCTTAATGGTGATGACCTTTCCTAGTTTATAATCTACTAAGAAATGATGCAGACACAAATTAAACATGAAATGGCCAAACGGGAAAAGGTAAGGTTAATTAAACACTGTGAAAATAAACTGATGGTTACAGTTGAATGTAGAAAGTTCAATCAATAACCCGAGGGAGAGAAAAAAAATAAATCCAACAACTTAAAACTTGTCTGATCCCCGGTGAAATTCATCTATTCTGGGACTTCTAAGAAAGTACCTTTTCCCCCTCCTGAGGCATAAAGGAAGATTGCCATATTTTGGCCTGGGTTTCTAATACAGAAACAAAAATGGATTTGTCATAGAATTTTCTGCACTTATGCTGTAATAAATGGATTTATACTGAGGCAAATGTGTGTGTGTGTGTGTGAGAGAGAGAGAGAGAAGAGAGAGAGAGAGAGAGAAAGAGAAGATGGCTAGAAATCCTGACCCCTGAGTGATAGGGGGTCTGTTTGGGGGAAGGAAGGAGGAGAATCAGCAAGGGGGCATTGTGTGGGTAACCTGCACACTGTGACACTTGGAAAACGAGAGGGAGAAAAACAGGGCTGGTGTTAGGTTTAAAAACAAAAAAGCTCAAGGCTTTTGCCCCCTCTCCCAAAAATAAACAAACCTCAGACGGCTTATTTTTTTTCAGGATCAAAACTTTGTGAAGGCAGAAGGAAAGAATGGGGTCCTTGCCTCCCCAAGGGCTAGAACTGGCTTTTCTCATGTGTTTTTCCATCTTGGCAGTTCAGAGAGAGGGCCGAGCCTCCGGCATTAACAGGACTGTATTCTGTATAGATGTTTATATTGACTGGCTGCTTTTCTCAGTGCTCTCCCAGACCAAGAGGGATCCACTGAGCTCCAAAATTTCTTCTTAAATGAATCTGTTCTTCATCAACATGCAGAATTTGTCCACAGGAAATATTCTCCCTTCATTGAAGAGGGGCCAGACAAACTATGGCACAGAACTGTACAAGAGGAGGTTTGTGCCATAGGACACGACAAATGAGAAATTCAGAGACACGTGGGAGGGAACCGAGAGCAGAGTGAAAAGGCAGAACCAGAAAAACAATATGTACAATGACAACATCAGTGAAAACATTACCGGAGGGAAGCCAAACTCTTAAGTAAAATTGGTTTTTTTTTTTTTTAATAAAATCAATATTGGGTCCAGAGAGCTTATGTACTTTCAGAGAGAAAACACACATTTCTCCAGAGGCCAATGTACTGTCCTCTTCTTGGCAATGAGGTGGAGGTCTACAGGTGTAGAACGCTATATACCGTGTCAGTGAAGTCGCTATATTTGTTGATTTTTGTTTAATTGTTTTGCTTGCATAATAAGGAAGGTTCAATTCTTAGGCAGCGTGGGGGGGTGAATCAAGAAATGACTAATATAAAAAGTGAGCCATCAATAAAATATATTTCAAAAAGCTTAGAAATGTGCTCAGCCCAGTCTTGTTCCAGACTATGTAGGGTAATATGTACAATAGTGTTAAACATTGTAAGTAGAGTAATGTATCCTCACTCTACATTTATTTAAAATTGCGTAAGATTTAGCATTTCTATCTCCAATGATCATTCTATAGATTGTTTGAAGAGCTTATGCTGGTGCTCTATGACTCAGGCATATAGAAGCAATGAGGTGATACAATGGATAGAGTGCTGCTATCTGGGGCCAGGAAGCCCCGAGTACAAATCTGGACTCTTGACTCAATAGCTGTATAATCTCAAGTCACTTAACCAAAGAAAGAACTAGACCAGATGATATGACTATAATAGAATATTACTGCATTAACAGAAATGACAAAGAGAATGATTTCAGAAGAACCTGAGAAGACTTAAATGAAATGATGCTGAGTGAAGGAAGCAGAATCAGGAGAACATTCTGGGATAGCAATACTGTACAGTGAAGAACTGGGGATGACTGCTCTTCTCAGCAAATTCAATGTCCCAAAGGGCTCATGATGAAAAATGCTATCCACTGCCAGAGAAAGGACTAATGTCTGAATATAGACTGAAATGTGCTTTGTTCCTCTTCCCTTCCCTCCCTTCCTCTGTCTTTCCTTCCTGCCTTTCTCTCTCTCTCTCTCTCTCTCTTTTTCCTGCCTTTCTCCCTCTCTCTCTCTTTTTCCTGCCTTTCTCCCTCTCTCTCTCTTTTTCCTGCCTTTCTCCCTCTCTCTCTCTCTTTTTCCTGCCTTTCTCCCTCTCTCTCTCTTTTTCCTGCCTTTCTCCCTCTCTCTCTCTTTTTCCTGCCTTTCTCCCTCTCTCTCTCTTTTTCCTGCCTTTCTCCCTCTCTCTCTCTTTTTCCTGCCTTTCTCCCTCTCTCTCTCTTTTTCCTGCCTTTCTCCCTCTCTCTCTCTTTTTCCTGCCTTTCTCCCTCTCTCTCTCTTTTTCCTGCCTTTCTCCCTCTCTCTCTTTTTCCTGCCTTTCTCCCTCTCTCTCTCTCTTTTTCCTGCCTTTCTCCCTCTCTCTCTCTTTTTCCTGCCTTTCTCCCTCTCTCTCTCTTTTTCCTGCCTTTCTCCCTCTCTCTCTCTCTTTTTCCTGCCTTT
Source organism: Antechinus flavipes (assembly GCF_016432865.1). NCBI lineage: Eukaryota > Metazoa > Chordata > Mammalia > Dasyuromorphia > Dasyuridae > Antechinus > Antechinus flavipes. The sequence continues at coordinate 228,419,271 of NC_067403.1, forward strand.
CTCCCTCTCTCTCTCTTTTTCCTGCCTTTCTCCCTCTCTCTCTCTTTTTCCTGCCTTTCTCCCTCTCTCTCTCTTTTTCCTGCCTTTCTCCCTCTCTCTCTTTTTCCTGCCTTTCTCCCTCTCTCTCTCTTTTTCCTGCCTTTCTCCCTCTCTCTCTCTTTTTCCTGCCTTTCTCCCTCTCTCTCTCTTTTTCCTGCCTTTCTCTCTCTCTCTCTCTTTTTCCTGCCTTTCTCTCTCTCTCTCTCTTTTTCCTGCCTTTCTCTCTCTCTCTCTCTCTCTTTTTCCTGCCTTTCTCTCTCTCTCTCTCTTTTTCCTGCCTTTCTCTCTCTCTCTTCTTCTTCCTGCCTTTCTCCCTCTCTCTCTCTTCTTCCTGCCTTTCTCTCTCTCTCTTCTTCTTCCTGCCTTTCTCTCTCTCTCTTCTTCTTCCTGCCTTTCTCCCTCTCTCTCTTTTTCCTGCCTTTCTCTCTCTCTCTTCCTGCCTTTCTCTCTCTCTCTTCTTCTTCCTGCCTTTCTCCCTCTCTCTCTTTTTCCTGCCTTTCTCTCTCTCTTCTTCCTGCCTTTCTCTCTCTCTCTCTTCTTCCTGCCTTTCTCTCTCTCTCTTCTTTTTCCTGCCTTTCTCTCTCTCTCTTCTTCTTCCTGCCTTTCTCCCTCTCTCTCTTTTTCCTGCCTTTCTCTCTCTCTTCTTCCTGCCTTTCTCTCTCTCTCTCTCTTCTTCCTGCCTTTCTCTCTCTCTCTCTCTTCTTCCTGCCTTTCTCTCTCTCTCTTCTTCTTCCTGCCTTTCTCCCTCTCTCTCTTTTTCCTGCCTTTCTCTCTCTCTTCTTCCTGCCTTTCTCTCTCTCTTCTTCCTGCCTTTCTCTCTCTCTCTTCTTCTTCCTGCCTTTCTCCCTCTCTCTCTTCTTCCTGCCTTTCTCTCTCTCTCTTCTTCTTCCTGCCTTTCTCTCTCTCTCTTCTTCTTCCTGCCTTTCTCCCTCTCTCTCTTTTTTCCTGCCTTTCTCCCTCTCTCTCTCTTTTTTCCTGCCTTTCTCCCTCTCTCTCTCTTTTTCCTGCCTTTCTCCCTCTCTCTCTCTTTTTCCTGCCTTTCCCCTCTCTCTCTCTTTTTCCTGCCTTTCTCCCTCTCTCTCTTTTTCCTGCCTTTCTCCCTCTCTCTCTCTTTTTCCTGCCTTTCTCTCCTCTCTCTCTCTCTTTTTCCTGCCTTTCTCTCTCTCTCTCTCTTTTTCCTGCCTTTCTCCCTCTCTCTCTCTTTTTCCTGCCTTTCTCCCTCTCTCTCTCTTTTTCCTGCCTTTCTCTCTCTCTCTCTCTTTTTCCTGCCTTTCTCTCTCTCTCTCTCTTTTTCCTGCCTTTCTCTCTCTCTCTCTTCTTCCTGCCTTTCTCTCTCTCTCTCTTTTTCCTGCCTTTCTCTCTCTCTCTTCTTCTTCCTGCCTTTCTCTCTCTCTCTTCTTCTTCCTGCCTTTCTCCCTCTCTCTCTCTCTTCTTCCTGCCTTTCTCTCTCTCTCTTCTTCTTCCTGCCTTTCTCTCTCTCTCTTCTTCTTCCTGCCTTTCCCCTCTCTCTCTTTTTCCTGCCTTTCTCTCTCTCTTCTCCTGCCTTTCTCTCTCTCTCTCTCTTCTTCCTGCCTTTCTCTCTCTCTCTTCTTCTTCCTGCCTTTCTCCCTCTCTCTCTTTTTCCTGCCTTTCTCTCTCTCTTCTTCCTGCCTTTCTCTCTCTCTCTCTTCTTCCTGCCTTTCTCTCTCTCTCTTCTTCTTCCTGCCTTTCTCTCTCTCTTCTTCTTCCTGCCTTTCTCCCTCTCTCTCTTTTTCCTGCCTTTCTCTCTCTCTTCTCCTGCCTTTCTCTCTCTCTCTTCTTCTTCCTGCCTTTCTCCCTCTCTTTTTCCTGCCTTTCTCCCTCTCTTTTTCCTGCCTTTCTCTCTCTCTCTCTCTCTTCTTCCTGCCTTTCTCTCTCTCTCTCTCTCTTCTTCTCCTGCCTTTCTCTCTCTCTCTCTTTCTCCTTCCTTCCCTTTTCTCTGCCTCTTTCACCCTGTCTCTGTGCGTGTGTGTGCCAGGCACTGTGCTAGGCATTTTAATCCCACAAAGGAGGATTTTAATCCCAGGGAAGATAAGAGCTCTCCAAGCTGAAACTTACAACCAAGCCCACTCTGAATGCCTTTATCATTATGCTCCATAAACCAAACAGGGCTGGTGTCAGGTTTAAAAACAAAAAAGCTCAAGGCTTTTGCCCCCTCTCCCAAAAATAAACAAACCTCAGACGGCTTATTTTTTTTCAGGATCAAAACTTTGTGAAGGCAGAAGGAAAGAATGGGGTCCTTGCCTCCCCAAGGGCTAGAACTGGCTTTTCTCATGTGTTTTTCCATCTTGGCAGTTCAGAGAGAGGGCCGAGCCTCCGGCATTAACAGGACTGTATTCTGTATAGATGTTTATATTGACTGGCTGCTTTTCTCAGTGCTCTCCCAGACCAAGAGGGATCCACTGAGCTCCAAAATTTCTTCTTAAATGAATCTGTTCTTCATCAACATGCAGAATTTGTCCACAGGAAATATTCTCCCTTCATTGAAGAGGGGCCAGACAAACTATGGCACAGAACTGTACAAGAGGAGGTTTGTGCCATAGGACACAACAAATGAGAAATTCAGAGACACGTGGGAGGGAACCGAGAGCAGAGTGAAAAGGCAGAACCAGAAAAACAATATGTACAATGACAACATCAGTGAAAACATTACCGGAGGGAAGCCAAACTCTTAAGTAAAATTGTTTTGTTTTTTTTTTGAGCAAATTGAGGCTCAAGATATCAAAGGGTCGGACATATATAGCTAGGAAATACTGAAGGAAATGACTCCAGACTAAACTTCCTTCAACTTCGTTGCTTTATCTCTGGAGAAATAGGGTTGGGGGGCAGCTAGGTGGTTCAGTAGGTAAAATATTGGTCCTGGGGTCAGGAAGAGCCCCAGACACTTAATAACTGTGTAACCTTGGGCAAATCACTTAACTTTAATTGAGGAAGGAAGATAGAAAGAAAGGGAGGGAGGGAAGAGGAGGAAGGGACAGAGGGAAAAGAAGGAAGAAAAAGGGAAAAAAGAAAAAAGTAGTTAGAAATCTCAGAATCACAGAGTAGAATAAGATCAGTAGAGTATAATCAACTTGAGGGAAGTAACTGATTTTTCTTTTGTCTATGTCTGGCAAACAGTAAGTGCTTAATAAATAGTTCTTGAACTGAGCTGATCTTAGAGGTAACATAATCCAACCTTCTCATCTGTACAGATAAGAAAACTGAGGTCCAAAGGGAAAATGGGTGACCAAAGACCACCTTGACAACGACAGAAGTGTAACCGGGACGTGGGTTTTTGACTTTGCCCAACATGGTTTCCATTCCGCCATACTCCCGCTCCCCCCAGATATGAACTCCTCTGTTCAGGGCCAGCAGAGATCTGGGTTTCTTCAGCCTCGGCAGTGAGAATTCGGTGCAGGGGCCATATCCCAGATAGGCACAAAATGTAACCAATCAAACTATGTTCTGAACTAGCCCAGTTACAAGATCATTTTTTACAGCTATAAACAAAAGCAAGTTTCACCTTGGGAACTGTAGACTACCTGATGTATTTTTCCCCACGTGGATATTTCCTTTTAAAGTTCCCCGTGTCATCCCAATGTCCTGGATGCTGGAGTTTCCCTGTGACCCCAATCTTCCCCCATCCCTACCTCCCCAGGAAAAGACAGCACAATAGTAATCTGCTTGCTGCTTTGAGGCTTCCAGTAGCCAAATCTCCCAGGAATAAGGGAAACTAAAGAAGGGGGGGATGGGGTGATCAAGTGGAACAAGGAGAAGGCAGCATGATAAATAATGAGCATTTTCTGAGTCCAATAATCCATCTGAACCTAGCCTGCCAGTACCTGCATTCTGTCTGGCATTATGGCCTCGTGAATAAAACATGGGCTCCAATCGGACGCCAGGCTGTAATTCAATCAGGGGTCTCGGAGGAGGACATCTCTAGCTCCCGCTGCATTTTCCTGGCTTGAAGGGATGGCGGCAAAATCTCCAGGTAAAGTTACTTCCCAGCATCCCTGCCTGGAAACTCCCCCACACCCACACTTGAGAGATTTGTCTTCTTCAGGTTGAAATCTGATTTCCAAACTGCTAAGGGATTAATAAAGTTTCCTGCCATTGGGTCTCTGGAGCTCCTGGGAGGGGATTCTCCCACTAACAGTTTCTTTTTCAAGATGCAAACCCAGATACTCTGACTCCAAATACATCATTGCTCTCTCCATGGTACCATGCTGCTTCCCCATTTTAATTAACCCTAAAATTATAAGAATCATCTAATCACACTCCCTCCCTCTCATTTTTGAGCAGATAAAGAAGTGGCTCAGAGGAAAGGAAAATCATCAAAAAAACCCTTATTTCTTTTTTTTTTTTTGAGCAAATTGAGGCTCAAGATATCAAAGGGTCGGACATATATAGCTAGGAAATACTGAAGGAAATGACTCCAGACTAAACTTCCTTCAACTTCGTTGCTTTATCTCTGGAGAAATAGGGTTGGGGGGCAGCTAGGTGGTTCAGTAGGTAAAATATTGGTTCTGGGGTCAGGAAGAGCCCCAGACACTTAATAACTGTGTAACCTTGGGCAAATCACTTAACTTTAATTGAGGAAGGAAGATAGAAAGAAAGGGAGGGAGGGAAGAGGAGGAAGGGACAGAGGGAAAAGAAGGAAGAAAAAGGGAAAAAAGAAAAAAGAAAAAAGTAGTTAGAAATCTCAGAATCACAGAGTAGAATAAGACCAGTAGAGTATAATCAACTTGAGGGAAGTAACTGATTTTTCTTTTGTCTATGTCTGGCAAACAGTAAGTGCTTAATAAATGGTTCTTGAACTGAGCTGATCTTAGAGGTAACATAATCCAACCTTCTCATCTGTACAGACAAGAAAACTGAGGTCCAAAGGGAAAATGGGTGGCCAAAGACCACCTTGACAACGACAGAAGTGTAACCGGGACGTGGGTTTTTGACTTTGCCCAACATGGTTTCCATTCCGCCATACTCCCGCTCCCCCCAGATATGAACTCCTCTATTCAGGGCCAGCAGAGATCTGGGTTTCAGCCTCGGCAGTGAGAATTCGGTGCAGGGGCCATATCCCAGATAGGCACAAAATGTAACCAATCAAACTATGTTCTGAAGAACCTGAGAAGACTTAAATGAAATGATGCTGAGTGAAGGAAGCAGAATCAGGAGAACATTCTGGGATAGCAATACTGTACAGTGAAGAACTGGGGATGACTGCTCTTCTCAGCAAATTCAATGTCCAAGATAGTCCCAAAGGGCTCATGATGAAAAATGCTATCCACTGCCAGAGAAAGGACTAATGTCTGAATATAGACTGAAATGTGCTTTTTTCCTCTTCCCTTCCCTCCCTTCCTCTGTCTCTCCTTCCTGCCTTTCTCTCTCTCTCTCTCTCTCTCTTCTTCCTGCCTTTCTCTCTCTCTCTCTTCTTCCTGCCTTTCTCTCTCTCTCTTTCTCCTTCCTTCCCTTTTCTCTGCCTCTTTCACCCTGTCTCTGTGCGTGTGTGTGCCAGGCACTGTGCTAGGCATTTTAATCCCACAAAGGAGGATTTTAATCCCAGGGAAGATAAGAGCTCTCCAAGCTGAAACTTACAACCAAGCCCACTCTGAATGCCTTTATCATTATGCTCCATAAACCAAACAGGGCTGGTGCTGCCCTCCCTAAGGCAGAGACAAGGATGCATCTTCCCATATCCGTAATGCCCTTCAAAGATAAGAAGTCCTAATAGGGCTTAATATAGCCAGAACTTGCTTATTGGTGGGACAAGCTTTTACTGTTCAAGTGATCTCATGTCCAGAGCAATTAAAAAGGCTTTTTAGATCCCAGAGCTCCCCGAAGGGGCCATCATCAAGTGCTTATATAACTGAGGGCTTTCCAGATCTCTCCCATCAGTGTAGACGTGTCTGGTTAACATATCGGCGCTCACTGGCTCCCCACTTATTATCTGGGTGACCTTGGATAGATCAAGGGGCTGTCCTGGAACCTCAGGATTCTCTCTATAGAAGAAGAGACTTGAAGTTCCCTTGCAGCCTCAGATCTGTGACCATCCCTTTTCCTTCCAACACTCAAATCATCAGGCTGCTTTTATGACCCCCAAATGCTGGCTGCCCATGGAAATGACCATGAGTCACAAGTTCAGCAGAACAAGGATGGGAGAGTCAGTGTCTCCAGCTCCAACCGAGTGAGGTGTGGCAACTTCACAGCCCAGAAGGGGAGGGGAAGGGAGGAGACAGAAAAAGCCCAAACATTTGCTCACTAGCGGCACTTTCTTTTTTTTTTTTTTTTTTTTTTTTGAGCAAATTGAGGCTCAAGATATCAAAGGGTCGGACATATATAGCTAGGAAATACTGAAGGAAATGACTCCAGACTAAACTTCCTTCAACTTCGTTGCTTTATCTCTGGAGAAATAGGGTTGGGGGGCAGCTAGGTGGTTCAGTAGGTAAAATATTGGTCCTGGGGTCAGGAAGAGCCCCAGACACTTAATAACTGTGTAACCTTGGGCAAATCACTTAACTTTAATTGAGGAAGGAAGATAGAAAGAAAGGGAGGGAGGGAAGAGGAGGAAGGGACAGAGGGAAAAGAAGGAAGAAAAAGGGAAAAAAGAAAAAAGTAGTTAGAAATCTCAGAATCACAGAGTAGAATAAGATCAGTAGAGTATAATCAACTTGAGGGAAGTAACTGATTTTTCTTTTGTCTATGTCTGGCAAACAGTAAGTGCTTAATAAATAGTTCTTGAACTGAGCTGATCTTAGAGGTAACATAATCCAACCTTCTCATCTGTACAGATAAGAAAACTGAGGTCCAAAGGGAAAATGGGTGACCAAAGACCACCTTGACAACGACAGAAGTGTAACCGGGACGTGGGTTTTTGACTTTGCCCAACATGGTTTCCATTCCGCCATACTCCCGCTCCCCCCAGATATGAACTCCTCTGTTCAGGGCCAGCAGAGATCTGGGTTTCTTCAGCCTCGGCAGTGAGAATTCGGTGCAGGGGCCATATCCCAGATAGGCACAAAATGTAACCAATCAAACTATGTTCTGAACTAGCCCAGTTACAAGATCATTTTTTACAGCTATAAACAAAAGCAAGTTTCACCTTGGGAACTGTAGACTACCTGATGTATTTTTCCCCACGTGGATATTTCCTTTTAAAGTTCCCCGTGTCATCCCAATGTCCTGGATGCTGGAGTTTCCCTGTGACCCCAATCTTCCCCCATCCCTACCTCCCCAGGAAAAGACAGCACAATAGTAATCTGCTTGCTGCTTTGAGGCTTCCAGTAGCCAAATCTCCCAGGAATAAGGGAAACTAAAGAAGGGGGGGATGGGGTGATCAAGTGGAACAAGGAGAAGGCAGCATGATAAATAATGAGCATTTTCTGAGTCCAATAATCCATCTGAACCTAGCCTGCCAGTACCTGCATTCTGTCTGGCATTATGGCCTCGTGAATAAAACATGGGCTCCAATCGGACGCCAGGCTGTAATTCAATCAGGGGTCTCGGAGGAGGACATCTCTAGCTCCCGCTGCATTTTCCTGGCTTGAAGGGATGGCGGCAAAATCTCCAGGTAAAGTTACTTCCCAGCATCCCTGCCTGGAAACTCCCCCACACCCACACTTGAGAGATTTGTCTTCTTCAGGTTGAAATCTGATTTCCAAACTGCTAAGGGATTAATAAAGTTTCCTGCCATTGGGTCTCTGGAGCTCCTGGGAGGGGATTCTCCCACTAACAGTTTCTTTTTCAAGATGCAAACCCAGATACTCTGACTCCAAATACATCATTGCTCTCTCCATGGTACCATGCTGCTTCCCCATTTTAATTAACCCTAAAATTATAAGAATCATCTAATCACACTCCCTCCCTCTCATTTTTGAGCAGATAAAGAAGTGGCTCAGAGGAAAGGAAAATCATCAAAAAAACCCTTATTTCTTTTTTTTTTCCAGCCAGAAATGTATAATTGAAAGTTCAGTTATGGCCGAGAGGGTTTGAGATCTCAATCAGCAGATCAAGGTCCCTGCAATGAGTCAGATTTTAAAAAGGTCACCTCGTTCTTTCTAACCCCTCACTTGTCAGAGGAGGCACCTAAAGTCCAGAAGTGTTAAATGATTTACCTAAAGTCACACAGCTAGGAAGTTACTGACAATTTTTCTAAACATTTGTAACTGTTTTGTCAGAGGTTTGTCCCTCACGGGCTTTATATGTGTGTACCTATATCTCTGTCTGTCTGTGTTTCTATATATTATATATATGTATACATATGCACATATATATTTTACATACATATATATACATACAGAGAGAGAAGGGAGAGAGAGAACGAGAGATGGAGAAGAGAGAGACACACACACAAAGAGAAAGGGACAGAGAAAGATACACAGAGACAGAGAGACAGACTGAAAGTTAATTGTGTGACATTTGCAATGTTTAGAAGCAAACCAGAGCGTGGTGTGGAAACAAAACTCATTGTGGGGAGGTGGTTGATTTTACATCAGAGACAAGACAGGGGAAAGTTGTGCTCCTTTATACAAGCAGTCACTTGTGGACAGAGAATTTGGGTTGACTATGTATGTGATCGGGACAAGATTCTCAATTCTCTCAGGATTTACAAAATAAAGGGGTAGGATCAGAGAAGAATAAGTTTTCTGTGTCATGGATGCCTTTGGCAATCTGGTGAAAGCATGAATCCCTTCATAAAATAACAGTATTTTAAAAAACCACAATTAAAGGAAATGCTAAATTTTAGAAATTAGTGAAAATCAAGACTCTTTCCTCTGTCATCAAGTTCAATCCCAAATTAAGAACCGTTGGACTAGATTAAACTTTTTCCCATTCACTATCCCTTTTATATGAGAATTTATAGTATATAAAATAGGTGTACAAATCAAACACTTATTGATAATAAATCTGAATTTTGGGACCTCCTTCCACATTCAGTTATGAAAACTCATTTGGAGTTTCAACCACAGTTTAAGAAGCTTTGTTCTAAAGGATCCAAAAAGTTCTTTCCAATTTGAGCCCTCCCTTCACTAAATGGCAATACCTCCCCTACATTTAAAAGGGGATCTGATTTGTACCAATTCCAATCTCCAGATATATAACCTGTGGCACACAAGCCAATGGTGTAAAACAAGGCCCGTTCGCACAACCATCTTGCCCGATTCCTCTATCTAGAATGGTCCCATCGATGACAGAAGATACAGGATCCTGCCCTGTGTTAATGGCTGCGAACAATGGTCGTATTCCCATCTTATAAATTAATAGAGAGGTTGGAATGGAATTAGAATCCCCAGAAGGGAATACCCCCTCTTGCTGGAAACCCGATACTTAGCTATAATTAGTTAATTCATTTAGACCTCCTGCATAATGAACACAATAATAAATATATAATTTTTTTTTAAAATTGAGGATTCTTCTTCGGTTTGAATTCCCCATAAAGCAACAGCCGCCACCTCCTCTACCTATCAAGACCATGCACAAAGCTGGTAGATGATCTGCATTTCCTCCTTTGAGGAAGCCACAGAGGACTTTTTGTTCCCCTGCAATTAAGCGAGAGCTGTGGAAGCCCAGCTGCAAGGAGCGATTGCAGGAGGTACACGGCCGCTGCTGTGCTTCCAGAGAAGGGAACATTCATGATTCAGCCACGGGAAGCTCGCTTGGGGTTTTCAATCACCTTTCCAGTTCTGAAAAGGAACCTCCGTTCCTTGGTACTGAGGGCACTGTCCCAAGGGAAGAAAAAGACCCGGTGGGACCATCTCCGGTCCCGAGTTGTAACTAGCAACTTTTGTGCCCGGGATGGAGATGGAGGAAGAACATTCGTCCAGAACGACTCCGGCAGGGAAAGAAGCAGCCGGACACACGAGTTTTCTTGGCAAAGCAGAGCAGGGGCCAAGCACAGCCATAACTGGGGGAGGCAGGGAAAGGGCATCCCAGAACAGAGGGACTTTTTGTTCCTGGAAAAAATGTAGGCTGGAAGTGTGATTTCAGGGTGGAGGATTTCAGAAAGAGAAGAAAGTATGGCCCTATAAGGGGTGAAGGTAGAAGGAAAACTAAAGGCAGTGCCATCTGAACCCTTTAGATTTCCAGGCTGTTCTGGCTTCTGGGCAAGGGCAATGCCCCTGGAAGGTGCCTTTGGTGCCCTCCAAATTTCCTAACTACTTTAGGCCCCCTTGCCCATTCAATCCTTTGCCACCTATGTCCTAGTGATGTCCACGGCACCTGCGGAAATGTAACTTCTCCAAAATAGGAATAGACCAATTCTGGAAATGTGGAAGAAACTCCAAATGAATAGCTGGTACAATATAGGAGAAAACACTGGCCTGGATCGGAATCACGAGTTCAAGTCCCAGGTCTGCCATTTAGTAGCTGAGTGATCTTAGAGAAATTCCTCGCCTTTCTGGCACTGTCTGGAGAATCCTATGGACCTCTGTTCAGAATAATGTTTTTAAATGTATAAAGTAGAATTACAAAGAAAATCAATGATATGGAAATAGTTTTTTTTTTTTTTTTTTTAAGTTCACCGATGCCCAGGTCAAGAATCTCTGTATTAGATGATTTTAAAAGGATTTCATAATTCTACTAAGAGAATCCCCTTGAATTACACTCCCTCTCCCAGGTTTTGTAACTTTGAACTGGCCATCCTCCATGCCTGGAAGGTTCTGCCTCCTTGCCTCTAGATCTTTAGAATCCCTTGTTTCCTTAAAAACTAAACTCTTATCTTGGCCAAATCAGTTCTCCTCTGGGGACCTCAGTTTCCTAAGATGAGGATGTGGGACTTGGTGATCTCTAAGGTCCCTTTCAGTTCTAGGTTTATGAGCTCCTAAGGGCTGAACCTGGCTCCTCAAAGACCATGGCCACAGAAATACGACCGCTGGCAGGTCCTGCTAAGCTGAGAGGGCTTCCTGCCCAGACTAGTGAGGGCCTGGCTAGCTGACATTTTAGTAGTGGATTAGCTAAATTAGGGGATGATCTTCCCCAAGCTTTGGAGCTATGGCAACTTTGCAAAAGTATCAGCCAAGGCTTCAAAAGTCAGATCTGCCTTGGCGGAGGGGATGCCCCTGATGACACAATCACAGAGTCCTAATCAGATGCTAAAGGCAAGCTGGGACATATTCAACGTGAGCTGATTTTCTGTTTCCAGGGTCCCCCGGACCATCTTCGCCCTTCCTCATCAAAATGCTTCCGTGAGCCGATTTGGTGAGAAATTGGAAAAAGGATCCGCCATCTTGAAAAATGTAAACCAAAGAATTTGGGGCATCTTCCAAAATGCCTCCAGCCAAGGTGAGGTTGGCCCATCATCCTTTGCAGCTGGTTTTCTGCCTGGTTTGTCTTGCTGAACGATATGCCCCATGGGCAGGGCCTATTGCTTCCTTTGGTTTATCGTCCCAGCCGGGCTCACACAAGACAGTAATTTAAAAGGACAATAAGGGTGACACTGTTTCCTCTGGGGGTGCTTTTAACGGTTTGCCAGAGCAACTTAATGCCAGTTCCTCTGACATCTCTGCTTGCTTCCACCCAGGCACCCCGGCTTACGGAGACTTGGGGAACTCGCCAATGAAATCCGTTCATTGTGGCCATTCCCCATTATTTGGTTCAGTCATTTTTAAAGTTGTGAGCCCATTTGGAGTTTTCTGGGCAAAGATACCAGAGTGATCTGTCTTCTCCAGCTCATTTTACAGATGAGAAAACTGAGGCAAAAAGAATTAAATGACTTGCCTAGCTAGGAAGTGTCTAAGGCTATATCTGAACTGGGGTCTTCCTGACGGTCTATGCATGGCTCCATTTGACTGCTCATTTTTTACTAGAGAATTTCAGAGCTGCCATCTAGTTTAGAGGTTTTTAACTACGGATTCCCTAAAGGTCTATAAACTTGGATGGAAAATAAATTGCATCTTTATTTTCATTAGCCTTGAACTGAAAATTAGCATTTTCCTTCATTATTTAAAAAAAAAAAAGGGTTATTCTAAGAAGGGGCCCACTGGGGTCCATTGTCCCATGATACCAACAAAAGGGTTCTGAACCTTTTTGGTTCAGATTGGCTGCCAGAAGGATCCTTTACACACAATCTTTCAGGTGTCTAAGATCTGGTCTCTGCTCAAAGACCATCTTGTCCAACCCCTCCATTTTACAGATGGCAAAGGAGAGATTGAGCTGGATTAAGCGACGTGTTCAGTGTTTCATGGCTGGGAAGCAGCATGTGAGCCTGGCTCCCAGACCCCCAGTTGTTACGTTTCCTCCACCCCATGCTAGAATCCTCAGTACCTCTCAGGGCAACCTGAGCCACATGTCTCCATCTTTTTCTTGTTGGGTGTGTGCATGTCCAGGTGGGCACATGGACTCCCACTCAAAGCTGGCCCCCTCCCTCTGCCCTTGAACTCCCAACCGCATCAGATGAGCCTTCCACGAGTCCCACTCTGCTTGGAGCAGCGTTCCCACGATCAGTCCGGAACTCCCGCGGACCTGCCAGAGCCGGGGGCAGCGCCCGGGTGTGTTGGAGCAGCCGATGACAGAACTGAGGGTTTGCTGCAGCGAGATGAAAGCCCAGCAGATAATGGGCCCCAGGTTCACCCCCAAACCTGAGCCTCTGTGCCCGGGGAATGGTGGGGGGAGGGGACGGCTGCAGGGGAATCAGCCCGTTCCCATCGGTGCCCTCTGGTTTTCATTACGGCCCCGGCCGGTGTCTGCTTTGGAGGGTTTAGGTTTTGTAGATGGGGAAGGGGGGGTATGTGTAGGTGGGTACACTCATAAATGCTGGTTTTACCCCACAGATGCCAGAATCCAGGATTTATGTTCTATAGTCACTAAGCTTCAAATAGGGGAGAATGAAAGAGGCTTTCACTGCAACAACCAAAAAAAAAAAAAAAAAGCACCAAAAACCCAACAAACGAGAGAGTGTGTGAGTGTGTGTGTGTAGAACGCCAGCCCCTTGGCTCCGGCTTCTAATTAGCAGCCCTGCTCTGGGAGAGGAGCTCATTCCATAACCCTGACTCAGCCGCCAGAGCTCCTGCTCTGCGTCTCCCCTCACCTGGCTCAGCTCTCACCTGGCTCAGGAGGGGTCTGACCTCTGTCCCGCCCCCTTTTCCCTGAATCAGTCATGAAATGGTTCCCTTTGCCAACAAGGAACAATGGGAGCGGGCCGGCCGTGCCCAAAGGGGCCCCTTCCTAGCCTTCGGAACCCGTCTCCCTTCAGCCATCAGCGCCCTCAGCTTCTTCTCCAAAGCTCTCGGAGCTCTCTTCCACCTTATGCTTCCTCCAAAAGGCTTGGGAGGAACAGACACACGTGCACATAGGCCCACAGTTGTCTCTTCCCCTCATTTTATTATTTACTTTTATTTTGTATTATTTTAAAATTTATCTTTAATGACTTCAGTAATTTATTATGATTATACCCACGTATTTTATATATAAGGGCAGCTGGGTGGCCCAGTGGAAAGAGTGCTGAAGTCGGGAAGTCTCACCCCGGGTGAGTCACTTCCCTCTGCCTCAGTTTCTGCCTCTGTTAAATGAGCTGGAGAAGGAATGGCCGGCCGAGAGAACCCCAAATGGGATCACAGAATCAGACATCACTAAAGTTGGACGTACATACATGTTTGTGTGTATATATGTATATATGTATGTGTGCTGCAAATATATACATAGACACACATTCTCACCCCCAAACCCCCACTGGAGGGATCATGGGATATCAAAGCTGGAAGGAGGTGTCAATCCCAAACAGAAAGGAGGGTCACCATCCCCCATATTGATCCCTGCAGGTCACTCATGTACTTAGTTTTAAAATGTGCCGTGTTTTTATTTTGTTAAAGATTTCCCAGTCCCATCTGAATTTGGTTTGGACTGTGTTTGGGAATACCGTGGCCCACATGTGGCCCAAGCTAGAAAGCCTCTAGTTACAATACAAACATGTATATGTATGTGGGAAGGGCGTAACACAAATATACAAATATACGTCCATTTACTTATCTGTGTGCTAGGAGATGTTAAGTACGTATACATGAATATATAGTTCCCCAATGACATAGCCCGGCGCACGAATCTTGCTGGCGACTGCCTTAAGCCATACGGTAAATAGAAGGGCCGAGAGACAGAAAACACTCCGTCCCTTGTCCAGCAAGGCCTCCCTGTAGGTGCGATGGAGTCTGTGAGTGACTTTTACCCCGCCAACTGTCTGAACTTGGACCTTAGGTGGGTCCTGTTCCCCTGGGAGAGAGAAGAAAAGAACCAGCAGGAAAGTGGTCCTGAGGGACGGCGCAGACCCCAGCAGGGACGGGCCTCTCGGAGGCAGCCCCCCTGAGCCAGGCTGGAAGTCCCACTTTTCCATTGAAAGTCCAGACAGGAAAAGGAACAAGGCAGACCCAGTGACTGCATCCGGACGATGGCCTGAGGAGCCAATGACGCTCTGGGGCTCCAGTTTTTGATCTGTCCAATGAACAATTGGTTCGGATGGCCATCAAAGGCCGTTCCAGTGCTGATATTTTCTTCCTCTACAGGGAAGCCTGGGAAAGATTCTGGCAACGAGAGCTGGAGGGCCCAGATTTAAATCTCACCCACTCTGCCTGACTCACTGTGTGACAATCACAGGTAAGTCCCTGAACTTCCTGGGGCCTCCATTCTCTCCTCTCTAAAATGGGGGAGCATTCGGCCTCGGAGGTTCTTTCCAGCTCCCACATTCTGTGATTCTTTCCCTGAGGGGAGTTTTCCCAGCAGCTCTATGGATTTTCTATTGTCCAGCTCTGACTCAGGCTGAATGTTTGACTTTTTCCTCCCCTCCGCCATTTTGCTGAGTTGACTGAGAACCTTGCCAGCTCTCTCCTTTAGAATGGGTACTTGTCTGAGTGCCAGGGAGACCCCAAAAGGGGGCATTTAAGAGCAACACAATGTTTGTTGGTCTCCTCTTCAGGTAATGGCGTATATTTCCCCGGGTCCTTTCTGTGACTCTGAACTGTCTTATTGATCTACTGGGTTCCAATATCAGCTCTAGCACCAATTAATCAGGCCTAGCTGCTTTCCCTGTGTCTCAGCTTCCCTTTGCTCATCGGTAAAATGGGGGAGGAGGCAGCTAGGGAAAAATTCTCTCTTTTTATATCTACCAAAGTCACAAGGATCAATGACATAATCTATAGGAGAAGAAGCTGGTGTTCTTTGAAGAAATGGACTTGTTTCAAGTTGAGTTAACACTCCAGTCAGGATCACCATGGTTCCTCTGTGATCATGGAAAGGTTACTCTCCTCCTCTGGGTCTCAGTTTGTTCATTTAGAAAATAAGACATTCACTACGATCCCTTTCAGCTCTAAATCTGGGTTCCAAACCTCTACGGGAGCTTCCAAAAATGGGAGCCAGAAGCAAATGCCCCCAGAGGGATGGGATCTTTGGCAAGCCCGGGGGTACCAGAGCAAAGCCTGGCTCTTTGTCAAACCCCAAGGGGATGGGGCCTTGTAAGATAGTCCCTGCAGGCCGGAGGGCATCCGAAGGGGACACCCACCAACGAGCTTAAGGAAAACTGCCAGGATGAAGCCCTTTACAAGCCCTGTCTCCTGCCAAGAGCAGGAGGGGGGTGGGGGTGGGGACTGTGCCAGAGGTTTTGATTGTTCCTCAGGGCCCAGCTGGCTAAGAACCCAGCCTCTCCTCCCTC
The DNA here is from genome assembly GCF_016432865.1 of Antechinus flavipes. Classification (NCBI taxonomy): domain Eukaryota; kingdom Metazoa; phylum Chordata; class Mammalia; order Dasyuromorphia; family Dasyuridae; genus Antechinus; species Antechinus flavipes. The sequence goes on from NC_067403.1 coordinate 228,434,935, forward strand.
TCCCCTCCCCCTTCTCTGCTAACCCTCACCTCTGAGGCTCACATGGTCCTTCACAGAGCCGGCCTTCATTCCCCTCCACACACCCAAGAGTTTCTTCTGCAAAGGCTGATGACTAAAGCCATTGAATTCGAAAATGCTTCTGCACCCACCCCTCCAGGACTCCCTCACTTCCCACCTCCCTAGAATCTGACCCTCAGATCCTTTCTCTTCCAACATGTGGTAGTACTTAGGAGGCAGAAGCTGAGATTTTCACAGTGTAGGAGTAGCAGGGAAAGGAAAGAAAGCATGATAAATGCCAACAGGAACAGACCAGAGAAGCAGGCAGAAAGGGACCCAGACCTCCTTCCTTTTCACTAAAGGCACGACAAATAAATTCCCTAAAAGCATCTTGCCCTTGCAGATTTTCCCAGCCAGCACGGGGAGAGAGACCAGGGGCCCTCCAGTCCAGCTGCCCACACTTCACGTGGATGGGCAAGTGGCTAGGGGGCCCACCTGGGCCTTGCCAGTAAGGTGACGGGGCAGCATCTCTCAGAGACCACCACAGAGATTCAAAGCAAGCACAGATGCAACAGTGTGAAAAATGGGTTCATCAGGAGATCCTTGCAGCAAGATTATACAAAGATCAATTCTGACGGACGAGGCTCTTCAACAATGAGATGAGCCAGGCCGGTTCAATGGTCTTATGATGGAGAGCGCATCTACAGAGAGAGAACTGTGGGAGCTGAGTGTGGATCACCACACAGCATTCTCACTTTCTGTTTGTTTGCATTTTGTTTTCTTTCTCATTTTTTCCTTTTTGATCTGATTTTTCTTGTGCAAGATAATTGTATAAGTATATATGCATATATTGGATTGAATGTATTTTTAAAAACATGTTTAACACCTATAATCTGCCATGTAGGAGATGGGGTGGAGGGAAGAAAGGGAAAATTTGGAACACGAGGTTTTGTGCAAGGGTCAGTGTTGAAAAATTATCCATGCAGATGAAAATAAAAAGCTTAAAAAAAAGAAAAAAGGGTTCATGAGCATGATCAAATGCCAACTACTGTAAGCTCTCAAGGAGCTGCAGGTCCTTTTTCTTAAAGCCAGTCTTGATCTTAATGGACTTGTAGCTTCTGAAAGGCTGGGACTGAGCTCATTTTACCAATGCCAAATGAAGGCCATAGGAGTTAATCGATAGTGAACTGGGTTCCTGTGGTAGCCTATACTCAAAAAATGCCAGGAAGGAATGGAGTCGTCAGTTCACAGAATGGAGCTCTCGGGATTCAAAAGGCCACCTGTGAGGCCAAAACTCAATAAGTCAAGGCAGCAATTGGGCAAAAGATGAAAAATAATGAGCGTGAGATCACTAATCCTAGGATCCAGGGGCTGTTCTGTGGTTCCATTGTGAGGATCGAGGACACAGATTCAAATTATCGTTCAGTTTCTGGTCATACCTGATCTAATTTGGGTTTGATAGAGACACTGGTGTGGTTTGCCATTTCCTTCTCCAGCTCATTTTACAGATGAGGAAACTGAGGCAGATGGAATTAAGTGACTTGTCCAAGGTCACCCAGCTAGTAAGTGTCCGAAGCTGGATTTGAACTCAAGAATATGAGTCTTCCTGACTCCAAACTACACTCCTACTCCACACCACCTCCTTGCTCACAAATTCAAATACAAATCTCTATTTACCCCCGAAAAACTGATCTCTTCAGGTTAGCTTCTCAGTCAACCTCTTTCTGTTCCATTCATTCTAGCCCTTTGCTCCATCTCCTACCAGATTATTAAATAAATACTACACCACTGTTTGAAATCTCAGACTATAATGATGGGAGGGATTTATTTCCAAATTGAACATTTTATCTCCGAGCTGAAGGACACCGGCTAGAAGCTTAGCCAGATTCTTTTAATCAAAACCTACGACCCAAGCACAGAAGGACGTTTTCCATCATTGTATGCCTGGGTAGTTAATCCTGGTCACTTCTCCCAACAATCTCTCTGGTTCTGATCCCCAAGATAGCGTATAGCTCACAGTAAGACAAAAGACAATGTCATTTCCTCTCGCTCTCCCGTTTCCAGCTTCAGTAACACCTTCAGTAACACGCGGAAGTATCTATGTTCTCTATGTGTTCCTTTTCTTTAAAAGGAAATGCTAAGCCAGCCTTTTTTTTCCCTCCCTCCTGAAATCTGAAAGTTCTGGTAAATGAGGACTGACTGTGCTTCCTTCAACAGCTGAAGGTTCTGTGATTGTGCTGCTCCTTCCATGCTGAAGCTCATGACTCAGAGGGCGAATTCAAATCCAAGTCTTCCTGGCTCCAACTCAGTGCTTTTATCCCCGGTGTCAGCACGCTGAGGCTCAGAATCATCATCCGTGGTACAGCTGGGCATGAGAGGGCCACGCAAGGCAAATACACTTAGGACGCCCCTTCAGATGCTATCGCTTGCAAGGGGCTTTGGGAAATCATTTGCCCAACATTTATTTTTTAAGAAACTGAGGTTCTGACTTGCCATGATGTCACTGTCCCTGGTAGTTAGGAGGCAGAATAGGTGACTCCGGCCCTTTTGAAGATCCTAGCCTACCTGAGGGTCCCTGACTGCAGGAGAAGAGTGACTCCCTTTCACCAGGACTTCTAAGAGACCAAGAGCAGTGCACTGTCCACATGTAATCTGGGGGCGGGGATGAAGTCTTATAAGTAAAAACTAAACAGAGGTAAAGGGAGCTAGGTCCACTGTGTGGATCGAGTGCTGGGTCTGAAATCAGGAAAACTCCTCTTACAAAGTTCAAACCTAGCTTCAGATATTTACTAGCTGTGTGACTCCAGGCAAGTCAGTTCATTCTGTTTCCTTAGTTTCCTCATCTGTAAAAATGAGCTGGAGAAGGAAATGGCAAACCTCTCCAGTGTCTTTGCCAAGAAAACCCAAATGGGGTCACAAAGAATAGCATGTGACTTAATAATTGAACAAAAATAACAGTTTAAAATTCTGCTGGGCAATGGTGTGAACTTAAATCTCCCCTCCTCAAACACTTGGAGCAAATCAAACACACCCACCCATCCCCCCTTTTAAAGTCTAGCTAGGTTGTAAATGAAAAGGTCAGCAGACTGGAAGCTGGGAGGCCGGAGGTCTAGCTCCATCTCTTCTATTGACTCAATGTTGTGACCTTGGATAAGTCATATAACTTAATGCTGAAGTTTCCTCCTCTATAAAATGGTGGTGACGATCCTTGCAGGGTTGATCTGGGGAATCAGAGGAGGTCATGAAGATTCATGGACTTGAGAGACTATGCAATCCAGTCACTACATGGACTCAGCTGAGTCCAGGAAGGTCAAAGCTGACCCAAGGCCACTCAGAGAAATATGAGGGCAAGATTTGAGCTCGGGATCTTTGATTCCAAGTCAGTCTTGCACCATAATGCAATCGGGGTCACAAACCTGCCCTGCAGGGACTGCCGGGGCTGTAGCCACACCTGTGCTCAGAAGGGCTGTGAGTGGAAGGAGGTAGAGGTGGAGAGGGTAAGATTATTGCTGGTAAAACCCTGGTGAACTGTGGGAGAGCTGCCCACTGAAGACAGGAACAGCCTTTTTTTTTTTTTTTTTAATATCATCACTATGTATGTTTTTTAAAAAGGGAATAAATAACCTGCATGTCCCAACCCAAACCAGAAAACCCCAAGCGAGTGAAAACCTCTGCTGTGGCTTTCCATCAGAAAGTCCCCTCGGCCCGAGCCCCGTGGTTGGGGGAAACTCCTCTCCCGACTGAAGAGAACATCTGCCCTGGTCTGGCTGCCATTTGCCAGTTACCTAAGAGATGACCGCAGGCTTCCAGGAGCTGCAAAATGCCCTCTGTCCCATCCTCTGCAACATGAGCCGAGGCCGGAGGAGGGCTGCTGGGAGGGGAAGAAGCCTGTTTTCCCAGCACTGTCTAGATCCTTGGTCAGCCACACCTTCTCTGTAGTCGGCTTGGGCAGCTTAGCTCATCCAGTTCGGGTAAAACGCTCCCCAGGGTGCTACTGCTCACCCAGAACACTTCTCCCCCCGCGCCCCACCCCAGTAATTCTACTGCAAGCAGAATGTTAGGGCAGCCTGGTGGAATCCTAGGTCATTCTGAGAATTCTGCCCACTCACAGTCATGTGCTAAGCCCAAAATGACGTCTCATGGGATGGACGGGCAGACTTAAGGATCAGAGACTTAGAGCAAAGAGACCTCAGAAGTCAGAGAATCCGACGCCCTCATTCTACAGACTGGGAAACTGAGGCACAGAAAAGTTAAGGGACTTGTTTGGGGGTCATATGTCTACTAAGGATCTGTGGCAGGATTTGAATCCAGATCTTCCCAATTACAAGCTCAATAACTTATCTATCACTCCATGTAAGATCAAGCTAACTGGGGGCAGCTAGATGGCACAATGGATAAAGCACCAGCCCTGAAATTAAGGGGGATCAGCAGTGTCTCTACTGGGCTTATATCCCAAAGAAATACTAAAGAAGGGAAAGGGATCTGTATGTGCCAAAATGTTTGTGGCAGCCCTGTTTGTAGTGGCCAGAAGCGGGAAAATGAATGGATGTCCATCAATTGGAGAATGGCTGGGTAGATTGTGGTATATGAATGTTATGGAATATTATTGTTCTGTAAGGAATGACCAGCAGAATGATTACAGAGGGGACTGGCGAGACTTACATGAACTGATGCTGAGTGAAATGAGCAGAACCAGGAGATCATTATATACCTCAACAACGATACTGTTTGAGGATGTATTCTGATGGAAGTGGATTTCTTTGACAAAGAGACCTAACTCAGTTTCAGTTGATCAAGGATGGACAGAAGCAGCTACACCCAAAGAAAGAACACTGAGAAATGAATATAAACTGCTTGCATTTTTGTTTTTCTTCCCAGGTTATTTTTACCTTCTGAATCCAATTCTCCCTGTGCAACAAGAGAACTGTTAGGTTCTGCAACATATAATGTATCTAGGATATACTGTAACCTATTTAACATGTAAAGGACTGCTTGCCATCTGGGGGAGGGAGTGGAGGGAGGGAGGGGAAAAATCAGAGCAGAAATGAGTGCAAGGGATAATGCTGTAAAAAATTACCCTGGCATGCGTTCTATCAATAAAAAGTTATTTAAAAAGAAAGAAAGAAAGAAAGAAATTAAGGAGGATCTGCATCAAATCCAACATCACACATTTAACACTTCCTAGCTGTGGGACCCTGGGCAAGCCATGTGATTCCAGTTGCCTTGCCAAATAATGATAAGAGTGACAGTAATAATAATACAATTGAGGTAGCTGGTATTTGCATCTTCTAGGTCACCCTCCCAGTGAAAGGGTAGGGGCTAAGGAGCTTCAGTGGGGCTCTAAAAGTAAACAAAACTTTCTAAGTGTCTACTTCGGCCAAGGCACTGTCCTACGTGTGGGATATCCTGGACAAACACTGTCCTTGGGGCCTGATCCACGTATGAAGACCTATTCCCTCTTTTTCTTGCTCAACCTGAGCCTTAAGACAACATTTGCTCAAGGCTGATATCCCTCTAAACCAGGGCTTTTAACCTGGGACCTCTGACTTAAAAAAAAAATCTACTTTGATAATGATATTTCAATACAATTGGATTCTATTGTTATTCTGCACATTTCATTTTATTTATCCAAAAAGATGATTTCAAGAAAGGGTCACAGCTTCCCTCAACTGTCAGGAATCTCAGGGCACAGACATGGGAAAGGGCTTCACTAACATTACCTAACCTCAGCGTGAGAAGGTGGCAAGAAAGAAGGGAGAGGATGTACTTCCTTCAAGTTCCATCATAAAAGGCTTTTCTGACTCCTCCAGTTTTCCAAGTTTTCTCTCCAAAATATTTCTGTCTCTGTCTGTCTCTTTTTAAACACACACACACACACACACACACACACACACACGCACACACACGTATTGTTCCCCTGATAGAACATAAGCTCATTGAAGGCAAGGATTGTCTTACCTTTACCTTTGTATTTCTATCCTGGCACATAGTAGGCACTTAATAAATGCTTGTTGGTTAACAGAACTAGAGCCAGAAGATGAGGATTCTAATTCCAAATTACCTTGGATAAGTTTCCTCATATGTAAGATGATAAAGGTATTGGGCACAATATCAGCACAATAGGACACTTGAATTCAAATCCAGTCTTAGATGCTTAGTAGCCGTATGACACGGGGCAGACATTTAACCTGGTTTGCCTTAGTTTCCTCATCTGTAAAAATGAGCTGAGAAAGAAATGGCAAACCACTCTAGTGTCTCCAAATAGGGCCATGAAGAGTCAGACATGATTGAAAGATGACGAAGTAGGGATACTGATCACTAATTCAGTCCTGGATACCATGAGCCTTTAAATTTATTCCAGAAAATGCCATTTACTAATATCCTAGAATGGGACAGGACAGAAAAAAAAAAAAAAACTCTCATATTTTGTAGTGTTTTTTTAAACCATAGGAAAGGTTGTTTTTCATTTTATTTTTAAGCCTAAAAGGAGATTTAGGGCAAATTATTCAGAGCAGGTTCATCTCAGGGCAAGGATGTAAAAAGAAGTTCAAGCTGAATCTTGTCACAAGACACCTTTGATGGAAATGAGGCTGCAGTGGCCGCTTATCCCGTGGTTTTAGCCTGCCTTCCAACTGTCCCCTGCTCGAATCCCACAAGCACTCTTGTGCACGGGGCCAGGCAGGTGCCCTACCTTCACCCACCTGGGCGACACAGAGGAGTTTGTGGAAATAGTTCCCTGTTCCCATGTCACCTTGAACAAAGTTTCTTAAAACGTAAGTTATGACGCCAATATGGGGCCTTGTAACTGAAATGTGGGAGTCATGAAATTATGATTTATTAGCAGTAAATGTTTGATATGTATACCTATTTTATGTATTTATATATCCAGGGTCATATAAAAGTTTCTTGGGCGAAAAGGAGTCGTGAGTAGGAAAAGTTGAAGCAGTCATGCCCCAGAAAACTCCTGAGCCAACTGAGGAATGGGAGCTAGAAGGGGGTCAGGGAGGAAAGCAGCGTGGCCCTAGGACTAGGTGTTAGAAAGCTGGGATTGAGCCCTGGCTTGTCTCCCCTGGGCCAGGGGCCTCTCCTAGAGTCTCAACGGCCTCGTCTACCAAATAAGGAAGTTTAGACTAGACAATGTCTATGGTTCCTTTCTAGCTCTGGGAATCCATCATCTGAAGGAAAAAAATAGATTTAGAAGTTCTGGTTCCAATCTTTCCTCTGCTCATTACTGCCTGTGAGGATAATTTAATTTCTTTGGATCTCACTTTCTTCCACTTTAAAATGAAGGAAGCAGGACTAGATGACTTTAAAAGTTCCTTTCCAGCTCAATCAAAGCCATCAGTGAACAAGCACACATTGAGCACTCTGTATGAGCTGGGTCCTGGGATACAAATTCAGAATCATCCATGTAGACTTTGAAGATCATCCCTACTTCTCAGTGTACACATTTGATAGAAATAGAGGGACGTGGAAAAGTAGAAAAGCCAAAACACATAAAATCCATTCAATCTGACAACCATTTATTGATTGCCAAGCTGGACAGCGAGGAGGCTCAGTAGATAGAGCACCAGACTTGGGGAAGCCTGAGGTCCAAAATGATCTGAGACTTACTAGCTGTGTGACCCTGGGCAAGTCACTTCAGCTTGTGTGCCTCAATTTCCTCATCTGTAAAATGAGCCGGAGAAGGAAATGGCAAAGTTCTCCAGGGTTTTTGCCAAAAAAACCTCAAAATGGGGTCACAAAAAGCCATTTAGCCTTGTTTGCCTCAGTTTCCTCGTCTGTAAAATGAATCAGAGAAGGAAATGGCAAGCCACTCCGGTAATGTTTTCTGTGTGTCTGGCTCTTATATATTAGGCTCTTAATAACTTCTGTTGTCGATTAGTAACAGTGAAACAGGGACAGTTAAGTGGCACAACAGTGCATAGAGTATCAGACCCGGAGTCAGGGAGAATGATCTTCCCAAGTTCAAATCTGACCTCAGACACTTATTAGCTGTGTGACTGAGCAAATCACTTCACCCTGTTTGCCTCAGTTTCCTCATCTGTTAAATGAGCTGGAGAAAGAAATGGCAAACGCCTCCAGTATCTCTTCCAAGAAAACCCTAAAATGAGGTCACAAAAAGTCACTTAGCTTTGTTTGTCTCAGTTTCCTCATCTGTAAAATGAGCCGGAGAAGGAAATGGCAAACGCCTCCAGTATCTGCCAATAAGTCCCCAACACAATTAAAACAGCAGGACAACAACAAAAGAGAGGCTGAGAATTACCAAGTAATTTGGGGCAAGGGAAGGGTCTGGCTTGGGGAGGGGGATGCGGATAGGTACCTTCTGAGCTGCATCTTGAAAGAAGCCAGAGATTCTACTGAGAAGAGGAGTAAGGAGACAGCCTGTGCTGGCACAGAATGTCCTGGTCAGAAAACAATAAGTGAGTGTAGTGAGACCTCAGTCCAAGCATACAAATTAAGAATGAAATAATGTCTTCCGTTTTCTTTTACTTCCTGGAGGAAGCTGAATAGGTTTAGGATCACGGGCTCACGGATCTCCCTTTGAGGATCCCAGCAAGAGACACATTGTCTGGGAGAACGAAGGTCTACGGTGGGTGTCCCTGGAATTTCTATCTTGGGAGGCCAGAGCTCAGCCCCAGCTGAGCAGTGCTAGCACACGGCAACAAAAGGAAGCCCCGGGACTATGTGTGCTTCCCTTTACAATGGCTCTCCCATTAATCTGCAGAGCAGCCCACTCTTTGGACCTCAGGTCCAATGCCCAAAGCAAATTCTGATGGAAATAGCTGGGATGCATCCAACCAGAAACCTCTGTCCACAAACCAATTAGAGAAATAAAGGGAACTAGCGGGCCTGATGTGAAGGTCAAAGTGACTAAGTAAGAGTTCCTTTTCCCCTCGACCGGAGAGGAATGGCTGGACACAAATAAATAGCCAAGATGCAGGACCTCAGAAAGCCACCGGGAAGTTTCTAGGCTTTCCTGGCTGGGTTGTGACAGGTGCACAAGGATGATGAATACCATCTCAGCTGCTTCCTGGAGTGAAGCTTTTCACAGTCAAGATCTGCCATTAAAGGAGGGAGTATTTAATCACACAGTTGCTTTGCCCCTAGGGTTTTATGCCCAAGATCTCAAACCGTGTTACCAACATAAAATTAATTAGTAATAATAAGATCAGATTCTTGATCTAGAGCTGAAAGGTCCTTGAGAGGTTATCTAACACAACCCTTGATTTGACAGATGAGGAAACTGAGAGGCCCAGGGAAGTTCAATGAACTGCCTTAAAGTCATACACACAGCATCAGATTTGAACCCAGCTCCTATGAACCCATAATCAGTGTTCTTTCTCCATACTACACTAACCCAGGGGAATATTAAGACAATTGAAGTTATAAGCAAAGTGGAAAAGGCACCAATTAAAAGAAAATTCTTTCTCCAAGAGGGAATAGAGCCAAACCAGTATTTGCCCTGGGATTAATGCTGAGACCTGCTTGGTTGGTTCTGGTCTAATTTGGTACTTCCTCCGCATGAGACACTGGAAGGGATCCTGTTGGGATCCAGCCACATCTTTGACGATTCTTATCGTGGATGGGACAAATCTGTCCTTCCCGGAGACATGCCAGCATTTTTGCTCAAGAACCGGATTCCTAGAGCTGCAAGAGGCACCCAGCTAGCACGGGACTGATGTGCAACATCCTCACTCCTTGGAATAACACCTTTAAATCATCTGGGGAAAGGCTAAATCATGCATCCCTCTTCATTTCCAGAGAAGAGTTCAACGGTGGATCTACACACATGGAAACTTTGGACTCTCATCCAAAGAGAAGGCATGTGGGTGACAAAAGCTCTTGGGTAAATCATGCTGTGCACTTCCTCCAAACACTGAGCGTAGCTGTACGCTAAGATGGATGAGAGAGGAGAGAAACAGAGAGACTGACAGACACAGAGAGAGACAGAGACTGAATGACAACAGAGACACATAGAGAGACAAAAAGAGGGAGTTGGGGATGGAGACAGACTTTCAACCCTCCCCACCCCCAGAAATAGAGTCAGAGACAGAGACAGAGACACAGAGATAGAGATTGAACGACAGAGAGACAGAGACAAAAAGAGAGTTAGAGATGGAGACAGACTTTCAACCCTCCCATCCCCAAAGAAGAGAAACAGAGAGAAACACAGAAAGAGACGGAGATAGACAGAGACATAGAGAAAGAGAGAGCTAGAGAGACAAAGAGACACAGTAAGAGCCAGAGAGAGAGGGAAGGAGAGAGGGAGAGGGAAAAGAAGAGGGAGAAAGAGAGGGAGAGGCTAAAGAGCAACTTGATCTTCCGGGACTGAATATAACTAGTTGCAGGCGACACTGAGAGCAACCCCAGCTGGGGCCTGAATGTCCACCTGAGCCTCTCATAAATCTTTGCCCCTTCCATGGGGAGCTGGTCTTCTTGCCTTCCCCTTCTGGGGAATCTTTCGGCTGCTTTCACTGTCCAGTGGGACCAGTTTTTCACTGGGCTAGTCCTGGATCTCCTACACTAATTGATTTTAATTATGCACACCGTGCTGAGGAATAATGATCCCCTGAGCTGACCTTTCATCTCAAGACTGCCCAGTGCCCAGGCTGGGCCAACGTGGCCACTGAGGCTTCACCCTGCAGTCACTCCGCTGACCCTCTCTTTACGGGTCAGTACCTGGCAGAGTGGAGAAGAGACCTGCTGGGGATCAAGGGGTAAAGTCAAGGTGGAGGAAAGAGAAAGCTCTGGAGGCAGAGGGCAGGTGACTCCCCGCTTTGCAACTTCAACCCTGGTCTCGGTAAAGGCCGAGTACAGATTTGCTTCCGGAGCTATCTTCCCCACTGCCTGGATGAACCAGTCTGCAGATGCATAGAGCATTAGATCATTAGCAGCTGGGAAAGAAGCCTGAAGAGCTGGAGCTCAAAGATTCCATTTCCTGGGTGGGACCGTGCCCTTGCTCCCCTAAATTGGAAACTTAAGAGATCACGGATTTAGAGTCTGGCTCATAGGGTAGTGATTTAGAGCTGAAAACTCAATCAACAAGGAGTGAGTGAACCATGGACCATGCAATGGGCTAAGGACTGGGAATAGAGATGATGATAAAATAATAATAATAATAATAATAATATTTATATTCTCAAAGCACTTTGCATTATCTCATTTAATCCTCACAACAATCTGGGAGGTAGATATTATTATTTTCATTTTACAATTAAGGAAACTGAGACAGTGAACTGTCCAGAGTCACAACTAGAAAATGTCTTCAGTTGCATTTGAATTCAGGGTTTCCCACCTCCAAGTCCCCCCCTCAAAGAGCTTCCATTTTAACAGGGGAAACAACACTTATGAATAATATACAAAGTCAATCTTAGAATCCTGGACTAGAGGATTCTAGAACTCCAGAAGCTAAGCATCCCATTTGAGAGAAAAGGAAACTGAGGTCCAAACAAGTTAAAACAGCTCTCCCAGAGTTCTGCAGGCAGTAAGAGAGTTCAGACTTTTACTCCATTCTTCTTAGCCTGTATCACTTTCCTTCCCGTGTGTTTTACACCCCTTCATTTTACAGATGAAGAAACTGAGACCAGGGAAATGACACAAATTTCAATGTTCCATTAAGAAAATTTTACAGGAAATTAGCTCCTGTGCAATATAAGCTTTTTTAGTTCATTTTAATAATTCCCAAGAATACATTGGTGGTGAGGGTCCTGAACAGTTTTACACTTTAAGGTCCCATTTAAATTGCTTCCCAAAATGGTTTAATCAGTTATTTTTGGCCACCAGTGTAACCGAATCTGGGCTCACTTGAAGCTTCCATGCCATAATACGGTTCCTCTGATTAAGGGGAAAGCAATAATACATAAAATCCTGTTGCATTTTGCATGTCATGTGGAAGAAATAGAAGGCAGAGGGACTCTGTTCCCCAACCCCCAAAGGCCGCCATTTCAAATCTTTGCTTTATTGGCACACACACATCTGGATTAGATAAATTTCAAGTACGGCTTTCAATATTAGCACTGCTTAAGGTTACGATACTTGACAAATCTCAAATGCCAGGCTGTCAAATCAAATTAATTTGACCAGCCACGGGAGAGAAAGGGGAGGAGAGGAAGTGGGGGAGGGCCAGGGTGGACTTGGAATAAAGATATTACAACTGATGGAACCCCCCTCCATCCATCTCTTCTATTTTGGTGATGGCACACGGAAATAATGCGACTAGGGCAAAATTGGTGTCCACCATTAAAGTCCACTTTAAGGATGAGGGAGCAATGATGGGTGTTTGTGAGAGGCACAGGATGATTGGGAAATAGTGTGGTCCGTGGGGAAAAACATGGAGTCTTGGGATCAGAAAACTGTACTATTTACTAGGGGTCTGACCATGGACTAGACCACTAGTCTTTTTACCTTTAGTCTGTTTACCTTTTTTCAGCCTCAGTTTCCTTATGTGTAAAAGGGGAATAATATCACAATAATACTTGCACAGGGTAGTTGTGACTCAAGTACCCACAAAACTGAGCTATGATCACTATGATCATCCTTTTATAGAGATGTCAAGATGCTAAAGGGATTATAGTAAAAAACCAAAACAAAACAAAAACAAAAACAACCCCCCCCAACTTTAAAAATCAGTTTACAAGAGAGCAATTTCCCATGATGAGCGCCATCATGGGATTGAAGACAATAAAAAAGATCAATATGAGAAAATATTTTCTAATGCGAATACGTCAATCTTGGTTCCCTACCCCCTTTCCCCCCCACTGCTATCCAACCCTTAGCTAGCCAACATGTCAATGATTGAGTTGCCAGATGAATAGGTCAGCTTGATAGTACTCACTTGGCTGACAGTCATATTTTTTAATTATAAAACTAGGCAAGGTGTTTCACAGACTTACAGGATATCAGAGCTAAAAAAGACCAGCTGGACTAAGTCTTTTCATCGTTACAGATGAAGAAACTGATGTTCAGAGAAATAAAACAATTCACTCAGAATGTATGTATGTATGCAAGTATGTAAGTGTGCATTTGTGCAAGTATGTGTATGTGCATACACACACACACCCCCCAACACATTCATAGCAGCATTTTTTGCATTAGTAAAATACTAGAACCAAAAAGGAAAGCGGGCTGAGGAAATTGTGGCATATGAATGTAATAAGCTATTTCTGTGCAATAAAAAATGAGGAATTTGGAAAATCCTGGTACACAACAATTACCCCAATGTTGAGGGAGAAGATCGGTAAAAGAAAGCCCAATTCTGAGTAACTGAAAATAGCAATAATAGTTTCTGAGCACAGATAACAAAGGTCTTAGTGGAGAGCAGGGAGACTCTGGGCAAAACATGGCCTGGTCATAAATATGGTCAAAAATGGATGATGATCTCAGAAGGTCACCTATTGGTTGTTTGGGTTCTGTTACAAGGTACAGTTAGAATCTGGAGAAAACAGGATGAATTGCACATGGAAATGGCATTCGTATTTAAAAAAAAAAGAGAGATAAATAAAATTGCTAAAAATAAAAACGTTGGTGTGTAAACGAGGATCTGAAATATATGGGTTAGTGTGAAGGGGAACAAGCAGAGAGGGCTCCAGCTGCCTGGAGGATGAAAGCATCTCAAGAGTTCCCCAAGCTGTCCCTTCCCTGAAGTATTTCATCACCATCGCCAACAAATGACTCTCAGACCATGCTTTCAGGCTGAGTATACATTGAGCCGAGTCATCCTGGTCCAACAAGGATCAAAATGCCAAATGGGAAAGACTTTGAATGTTGGAAGTGTAGGAAGACTCAAGACTTCTGGAGTACCTGGGGCTGCAAGCAAGGAATATATACTGAGATGGAGCCTTACTGCTGGCTCTTCTATGTTGCCCTAAGATAATCACTCTCTAGGTTTTGATTTCCTTCTTTAGGACACAAAGTGCTGACCTAGACCACTTTAAATGCTACTTCCTCCATAGCACTTCTGGATTTTCCCAGCTATCAGAGTTGACTCATTCCTGAAATGAATATGAATTACTAAAATTGACCAAGAGATCCTACTGTTCCCCGGTCCCCGGAGGTTAGTGACAAAGAAACAGCATCCTTCTACACCAAAGTACTGGTAGCAGCATGTTTTGTGGTTGCTAAGAAACATAGGAGATGCCCATCACTTGGAGAACGGCTGAACAAATGGCTTATGATTTTAGAGAAGCATGAAAAGACTTATACGAACTGATGCAAAGTCAAGTAAGCAGAACCAAGGAAATGATGCACAAGGGTTATAGTGGCATAAATCAGAATATCAACAACAAAGCCATGCAAACAATGCTGTGAAATCATAATGATGATACCTGGCTCCAAGGAAGAGATATGGAAACCTTCACCATCCCAACTCTTCGGCAGACGTGGGAAGCCATGATCATGGGAGTGGGCTAACTGTGGAGAACCTCACACCTTTTTTTTTGATATGTTTTATTTAGTATAATTTTTTTTCTTGCTTCCTTTTTCTCCTATTTTGGATGGCTCTCTGGGAGACGGTGGAGAGCAAAATACAATAAGAAATGTAATATAATAAAACAATATTTATTTTAGATAAATTACTTTGAATAGTTTTGCATACACATTATTCATGTGTACCATGTATCCCTTGAGTAAAATATAAACCCCTTAAAGGAAGGGAATGCTTCTTCCTCTCTTGTGTCCAGGTCATAGCTGACTGCTGGGCTTAACAAATATTTGGCGACCTGAATTTTCAAACCTTCACAAGAAAAAAAGCAACAACACATAAATAAAATTTCTATTAGTCCCCGCCTTTGGTGTGAGAGGCGGAAGAGGAGGAAGACGTCTAGAATTCTCCCATTCTTTTCTGAACCTGAAGACAGCTGGCGGAATACCCCCCCCTTGCCACCGAGATTCCTCAATGCAAGAGTGGGGCTCAATTTGAGAATGGGTGCCAAGCCCCTGACAAGCACACATGCTACCAACCCCTGCCAATCAGAAAGATGGAAATGGATGACTTTGGGGAAATCCATTCATTTTCTCAGGCCATTAGTACCCAATTAGCAAATGACCCAACTGGTTTCCTAATGAGTTAATGGATATGCCCAAACGGATCGTTATCCATCAGAAAATTAAGCACATTGGTCACTGCCCAGGAAGCACATGGTCTATGGAAATACTGTTGAGTGGAAAGAACTGTGACCTCAACATTAAAAGTTCTAGTCCTGGCCCTGCCAGTGACATCGTATGACTCTAGCTAAGTCATTTTTCAGAATCTTAGGCTCAAAAGGGACCTCTCAAAGACTGCCTTCGCTCTTTCCATATCTGAACAAGAATATTCCCTATAATACATCTGGTAAGTGGATCTGCAATCTTTGCCTGAAAATTTCCAACAAAGGGGCACTTATTACCCGCCGAGACAGCCCGTTTTTCACTTGGAGAACCCTAACTTACCACAAACCAAAATTTCCTTCTTCTCAACGTTTAGGTACTGATTCTACCTCCACTTTCTAGACCGACATAAAAGCAATTGAATTCCTTTTTCATAGAAGAGACCCTCAAAAGACTGGAAGACAATTATCATGATCTTCTCTGCCAATTCATATTTTCTTTAGTTCCTTTGGCCTGTGATGTCCTTCTCATCTCTACATCAATGAACCACTGATTCAAGATTTTCTTCAGATCAATGGGTTACCGATCCCAAGACTCTCTCCAGATCAAAGAGTCCCTGATTCCTAGACTCTCTCCAGGACTGAGGCATTATACTAACTCAGGGCTTCTTAACCTGAGGTCTGGGAACTTTAAAAAAATACTTTCATATATTTGATATATATAATTGATAGAATTTGATAGAATTAATTTCCTCTAGAATCCTATGTTCCCTATTCTATATTTAAAAACATGAGAAAGGATCTATAGGTTTCACCAGACTGCCAGAGAGGTTCAAAATGAACAAAAAAGATTAAGGATCCTCCTTCTCCAGTTCTAACACTGCCATGAGTCAAAATTCAACAGATATTCATTCAGCCCCAACTAGGTACAAGTCCCTGAGATGGGTACTTGGAAGACCCCAAAACAAATAATCCAGTAGTTAATCTAAGGTGCTGTAGTCCCTTGCTAATTGGAAAATTTAAAAATCTATGTAAGTACCCATAATACAAAACAGGGGTGAGGGAGGGTGGGGGAGAGGAGAGTCACTTTTATGGAGTGTGAGGGTGAAATCTTTTTTTTTTTTTAATTTTAATTTCATTTTATTTAATAAGAGGGTGAAATCTTGGTAGGCTTGTTGGATGAGATGGTATTCTATCTGGGCCCCGAAGAATGAGTAGAAGTACAATTCATAAAAGTAGGCAGGGAAAGATTATTTTCTAGGCACAGGGAACAGCCAGAACAAAGGTACAGAGGTAGGAAGACCCTGGGAGTATTCAAGGGATGACAAATAATCCAATTTTGCTGGAGTGTTGATTGTGTGAGGGTAATGCTAGCTTAAGGCGCTAAATAAACATTTGTCAAGTTTAATACAGCACGTTACAGTTGATGAAACATTCTCTTCTGGGCAAGATAAAGCTGGAAAGATTATTTGGAGCCATACTGTGGAGGCCTGGAGTGCCAGGAAAGAGAGGAACATTTTATTTGGCTGGCAGAGAAGTCGAGGAATATTTTTAAGCCTTGAAGTGAAGTGACAGAGAAGCATCTTAGGAAGATTAATCTGGAAGTGGTTTATGCAGAATGGATGAGACTGTGAGCAGGGAGACTAGTAGGAAAACATTATAGTAGTCCAGGTGAGAGCTATCAGCTCCATAGTAACAACAATGGTGACAAAGACTACAATGATATTGGTAACAATGATAACAGGGGAACAGGATGAGTCCTTGACATTTCCATCCTCCTGCGATGCTTTCCCTGAAGCTAGAGAAGATATTCTTACATCCCAATACCTTTATTTCAGCTAAAAAAAAAAAACCCACCCTGTCATTTTATACATGTGTACAATAATCTGTCATAGATTTTCCTCTATGTATTCTCAGAGGTTGGCATATATTAAGTACTTAAGAAACACTTTTTTTTTCATTCATTCAGACTTGTCCCTTGTCTGTTTTTATCTGTACTCGACTGAAAAAAAGATAAAAAGAAGGAAATAATGCAAAGTACTTCCTAAACATCTCATTTTGATTCTCTCAATGAGAAAGAGAGAAAGAGAGAAAGAGAGAGAGAGAGAGAGAGAGAGAGAGAGAGAGAGAGAGAGAGAGAGAGAGAGAAGGCTAAATGGACATAGAGAAAAAAGAGGGGGTTTTGTTTTGTTTTGTTTTGTTTTTGATCTGGGCATGGGAAGAACCACAGGGTTGTCCACAGAAACACATCTAGATAAGATATAGCTTTGGGAAGGAAAGGCAATAATACCAGAGTTTAGTTTTACACTTAACTTTTATGATTTTTAAAATTTAATTTTTTTTAAATTTTGTGACTTTAAGACTAAAACAAGTGGGACAATAGAATCCCAATCATAAATAATGTAAAACTGCCACAAAAATAATCACTGAAAGAATTGTTAGCTATCACAGTAAGGTGACATTTAAAGTGCTACAGGGCAAATAAGAAAAAATGACTAATTAGTGGCTAAAATATGAAAACAGAAGGAAACCTGAGGGAGAAAGAGAGGGTGAAGGGGATACTTCCTATGAATTGCAGATGAGGATGGGGCAGGAAGGGTTTCCGGGATCCAAGAATACATTAATATACTGGGGAAAAGATAGGCAAGGCGAAGGACTGGAAAGGCAAGACATATCACAGATGCCGGGAACGGGGGCCTAATTAACACTGCTGCCTGCTAAAATCTGGGCCTGGAGTGCCGGGCAGGTTTCTGTCCTTGCCACCCATGAACAATGGCAGCATGTGGGGGCCGTTAGCCACGCTCGCCTATCCCGCAGACCAGCTTCTAGCAGAATCCAGACGACGGGTGTTAATGAAGCTGGACCAGGCAGACGCACAAGGCCCCATTTTTCAGATCTGACACTCAGCTGGGCAGCCCTCAGCTCGGGGCCTCAGAGAGCCAATCAGGGCGCTTGAGCGGACCTTTCCGACAGCTCCCATCCATCCCCTTCAGTGGAACAATCAGCTGGGGAGGCAGGTGCTTTAAAATAGGTCACAGACACTTGGGCAATCTGATGTGGCTTTCCAGGAGCCCTGTGGCCTGGGGAATAGGAATATTTTAATTACACCGGGGGCAAAAGATGAAGAGGAAATTGTGTGGCGACTAGGCTCAAATAGAGATCCGACAGAGGTGGGGGGACTCGTGGTGGTCCCTCTCCCACCCTCCTACAGAGGAGATTACCTCCCCACCCCGGCTCTGCCGACCTTGCATCGTTGATTATCTGAGAACAAAACCTAAGCTGAGACTATTGATTACTATCTAGGGTCTCTGGGGATTCATAATTATGCACCAGCATCCATGCGTTCTCCACTGCTCAGAATATTGCCCGTCCAACGCATGTTTCTGCCATCAAGATAACAGGTTGGAATTTTTCTTTCTTTCTTATTTCCCTGCAGCCATAGGAATCGGAAAGGACCTTCTGGTTGGAGGACCAGGTGGCTGAATGATGGCGTTATCAGGTAAATGCATAGAGATCAGTGACTCCGAATTCTGTTTGGTCTACTATCATTCCACAAAGTTTGGAATTGAAAAGAGAAAATACTTTTCTCTCAACTCAGAAATCTTTTCTACAGCCCAACCTGAAATACTCGATTTTAATTGGTTAGATTTTACTTCAACAGATCCAGAAAGAATAGTTCATTCCCTACCCCATGATACAGCTAGCGCCTTTCCTCAGAGTACTCTCACACTATTTTGGACACGTCTTGTCTTTATGGAATTGTATGCATATGGTCTCTCCCAGCAGAATGTGCCTTCCCTGAGCATAGAGAGAAGATGGCTTTCCCCTTTCCAACTTTTTTTTTTGTATCTCCAGAATTTAACACAGCGATGGACACTGTTGTTCATCTGCGTCTACTTTTTGTGACCCCATTCGGGGTTTTCTTGTCAGATACTGGAGCGGTTTGTCATTTCCTTCTCCAACTCATTTTACAGATAAGGAGACTGAGACAAACAGGTTAAGTGACTTAGCTAAGGTTAAGTCACAGGGCTAAGTGTAAAAGGACTCTTCCTGATTCCAGATCCAGAGTTTTATCCACTAAGCCAACAAGCAGCACTAGTAAGCACTTAACAAATGCTTGTCGACTGACGTGAGGCATTCTGGTCTATTGCTAGACAATTCTAATAATCAAAAAATTCCTTTCATTTATAATCCGGTTTCTCTGTAGCTTTTACCAATTGTTCCCAGTTAAGCCCTTGGGAGCAATAGAGAGTGGAATGTCCCCTTCTCTTTCTACATTAAAGCCATTTAAATATTTAATGGCAGCTATATGTCCCCTTAAATACATGCCCGAAGTCTTCTCTTCCCTGTTAAATGTCCTCTGGTTCCCTCAATTTGTGTTGGCTGCCTTAAGATCTCTCACCCTCTCCCTGATCCCTATTGGCTGGATATTCTCCCATTTGTTATGTCTTTCCAGTGGGCCACCTGGGTCCTTTCTCCATGAACTGCTCTCAAGCCCCATCTTTCTGTCCTTTATTTACACAAATGATTATTTTCTAAAAATGAAACTTTATTCTGCAGAAATGCCATCTTATTGATTTGGGCCCATCATTCCGGATCTTGAGTATGATTATGAATCTAATTTCATCTTCAAGCTTATTATTGATCCCTCCCAGCTGGGAATCATCCACAAATTTCATGCTTATGTTTTTTTCTTTTTTTAAAATTCCTCCATGTCCTGGATCAAAATGTTGGACCAAATAATTTAATTCTTTCCAGTCCTGGAAGATTGCCATCAATCCACTAATCAATACTTTTTGGGTATGGATGTTTAACTTTGCGATGAACCTCCCTAACCCAGTCCTGTTTCTCCCCCTCCCCTACAAAGATATCACAAATAATACGCCAAAACCACTGTTGAAATGAAAGACACAACATGTCAGAAATGTCTCTTTCAGTCTGATAATAGTCTAATAACAATTATGATATTCCTATAGCACTGGAAGTTTTTGTTTGTTTTTGCTGAAGCAATTGGGGTTAAGTGACTTGCCCAGGGTCACATAGCTAGGACATACCAAGTGTCTGAGGCCAGATTTAAATTCAGGTCATCCTGACTTCAGGGCTGGTGCTCTATCCACTGCACTACCGCTGCCCCTAGCCCTAGTTTTGCAAAGTGCTCTCTATATACATTATTTCATTTGATTTTTATAAGAATCTGGTGGGTACAGATATTGCAAACATTATTTTCCCCATTTTATAAGTGAGAAAACTAGTGACTTTTCAATGGTTATATAGTGTGAGATGGGAAATAGGTGCTATTCATATAATCATTTTATAGATTAGGAAACTGAGGCAGAGCGAAGTGACTTGCCACGGCGTCTCACACACACAGCTAGCAAATATCTGAGGCAAGATTTGAATTCAAGTCTCCTTGATTCCGAGTCCATATCAAATAGGCTAAGAAGACATGGAGTGTTTGTGAAGTGTATCAGTGCAAGAAATCATGTGCCCTCATGGGAATCCCAGACCCAAAGTATCTGGTTAATTGTTCCCTCTTCCTACCTTTTATAAAACCTAAGACATTCTTCATCTCCAGAAACACCTCCTTCTCGATGGCTTTCCCAAAGGTGGCTCCCAACAAAGCTCTTTTTTTAGCATTTTGGCACAATTCATTAGGCACAGGGATCCAAAATTATTTAGCGTGTCTAGGTAGATGACAATGAGCCCCCCTCCTTTCTTTATAGAAATGAGGGATTATAGGTGTAGAAGACTGTATACAATATCATTCTTGGTTGATGTGTTAGCTGATCCTAATGAATAACTTGGGTTTTTTTCCTAGTTCTCTCTTTTTTCTTTGTGGAAAGGGTAGCTCTCTGGGTGGGGGAGTGGCAAAGATGTATTAAAATAGTGATTTTCTAAGTCTATACATTCAGGCCAAGTAACAGTTGACACTGGGACAGGAAGTAAGGAAGGATAGGAACTCCTTATACCAATTAAACCACAAGTCAAATAGAAATAAAAGGAGAATGCTTGGCACATAGTATTTAATACATGCTTGTTGACTGACTAATAAACCACAATTTATTCATGGTATTTTTGAGTTTAAAAAGTGCTTTTCTCACAAATAATCCTGGGGAGTAGCTAAATATAAAGTACAAACATGGTCATCATTTTATTGATGAGGAGATGGGATGAGAAGGATTAAATGATTTATCTGAATCACAAAGCTACTAGATACTGGAGCTAGGATTCGAACTTGGAGCTCCAAACTCCTAGCTCAGTATTGTTTCTAGGAACCCAGACTCTGCACATAGAAGGTACCACTCTGCCTGGTATGACAGGTTTGAGTCACTCTTCCTCCCCTCAGATGGGAAAACACAAAGAGGAAAGATCAAACAGCAGAAAGGAGACCAGTATGGCCAAAAGGCAGAATTCATGAGGAGTAACTTGAAATAAGTCTGGAAGGGCTCATGGCAATCTGGGTAAGAGCCCCTGCCACCTTCAAGGGGGACAATCAAGACCAATCCAACCTAACAGGATTTGAAGCTGGAACAGGGAACATAATCTAGTCCATTCCCTTTGTTTTACAAATGAGGGAATTGAGGCCCATTGAGGGAAAATTACTTGTCCAATGTCACACCAGCACTAAGTTGATAGCCCCAGGATTTGAACACATTACCACCCTACGCCAAGCCTGGGCTCCCAGGCCCCCAAATCGAGTCCTTCCTGTCCGTCATTCTTGTTCCCTCTTCTCTGGTATTGGGGGTGGAGTGGGGCCGACAGAAGGCAGGATGTCTGTGCGGGCTGCGAAGGCCAAACCTCCTACAGGAGCAGGGATTCTGGGTGGCTGAAATCGCTCCCCGGATGGATGACTAAGAGATGGCTTTGTCATGCCGTGTACACAGTAAGGCTCTGTTTTATCGCCCTCACATGAAATGCAGCCTTCCTCCGGACGGCTCTGGCCAGCACATCAGCAGCAGCCTTTACTGCTCCCTCTGGGGCTGTGACTAAGTGGTCTCCCCCCCACTCCCCACGCCAACAAAGAGAGACCAACACGCATGGCCCAATTTTTATCGAGTCCACAGTTTCTATTCAGGCTTCTCTGCTGACCAAGAAACCGGTTCGGTCAATGGGAAAATGGAAGGGAACACATCAACAAAGATTCTGAACGACGGACCCATCCCATCGTAAAGACAAACGACAGCGAAAGCCTTAGGAACCCTGATAAATGCAGTGACCAACCATGATTCCAGAAGACTGATGATGAAACCTGCTGCCCTTCCCCCACACCATGGTAATGGACTCAAGGTTTAGAGATATGCATTTTTGGACGTGGCCGACGAGGAAATTGTTGTATGAGGAAAATATGTATTTTCTATAAGGGTTTTCTCTCCCTCCTTTTTCCAATGGGGATGGGGGCAGGGAAATGGGAGGAAGAGAAAAATCAATGTGGGTTAATTGGAAAAAAAGGCAAGGGAGGGTAAAAGGGCTGTTACACAGGCTTGTTTACATAAAGAGAGGGTCTTAGGACAGGCTAATCAGTACCGGGTCGTTGTCACTAGAAACTATACAAGGGTTATTAGCCTTAAAGAACCAGGACTTACTGGTCCACACATATTATACAAGGAAACGGTAGAATCTGTGCAACATATATATCAAACCAGGCTGTAAAAATTGAGCACTGATTGAACTGAAATCCAGACATGACCTGGTAGCTAGAATGATACATTAAAAAGTCACTATCTTTCTTAAACTAACTGATGGCCCATCCCCATGCTACATATAAATAGAGGCTTCCATACTGAGATCATTTTGTTGTTGTTTAGTCATTTCAGTCATATCTGACTCTTCCTGATCCCATTTGGGAATTTATTAATAAAGATACTGGAGTGATTTGCCATTTCTTTCTGTAGCTAATTTTACAGATGAGGAAACTGAGGCAAACAGTGTGAAGTGATTTGTCCAGGGTCACACAACTAGTCTTAAGCTGGATTTGAATTCAGGAACTGGCACTGTCTACTGTACCATTTAGTAGCAACTTGAGATTGTTTTACAGATGAGGAAAATTAAGAATTGGAAAAAAAATCTGTAATAGATTTGGAACATTGTCACAGGCCAAAAAAAAAAAAAAAAAAAGCATTATGACCCCCATTTTTTTTTTAAATTTTTTATTTAATAATTACATTATATTGACACTCGTTTCTGTTCCGATTTTTTTCCCCCTCCCTCCCTCCACCCCCTCCCCTAGATGGCAAGCAGTCCTTTATATGTTGGATATGTTGCAGTATATCCTGGATACAATATATGTTTGCAGAACCGAACAGTTCTCTTGTTGCATAGGGAGAATTGGATTCAGAAGGTATAAATAATCCGGGAAGAAAAACAAAAATGCAGATAGTTCACATTCGTTTCCCAGTGTTCTTTCTTTGGGTGTAGCTGCTTTTGTCCGTATGACCCCCATTTTATAAACAAACTGCAGATCAGAGAAATTCAGAGAGTTGGCCATGTTCACAGCTGAGAAGGGTTAGAAGCAGATAGGGGAAGGATTTTTGAACCTCAGGTTGTTTTGACTCCAAACTTGGCCCTCTTTTTGAAGATTCCTTCTGCCTTTTACAAGTTCTCTTATAATGTACGACCAACAGTGGCGAGCCTTCCCTACCTTAAAAACTGCCATACCCCAATTCCAATAGCTTTATGATGGAAAGAGCCATCTCTATCCAGAAAGAAAACTATAGGGACTAAATATGGATCGCAGCAGAGTATTTTCACTTTTTTATTTGCTGTTGTTTACTCATTTTGTCCCTTTTGGAGCCGATTTTTCTTGTGCAATATCATAACGTGGAAATATGTTTGAAAGAAGTACACATGTTTAACCTATATTGGATTATTTGCTGTCTGGGGAAGGGAGATAGGGGGAAAGGAGGGAGAAAATTTTGGATCACAAGGTTTTGCAGGGATGAGTGTTGAAAGCTTTCTTTGAATGTACTTTTAAAATAAAAAAATTATTATTAAAAATTTTTGAAGAATAACTGCTACACCTTATTTTCTGAGAAACTAGCATGTGTGTTGCAAAGATAGTGTTCTAAAGGGGGATTCAGGTTGTATATCCAGAAATGGCCAATATTTATAAAAAGCCCCAGACAATAAATAAAAACAAATCATTAAAGCTCAATAATAATTTGTTATTTAATAAAAATGCTCCTCCCATGGTCTCATGTAGAAGGCAAGTTGAGAATATTTTTGCATCTAGTTCTCCTCCCTTACTTGTTGCCTGATTTGTACAATCTGGGCCCTGGACCGAACCCCTTAACATTGCCCTGCATCCTCTGGTCCATCCCCGACTTTGGCCATGCTTCCACTTCAGGAATGGCCCCTCGCCTCTGACCCCAGGGCTCCACATTGTTTCTGCCCCATGGCTTCCCTGCACCGTGCTCCAGATGTGAAGGGCGGGTCTGGCACCTTGGGTCCATCAATCAGCTGAGCTGCTGACAGCTGTACCCTTAGCCTTCAAGAGAGACGGTATAAAGCAAGAGCAGTTGTGTGCTGGTAGCTTGATTGGTTTATTAATAAAGTAGCTTTTGACGACAGTAACCAAAGAGCGAAACCTCATCGACAACGATGACAATGTTTTTCTCTGCTCCGTTCTCCCTATTTGGAGCTCACTACAATTGGGCAGCTGGGAAAGAGGCAGTGGCTACATTGTGATGGGTCTAACTTTGGATGGAGGAATACATTTCTCATCTTCTGTGACTGAAATTTCTAAAAGGTCAAATTCTATTATATCTCTTTTGTCAGTGACATCTTAGGGACAGTTCCTTGTTGTAGAGAGATCGTTCCTTGTCTCTTGTATATATATATATAGAGAGAGAGATCCCACTGGTCGAAAGCTTTGATTTGTCTTTTTAATAGTGATGGTGGCTCTGTACTAAACAAATTTCTCTCTCCCACTGAGGACCGATGATGTACATTTGCAAAATGGGCTTGGTGAGACTGGACATTGCCATTAGTGGTCATGGGCGGAGAAGGGACATCTAACATGACCTCGCTGGATCTTCCCGGCACCGGAGCTAACTGGCCACTGGTAATAGTCAATAAATGCTTTATGAAATTAAGCCCAAGATGGATGGCAAGGAGGGAGAAGAAGAAAGAGAGGTGTTATGATCATGTCCACTGAACCACACTATGCGTGCCCCCAGCGGTTGGGAGAGCATATGGAATCTCTTTCTTTACTATTAAAGGGATATTCCTGGAAAATCAAACAAGAAACGGGCATGGAAACAATGTAGACATTAAGGAAAAGCTGTGTCCTGGAAAGAAAGCTCCTGCTGCGCCAAGGTGACTGAAAGGAGAAGGCGGGAGTTGTGTGCTAGAAAGGAGAGACTAATTGAAAACTGAACAAAGACCTTGAGAGCAGACAGATGAATGTCTCAAGACATTTTGCATTTCGTTTCAGACCAGTCACTGAAATCGCCACCCCAGAATTTCCCGTGTTCCATCTCTGAAGTGCTTTTAATAGAAACTGTTATAAACTTTTCCCAACAA
Source organism: Antechinus flavipes (assembly GCF_016432865.1). Taxonomy (NCBI): domain Eukaryota; kingdom Metazoa; phylum Chordata; class Mammalia; order Dasyuromorphia; family Dasyuridae; genus Antechinus; species Antechinus flavipes. The sequence continues at coordinate 228,460,539 of NC_067403.1, forward strand.
AGTTTTATTTTAAAAAATTCTCATATGGCATGAGGGAAATAAAATTCCTTTTAAGATCCACAGTGGAAAAGCAGCATTTTATAGCTGTGACCTCCCCGATACTGGGTCTGCTGCTGCTGCTGAAAATGGATCCCTTTCCAGATTTCTGACATTACCGACCATCATCAGGATTTCTCATCACCGCCGTCTACTAATGAGCTTCAAATCCAAGTCAACTCTTCCCTGGTCCCCAAGGAAACTGCTTTTGTGTTTATAACATCTTCATAGCCATGTGTATTAAGGGAAAGATAGTACTTTTTCAGACTGGTTCAGAATCAGCTCTTTATCCCAACTCTGGCCTGTCTGGCCAACTTCACACACCCTGTACTGATTGGACCAAAAATGTACAACGCGTCGCATATCAAGGTGCAAGATGGGTTTGGGTTTTTTATTTTGGAGACGTAGGAGGAAGAGCAAGTGTACACACTCCTCCTTATTACCTTAGAATGACAAGTGCATTGGGTGGTCTTATCAGGTGCATGAACATAGAGTAAACCCAGCAACTGATTCTATTTAAACTCACCAATACCAACCAGCAACAGGAAGGCATGGTGATGTTCTAAGGTTGGGGATCAAGACCCCATTGTCTAAAGGAATAGTAAACTATCAGAAGTATAATGGGACAGTAATCCATTTAAAGAACAAACATGTATATGAGTCAATGTCTCTTTGGCAAATGGGTTCTAAGCAAGTGTCCCAGTTGTCAAAAGCAGCCAAAATTCACCATGTGAATGAGGGATTTGAAATAAACTAACTGAACCAGGAGTCAAAGAACGGCAACTAACTGAACCAGGAGTCAAAGAACGGCAACAAACGGTAATAATTCTCCGTAGCGAGAATGAACAAAACTGAAAATTAAAACATTCTCCAAACCAAACAGATATTCCATTCATTTCAAGCCCCTGGTCTGGACTAAACTCCAATAGATCAGGGAGAGCAAAGCAGAGTATCCTGAATGACGCTTTCCTTCCATCTGGAGCCTCCCTTGCTTTCCTTCCCCCTCCCCCCCTCAAATATGCAGTCAATGAAAAACCACAGTATTCTGCACAAGGGCTGGGAATGATTTAGGAAGGTCTAATTTGGAAACTTCCTAATTCAGTTGGAGAGCGATGTGGTTTTCAGCACAAAGATGAGCTTATATACCTTGGACACTGGAGGACATCAGTCAGAACGTGAAGCCCTTTGCTGAACAAAGACCGACTTTAAACTGCTGGATTGCTAAAGTGCCTCCCCAACAGTCCTGGGCAAGTGGCATCGGTTAAGTCCCAGCCCTACCTATTCCTGGACAGAAAAAAAAACACCCCAAAACAAAACAGCACTCAGGAATGGCTGGGCTATTGATTCACTCAGAAAGAAGCACCAGCCAGTCCTGAGATCCTAGACTGACCTGCTTGAAGACTCACTCTAGAAGTGATTTTTCCCATGGTTTGGGAAAATCTATTTTAGCTATTTCAATATTTCAACAGTAAAATATAAATTAGACCTCATTTTAGTCACCTCTAACATTGATTGAAACGTCTTTTTTTTTTAACAATTTGAGATGTGCTAAAAGTCTTAATGCCATTTTAAACATTAATAGCTATTTAAAATAGCAAGTAAGACTTTTAAAGCACCCTGAACTTCATCAAGACAAATAAGTTTTAGCCCTAACATCTTGAGAACAGTGACTTTTCTCTACTAAGATAGACTAAATCTGAGAACACATGTCAATCCTCTGCATCCATAGCCCCCCACCTGTCAAAAAAATAGGAAGAAGGAAATAAGCATTTATTATAAATAATTATAAATAAGTCTTTCTTCATTTCTTCTTTTGACTTTGGATTTGTTTAAGTTACATGTTTTTGAGTAGGAGAATTAAGAGCCCAGTTTAAACATATGGTTGGATTTTTCTCTAAATGTAGTTTGATTTAAAAAAAAAAAAAAAGGTTAACCTAATACGAAAATACATTTATGCATTTCATTCTAATATTCAAAACAGACTTTTTAATCACTCTGATGGAATACCATCAGCATAAAAATTCACATCAAAACCCTATTACCTAGAGCATAGATGATTAAAGAGGGGAACTTGGAAATCTCATTTCCGTTTTCTTTCTTCAGTGCCTTACCAGTCTCATTTTCTCATCTTCTCAAACAGAATTAGAACAATCTTATTGGTCTGGGTTCAACAAAGCTCAGCAATCCCAACAGTAGGCATGTTTGTGTCAATGAAAAAAACAACTACAACAAAAACAGTAATAAAGGTTTCTGTTCTAATTCGGTTCTCTGTCCTTCCTGACCTTCTTTCAAATCCTGTCCACTGCATAGTTGAGCGATTGAACATGCAGCTTAAGGTTTCATGGGCGCTTTTTGGAGACTTTCACATTAATCCTCTACTCTGTGCAATGTAGAAAACATTAAGTGAATCTGTCTGAAGTTAAAATATGTACTTAATTCCCACTACAAGGGAAGGATCTCTTTAGCAGATGTCTTTCTGGAATGGCTGGTGACAATAAAATAGGAAAAACTGAAGAATTCAGAATTAAAAGGGGGGGGGGGTAGGTAGGCAAGGAAGGAGGGTGTGGTATGGGAATGGTACACCGCTAAAATTTCTAGATAGATGGTCTCTGAACAATACAGTCATCTCCGGATTCTTTCTGGGACATTGTTATAAAAGTTGGTGGGAGTGAAGGGTTTCCTGAATGGGGAAAACATACCATAATGATGTAAAAAAAAGTTTTTTAAAGCTCCACTAATTTAAGCAAGAAGTGCCTCTGATGTTTAAGCCAAGATCTCGAAGGGTATCGGGTTCCCTAATTCGGAGGGCCTGTGTGTTTAGAAACCTATGGCAATACTCCTCTTGGAAAACAGTGAAGGCATTTGTTTGAAAAGCCAAGTCAGGCTTGGAGCCTCCAGAGGTGGCAGGCCGAGGACCTGGAGCTGGGCCACAGCTCTCCATCAGTGGTCGGGCCAGCTTACCACTCCACATGGAATACTGCGGGTGAGCCACTGAGATCTGCCCTGCAGCTTCTAGGAGAGGCTCCTTTTCATCCATAAATGGGTTTCTATTTCCCAAGCCCACCTGACTGCAGCTTTGCCCTGGCCTTGGATACAGGGCGGTCCCACACAGGGCTTTGCATCAAGCTTGTCCAAGTCATCAACCACACACTCACACAGAGAGAACAAGTAGGCTCCAACTCGAGAAAGAGCAGTCATCTTGCCCTCTCACCCAACTGACTAGGATGAAACCATTCTCTTTCTCCTTGCTCCGCCCCCAAATCCCACTAAGAGTTGCTTTCAAAGCAGATATTTCCCACCCTAATGAATCCAACTCAATGCTAGCTCAGTAAACCTACTCTTCAACCACCATGATGAATTCCAAGGCATTAAGAACCAAGTCACACTCTTGTTTCACAAGTTACCGAGACAAAAATCAGATTGCATTCAGCTCTGGGTAGCAGGAGACACACACTGCAGGCGTTTCAACTTCCAAAGTCATGATCAGAATGAAATGTGTGTATGCACCCGAGAACATAATTAACGTTGTTATATTTCAATTACAAAACCTGGCAGTTTCACCATTAAGCTGCTTGCCCCAATCTAGGTGGAGGGAAAGAGCAAAAAGTGACAAAAATCCTGTCTTTGGGCTTAATACACTATTTCCAGTACCATTAATCATTAGTTATTGGTTGGAGCAGAACTCATTAATATAAACGAGGAGATGGAGACTCACATTAGCCTGCTATTAATTTGTTTGACAATCTACCAAATCACAAGAGCTAAAATAGTTAAGATGTACAATATTATATCAATCACAGAAGAATAATTTGGCCCCATTAATTTGACTCTCCAGCTTGCCAAATGTAATTGGGCGTAATCATCAGGTCATCCCTTTATAACTTTTTTCTCTTATCACTTAAAAAAAATGGAGGAGAATGAACACACACACACACACACACACACACCTTCCAGTCTTGGGGTTTGGTGAATGAAGACCATACAAAGAACTGCCAGAATACTTTAATAATCTGATGTACTTTGTTAACATATGTAAAATGCTTCTATGCTGTTCTCTCTCTTGCTTCATTCATCTTTTTCTTTTCTTTTTTTTTTTTTTTTTTTAATTAAAGTGAGCCGACTTGCTCGTGAGCTGAATGAGAATGTTAAAGCTTTTGCTGATGGCTGCTTTGCCTACCAACTACCAAGACACTAAGAGGTAGGCAGGGGAAGAACAGATTACAATCTGGGTCTCCTAAAACCACAATGGACTGATTTCTTTTGTGATCTTGCTGCCAATGAATTTTCACGTGGTAAAATGACAATACTAATTATTCCTCAAACTTTCTTTTCATTTTAATCCAGTGGGAAAGATTTGATTGTTCCCAATCTTTCTGATAAAGAATGGATTTAGGATTATGTAGCAGGAAGGATGGGTTGGAGAGAAGAAGAATTAATAATCAGCTCTTTGCTGATTGTCCTGTATAGGAAGGAATTCACCATCGGAATGCTTGTCAGAGGTCCTCGATTTCCCAAACTCTGGTTCGGATATAGCAAGATGGGAAGGAAATAGGAGCTGTGTCGGGGCACTGGGCTTGTTCTCTAGACTGCTGCTACATATGCCATGTTGCTTGTTACTCATGCCTTCCTTCAGCTGATTGTTTCCTATTTATTCTGTCTATAGCTTCTTTGTATATATTTGTTTGGATGCCGTCATCCCTGTTAGATTATGAGCTTCTTGAGGGCAGTCCGGTAACTGTCTTTTGCCTTTCTTTGTATCACTGGTACTTTATATTGACTGATACACCAGAAGCACCAAAAGAGTATAGAAAGAATACCCTAATTTCCCCCTTCAAGAAGGGAGGCTTCCCCTGCAGAGTATAAGAACCTACTCACTGGAGAAAATATTCTGAGTGACCTTGGATTATCACAGTTATGCTATGTTCTTTCCACAAAGGCCCTCTTGTAACCTCCTCTCACTCTTCATTACTCTGCGTCCACAGCTTCCCGGCCTGTACAGATACCACTTACCATACCTAATCTTCTCCCTGCCTTCTCTGTGGTGCTAACAGCACCTACAGGGACAAAGGCTACTTTGTTTGGCTCCCAGTATACTACGTATATTCTCGGTATCCTGAGGTTACTCACCATTTGTGTGTCAGAGACCCTCTGAAATATTAGTGAAAATGAAAGACACATCCCTCACGAAATAATTTTGGTAAATGTATAAAAGAAAATATAAAAGAAGTAAATTATACTTATGGCATATTATGTATACTAGTATATATAAATAGTATAAATATATAAATAGTAAAATAATAATATAAATAGTTATTAAAATATTTTTTAGTTGAGTTCAGGTTAAGAACTCTTGAAATAACCATGTTCTACACTCCCTTTTTTATCAGTAAGAAGAAAAAAACATTTCAATGCCAGCTTGACTTCAAACCTCTCATACTAGATATCTACCCCAAAGTTCTCACACTCTCTTGACTGCATTAGTTGGATCATTTGCTGTTAAGAAGACTGACAAATGAGTAAGAGTAGCCTGTCCATATTCCTTAGATGTGTCATATTCTTTCTTCCCTTTTGATACCATCATTCTAAGAACACTACTGGCATTTCAATCTCTTTTTACAAATAGAGAACTGTATGGTTTGTGACTCAAGATATTCAGGAAGTCAAGATCAGTACACTGTTGGTGATTTCTTTAAAGAAGGGTTCACTGGAGTCAAACCATAATACTATGATCATCACCTTCTGGGTAGAATCAACTTAGGCTTTCCTGGCTTAAAAAAAGGGGGGGAGGAACAAAATTCACTACTCATGATAGTTGAAGAATAGGGACACGATCACAGAATTGTAGACTGAGATTTGGAGGGAAACTCTGAGGTCATCTAGATAGAGATAAATTCTCTTTATTCTAGAGAAGAGAAACTAAGGTCCACAGAATGTAAAATTATTTCCCAAAGGTCATACACAGATAGTTAAGTACCAGAGTCATATATGACACCAGAGCTTCTGACCTCCAAATGCAGAGTTCTTTACTATAACAGCCTCCATATTTCAGTAAATTGAGTATTTCAATTCACTAGGAAACACCTATCCAATTGAACGTCTGCTATTTGAGTCCAGCCCCAATACCAACTGGACCACCATCATTGCCCAGTTTATTTTTTATTCATATCCCATAAAATGCTGTCTTTGGGCAGGAAGTCAAGATCAATCTTCCATATGATCAGCTTTTAATGATGCAACATTTCCTAAACCCCAAACTCCTTCAACTACGCAAAAGATCCACACAGGCTGATTGGCTTTGCTTTAATAAGTGAAAAGCTCGAATTTATGGGTGATTTCGCTGAAATCCCAGTTATTAACCAGAATGGGAACCAGGCTATTGAAACAATAGAACTCTTGGGTTTTTTGGCCCACTTTACTCACTGGATGTCACAGCTGCTTATCTCAAGCTCACTCCTGGGGAAGGTGGTTCTGATACATGGGCTTATCCCAAGAGGTCTAGGCCCAAACTAATCAGGGAACAGACTTCAGGGTGGCTAGAATTTTGGAGCAAAGTTGGAGTAAAGATGAGAAGTACGTAAGATACCCCATGGTATTCCCATGACTTCCCTTGGCAGATACGTTCTTGATGCTTATGACACTCAACATTCCCCCATTTCTGAGTCCTCTGATTTATTGGAGGCCACAGGACATTTTCCTAATCAGGTACCAAGCAAAGGACTCCATAAATGGTATCAGAGGCTTTGGACTGTGTTTGCCAACTTTATAGATCAGATGGAAGGCAGCATGGCCTAGTGGAACTGACAGTGGATCTGGCAATCAGAAGATCTTTGTTCTAAATTCATCTCTGCTCATTACTGATTATGACTTGGGGTAAGCCATTATTATCCCTATATCTGGGGACAAATAAGGGGCTATATAAGTTCCTTCCAGATCAAAATCATATGTTACCCTGATAAGATCATTTATTATCTACCACTGAATTTAAAAGTCTAACAAAAAAACAGAAAACAAAAACAAAACAAAACAAACAAGAAAAAACAAAACAAAAACAAAAATCCACCCCTGACTAAGGGGACCAGCATTTCTGCCGCTATATCCTCCCTCTCACCCAAAATCCTTTCTCCTGGCTATCACTCTCCTATATTTGTTTTCTTTCCCCTATTTGAATATGTTTCTTAACAGAAGACACTGTCTCTATTTTGTATTTGTATCTCTACAATGCAATGCTTGGCACATTAGTAAGTGCTTAACAAATTTTTTTAAATTAATTTAAAAAATTAAACAAGTATCTTTTTTCTCTCCCCCCCCCCCCGAAAACAAACAAAACATCCTTTCAACAAATATGCATATTCAAGCAAAGCAAATTCCTGCATTGGCCATGTCCAAAAATGTGTCTCATTCTGCACATTTAGTCATTCTTCATTCATTTGCTGGTAAAACAGACAACTGAGGAGCAAGGAAGAGGTAAGAAGGAAAAGAGGAGGTCAGGAAAAAACCAGTTGCAACACAGGAAATATTGCCTTTTTTAGGCTTGTATATGTAGAGTGACATAACACACTGAAGCTCACACTCCTAATGTAAGCTCCTCTGATGAGAGACTTAGTCACACCAGTCAGCTAACAACCAGCCCGGCTCTTACCTAATGTAGCCACAGTCTTATGTTATATTCTTTTTTTTTTTTTCCCACAGAAATTTTTTAATAGTTTGCCAAATATATAGTTATTAGGATTATCTAAATATCACTTAAATTATAAAACTGGTATAAACAATCCTACAAAATAATGAACACAAGTTACATATCATCGATGCCTGTAGTCCAATAATGGCCCCCAAAGCCCAACAGCATCACATTATATTCTTAAAAAGAAATTTTGAGGGAAAGAAGGGCCTGTGAGGAATCACTTCAGAAAAACATGGATTGAAAGTGAAAGTAGGCCTTAAGTTCTCAAGGTCAAAAATCAGGCAGAATTTTGTCTTGGGTGAAAAATACATGAATTCACTAAACTTGAGGGAGGTAAGACAGTAGAGAGGAAAGAATGGTAAATTTGAAGTCTGGGAGCCAGGGTCTTCCTGAGTTCAAATCCTGCCTCAGACATTTACTAGCAGTGTGAATCTAGGCAAGTCACTTAATCCTGTTTGCCTCTGTTTTCTCATCTGTAAAATGAGCTGGAAAAGAAATGGCCAATCACTCTAGTATCTCTGACAAGAAAATTTCAAATGAGGTCACAGAGAGTTGTACAGACACAGACACAGATACACACACACACACACACACACACACACACACACACGAGAATTGGACAACTGAAAATGACTCAATAACAATAACCAAAAAAAGAGGTTCAATTCATGGATATCACATTAGAAGGAGATGATTTAAAACATAAATCACCTTCCTTCTTCTAAGGTGATATCAATGAATATTTATTTATGTAAAATATATTTATATTCGTATGTATATACTATATAAATATATATTATGTGAAATATATTTATGTAAAACAAAGTGTTAAAGAAATGTGAGTTACTCATATACTATGAGGATTATATTTAAAAGGTCTGTCTCTGCTTCCACATACTTGATCTATAACGACTGCTTGGATCTCATTTGAAAATTGAATGTCAGCTCAGTGTTGATGCTAAACTGGGCTATAAACACTGGGGAGATTTAGTGTCAGGCCCTGAGCTTTTTATTCTTGGCAATGTTTTCATGAAGCGTGTGAACAGCTAAGCTTTTATGAGATCTATTTGCTCCCATATGTACACACATACATACACTCACACACACAACCTGCCCTACTTCCTCCTTCTCTCTCTCTCTCTCTCTCTCTCTCTTTCTCTCTCTGTCCAGTCCCAACATCATCCTCTCCTTTCCTCTCTCTCCCTTCCCCCACTCTTTCTCTCAGAAAAAAAAAAAAAAATCCCAGCAGTCGGAAACTTGACACATCTGATGCTTGCAAAAGCATTTGTCAGGGGGGCAGTAAAACGTGCATGGACTTCTTTCCCAGAAAATGAAAAATCTATTAAAGGGAACAGTTGCTGAGTTTTTGCTGTCCTCTGAATAAAAAGAAACCCCGTGCTGCAAGAATCATTAGGCCTGCTCCTTTGGGGCTGAAAAATAATCTGGGGTTGGGGGGCTGGAAGGGTTCCATCCCTGTCGACACATCATTGGTTAAGACTTTGTCGAGTGTGAGATTTAGGTCACCAGAGAGGCACGGTTCAGATCAAGACCTTGCCTTGCCCTCAAGGAACTTACAATCTAGTAGGAGGAGATGACCCACAAGTGAATAACACTAATACAAAAATAATAAGTACATTAGAGAGGTACAAAGGGCTCTGTGAAGTCTGAGCAGAGAAGGGTAATTATAGATCTAGGAAAGCTCCGTGGAAGAGACAGCCTTAATGATTTACAGGATGGGTAGGAATGCTAGGTAGTATTGCAGCATCTATAGATCTATAGATCAGAATGCTTTCAGTCTTAAATAGGCAGATTAAATGGGAGGGATGAAAAGACAATGGAAGATATTAGAAAGGCAGGAAAGTGCAATGCAAGGAGCCCTGGATGTAGAGTCAGAGCAACCAGGGTTAAGTCCCTGCTCATCTACTTAACTAAATGTGAGAAAGTCACTTCACTTGTCCAGAACTTCCTTTTCTGTAAAAAGAAGGGATCGGACTAGAAGGTCCCTTCTGAATTTAATCTGGGATCCAGTAGCCTAGAAGAAAAATTCAAACAAATGCTGAGGGTACAGGAGGACTGTGGACGCAGATGATGGAGGGAGATCTGACTCTGGATTTCAGTGGCTCTCAGTTCTATCACTTGTGATGACAGCTGCCCCACCTACCTTACAGGGCTGTTTGGAGGAAATAGCCTTGTAAACAGTAAGTACTGGATAAGGATATGCAATTATTTCCTTCCAATGACACAGAAACAAAGGTGGAGATCTTTACTGATTGACAGGGTCATGTAATGGCCAGGTTCTGGTCAACTGAGTTTCTGGCTGGCCAAAGGTCAAACAGGTTTTGTTTAAACCTATGTTGTGCAAAATCTTTCAAAAATGGACCACTCTAGAAATTTGTTTTGCTAAACTATATATTATAAAGGTTAAAACAATTTTTAAAAGTTGCTTTTTGGTGGGAAACAGGAGAGAAAAGTCATAAACATACCAGAAATAAATTTTAAAAATGAGTTATAAATGAGTTAAAAATACTTTTAGAAATAAAGAAAAAAAGGGGGGTGGGGGGGACAATAGACGCCTCTGCTTTCTTACCTGGGTTAACTACCTGTTGTATGGGAACATCAAAATCATCAGATGTGAGCAAAGGTATAAATTCTTAGGATTATTAGCCAAACACTAAGTCTCCCTATACATAAATAGTTATAGAACATGTAAGAGATGGAATTCCATTTTTATTGACCTCAGGACACATACTCTGGGAGATTTGGGATAAAATACTTCTCTGCAGCAAACATTTCTTGCTCTATGCTTTTCTCTTCTAAAAAAAGAAGAAAAAATCCTTACTAATTTAAAGATTTTATTAATTGATAATTTTACCAATTGATCATTTACATATGTGTGTGTATACACACACAAACACACACACACAGACACAAACATATGTTTGTGTTCCAAGAAGTTTAACTATTCTCCCAGTACTCAAATCAAGAACTTAGGACACACAATTGTTCTACTGTGATCCTCAGAGGTAACTGCGTCTGGAAAGCTTCTTAGGCTAAGCCCACAGAGTACAAGCTTGGGCAGGTCCTTTTGCAAACTGGAAAACCTTTGGTGATGGATGGCATGCCTTTCTGCTGAGGAGCAGCCTAGCTAAGTCAGGAGAGACTCATCCTTAGCTTGGCTGGAGGAGGACAGATTTTTCCATTGCAGAAACTCAGAGAGATAAAATATGAAGCTGTAGGAGGGTCGCAATCTGCGTTGGCAGTATGAGTATTCTCACAAAGACATTCACAGGCACTAGGGAACACTAAGACATGTCATGCATTAATAAGGGGAATTCACATACAAAACCAACCCCTTTGGACCCTTGCTGGGATTGGGGTATAGGTGGTAGGACTTTCAGGTTACTGCCGACTACTGGATCAGCCTAAATTACCTTCGGTCGGAGCCTGATGTTGAAAATCTGATCAGTTGTTTTATTCCAAGACTCCTGTGTATGTTCATGCTAATAAGAATAATATCTTATTTGCAACTCCAATAGCCAGCAACATTGACTAGTCAGGCCAGATGAGAACAAGGGGAAAAAATGAAGGAAAAGGGAGAAAAAAGCATATTCTGCTCCTCAATAATCCTTGAGCTCAGAACTGGATTACAAAACACAATTCATGATTGCATGCATTCAAAGAGATTACAAATTCAAAATTTCCATGTATATATCATAGTTTTAAAAAATGTTTTGAGCATAGAAATGTATTATAAGATATAGTTCATTCATACTTTTAAGTTATGAATAAGAAGAGATGATAATTTTTAGAAAAATTTTCATGCATAAGTCATAAAAACGTTTCGGGCAGAGAACTATACTACAAGACATTTCATTCATCTTTGCATTTAAATTCAAAACTTAAAAAAGATATATATATATATATATGTGATGATTTTAAGAAAAATTTGCATGTATAATAGTCGTAATTTAAAAAGTTTTAGTGTTTAAAAGGGACAAGTAATAAGTTATTTGAAAATCTGAGAATGTATTCATTCCCCAGGGGTACTAGATCACCAAGATTATTCTCCTCTTCACTATCCAGCCAGTGGGTGCTCAATGGGTGCCCAATGTCTCTGGAAGACAAAGACTTGAGAATCTCCATCTTGGCCTTCAAAACTGGACCTGAAAGTAGCACCAAGCCTTTCTACTTTATGAGGTTTTTCCCTGTGAAGGGAAGAAGACAGTTTTCCTGTTCTCAATATATCCAATGTATTTAGCTATAGTATTATGGCTTGAATTTCTTTTCCTATTTGCCTTCTTTGGGGGGAAACTCCCCCACACTTTGTTTTTTAACTCTGGGCTTGAAATTTATATCTCAATCAGACTTTTTCAACACACTGGCTAATTTTGAACTTGGAAAAGTTCTTTATTATAAGCAATAGCTTATAATATATATATTATAATATATAATATAATATATATATAGCAATAGGAGGGGATGGAGAAAGGGATATAGAATGAAATACAGATGACATAAAACCAAAAGAAAGCAATAAAAATCCATTAAAAAATATAGAAGTGATATTTACAGATTGAGAGAAATAAAATCTGATTTGTGACTGGCCAGATCTCTTCTCTGTGGCAGAGGGAAAACATCAGGCAGCAAAATGAGATGGCCATTTTTAATGGGAAGTAATTATTTCAAATATAACCTCAGTTACTAGCATTCTGCCTAGGGGAAACGATGCCATTTTTTTTTGCTTCTGACACGGTGCCCATTGTACCCAGGTGAGGAAGTACTGTGAGTCAGGAATTTGCTGCTAATTTTGACTAGAACAGGACTTCTAATTACAGGTATATTAACAGACGAAGAATACCTAAAGACTCCAAATAATCCCCATCAGGCAGCAGCAGGTGATTCTGCCTGGGGAAAGTATTTCAAAACAGGATGGAGAACTTTTTGGGCACCCATCTCCATCCTTCCCTCCCTATTACCTTGCTTTTTTTGGTCTCAGAAAACACCATCAGCCGATTTTTCCCAACTTAAGCCCTCCACCAATTTATGGTAACAAGATACCACTTGGGGATTGTTGGTGTCACGGAGGAACAAACGAGGAATACCATTATTATTATTATAAGGCAGCGTGGTGCAGGAGGAACATTCCAGCCTGGCCATGTGATTATAGGCTAATCACCCACAGCCCCAATGTCCAGTTCTCTCAGGCTCTACCACAGACAGATCTGCATGAACAGAACAAATTGCATCACCAGAAATGTTGCTATCCTGATAAAAACATCACAAGCCTGGTCCCCAAATTCCTGATCCTAGCTGATAGCACTCATGTGGCATTGTGACGTTGGTGGAGTACTTTACAAAGACCTCTGAGCCAGTTGGGAAATCATGCTATTATAGTTAATGATTATCTCTATTGGACCATCAGGGAAAGTGAGGCTGAGAAAGGCAATTTTCTCAGGGACTAGTCAGAGGTACATTTGAACCTTCTATTTACAGCCTCTCTAATGATAAGATGCCCTTACCAGATTGATTGAGGACCCTCAGTCTCTCCTCCGACCCCCTAAACTGTCAAAAATTAACAAAAAAGCAAATTATCATCAAGTAAATAAGACGTTCCCATCTCTGAAACTCTTTTAAAACAAGACATGAGCTGCCTGTATATCCGGTCTAATCCATTCCCCTTATTTAAAAAGTTACAGAATGATGAAAGGGTTAAGAGACTGGGCTGACTCCTGCAGAAGGCACCAAAGGGCACAGGCTGGGCGGCTGCTTAAGCCTTCGTGGAAATTAGGTCACATCCCCAGCCAAAAGAGCGTCTGATAGGAAGGACATCATGAGCAAGACCAACTGGGCAGAAGCCTGGTGGGTGGATCCTCGAGATGGCCCCGGGGCAGAAGATGGAGGATTAAATCCAACAATCCAGGCTGGGCACTGGCCATGACCAGCCACCGGTGACCATCCAATAGGATGTGGTCTGCCCACATTCCCCCAGGTGTTCAGTAGATGAATCCAGGTCACCTGGCTGAGGGAGGGCGGGCCGGCAGCCTATGGACGCCACAGCTGTGTCCACTGGAAAACTCCACTTCTCCATCCATTCCTCTCACAGCTCCCAATTTAGGAAAAGACCTGCCTTTGCTTTTTCTTAGTTTAAATTTAAATTTTTATCGATCTCTTTTGGTTTGATATCATCTTTACCACCCAATATCCCTTTTCTCCTTTTTCATTCCTTATCACAAAGAATTCTAAAAGGGGAAAAACACATTTCTGCAAAAGTAACAAACAGGTCAACCAAGTTCAATGCTCTATGCAGCATTGCACACTGGTAGCCCCCCACCTCTACAAAGAAAGGGAGGGGGGAGAGGTCATTGAAGTATTTTTTAAAGTGACTAGAAGAGAACAGAATGGAGCAAGAACTTCATTTACTGCTTATTGAAGTTTCACTGATGGGTCCCTTCTTTCTCACAAGTCAGGTGAATTCTCATTCTTTTTGGTTATTCTAATGTGACAGCATTCAGTTTCAGGGTGGGTTTTTTTATTTTTTTGTTCTTTACATTTTGATCATTGTTGTAGTCCTTGGGAATTCTGCCTTCTCTCTTTCTTTGGTGGATCCCCCCCCAAAAAAAATCTCTTAAATGTTTTTATTTTTTCCTTCCAAAGAACCTTATTAGATAAGAAGCCTTCAACCTCTCCCTCCCCCATTTCCTTTTCCTAACTGCTCTAAAGGACAGAAAAACAAGGTGAGTGCCCCATCCCCCACTCACCCTGTTGTGTAACTGTGAGACATACCAGGGCCACAGCTTTCCTGGCCTTTGATATGTGACTCAGATAAATCACAACGAGGAAGCCTCCAAACTCCCTGTGCCCCCAGAAGAGGGGCTTTCCCCATCCTCCCTGATAACTCGAAAGACCCTTTTTAAAAACTGAAGCTGGGTCAGTCAGATTAAGCTGTGGCTGGGCTGCCCTGGGTCAAGAAGAGGGATTGCTCTCGGCTGGATGAGTTATATGTCGGGAGATGAATGGACATGTTTTTAGCTGATGAGTGTGCTTCGGTCCCGTGGTTCGCAATGACAACAGAGCAAAATGAGAAGAGAGGAATAGTGGGTGAGAAGTGACGAGAAACATGACCCCAGATATTTCCAGTGACAGAGGCCCGTTTCCTTTCAATCACAGCCCCAAGAAGGAAGGAAGAGTTTCAGATCTGAAAATAGCCCAGAGTCTCGACTTTCTGATCTGGGCTGGAAAGGTAGAATACGACCAAGGGACTCTCCAGGCAGCCACACTTAAACCTTAGCTTCTGCACCTGCTGGTGCGAATACAGCGCAACGTCGAGGATGGTATGGAAAAGTGGTCAAAGAAGGGCCTTTGGCAAGAAATCGGTGCCGGAACAAGCTCCCTCACTGCTCTGCGGTGTATATTTGAGACGGAAGGGAGAGAGGATGGAAATGGAAGAGAAGGAAGGAAAGGATTGCCAAGAGGCAGCTATCGATGTAATTTAGAGCAA
The DNA here is from genome assembly GCF_016432865.1 of Antechinus flavipes. Lineage (NCBI taxonomy): Eukaryota > Metazoa > Chordata > Mammalia > Dasyuromorphia > Dasyuridae > Antechinus > Antechinus flavipes. The sequence continues at coordinate 228,475,754 of NC_067403.1, forward strand.
ACCACTTGGGGAGGAAAACCACCAAGCAGCCTCAGGAGGCAGGAATGCATTTCAGCATCCTTCACAAATGGCGGAGTGGGTGTGAATATATAGTCTACCTGGATTTCCCCTTTATTGAAGAAACCAGATGTTCAGCCACCAGATAAAAGCTACCTATGTGTGTAGGGAAAAGCAAGGTTTCTACCAGCAAACTTTGCCACATCATAAATCAAAGTCTCTCGTACTCCATCTGTACACTTGCCTTGTCTGAGAAGGCACACACGCGTGCGCACACAGAGCCCTAATTCGGGCTATTCCAGGTACTGAACACAGACCCGAGGCTCGCTTTTAAAAACCATTTTTAATACCAGCTTTTTACTCTAATTCGCTTCCTTTGTGGTCCTGTGTGTTTTATTTTATGCATTCAAAACAGTCATTTCAAGATGTGGGCTATGAACTTAGCTAGAAGTCAGACGATGCTCTTGAGGGATTTCTTGGATACACATGTGCAAAGTACTATCACAATTTAAGGCCACAGATCTAGACAGCTGGGGTACCTATAAATCATCGGCTCTGGAGCCAAGAAGACATAACAGATTTAATTTGATTTCAAACATTGATTAGCTATGTAACTTGGGGCAAATCACTTAACTTTTCATTCATAAAATGGGGTATAATAATAATATCTACGCCATAGGGTTATTCATGCCCAATGAATGAGCCTATGTGTAAAGCACTTATAAACCTAAGTGCCATGGAAATGCTAGCTAATATTATCGTGATTCTCTTCTTGTCTGGAAGGTACCTCAGAGGCTAATCAGGTCCGGTCAGTAGGGGGTTAGGAAAAGTCCCCATCACAAAGGAAACGGTTTCCTCCATGAGGAAGGACTTCTTTAGTCTGGCCTCCTCACAAGTGTCTCTTTCCCTTGCTTCAAAAACCAGAACTGGAAAATCCCCAAACAGGCAGCTTCAGAATTCCACATAAAACAAGGCCTGCCTTTGTAGGGAGGTCGGTTCTGGCTAATCTGCCTATAGAGGAAGCCCGGAGAGCAGCAGATACTGTATCTGTGGCAACCAACTGGCTACAGAGCCTGATGTCTAAATAGAACCAGACCAATCCATACCAGAGAAGCCTTAATTACTACAGAATAAGAGTTCTGATTGAAACCATGAGAACGTGTGTGTGTGTGTGTGTGTGTGTGTGTGTGTGTGTGTGTGTGTGTATTGGGAGGAGGTTCCAATATTCTACTGAATAAATTTGCTGAGTGCAGCCTGAATGTTTGTTTTTTTAGTTAATGGAGGGGAAACGAAGTCTCGGGAGCTGTCTGCATTCACAGCCACCTTGGTAAGGAATCTGAAGCTTGACTTTCCTAGTTAAGAAATCCTCCTCCTCCTCCTGAAGCCCTGAGATGCTGAGACTTGGGGCTGCTTTGTAGACTTCAGGCCCTGAGCATTTAATGGTTTAGTGGAATCAATTAGATTGGTTTTCCTGTCCTTTGGGTTGCCACTTTCTTTTTGTCTCTTCAGTTTCTGCTACCCAAAGGAAATACTCCCCAAAATGGGGCATCATGGAGAGAAGTTCGAAGTCTTCTCTGAAGTCGCCTACGCCAAGTGATGTTTCAGGTGTGAACAGGCTGTGAACAGGATATGTCAATCCCTGCCCTAGAACAGAACCAGAAGCCAAGGCCCACTATCACCTGGGTGGAGCATTTACCATCTCTTCGTGTCCAGAGCTCCCTGCGGATACACAAAACCTCTACAAGATTGGGCACACCAGGTGGCAGATGCCTCAAATCCATTCCCAGTGGAGCAAACTGAGGCACAGATCAATTACAATGATTTGTTCAAATCCATCAGACACATGAGCCTATAATTTTTCTGTCCAGTTGTTTTTTCTTTCTTGTGGTTTTTCCTTTTGTTCTTTCACATGATGAATGTGGGAATATGTTTACTATGAGTTAGTATGATCTATATCAGATTGCCATCTTGGGGAGAGTAAAGGGAGAGAGAAAAATTAAAACAAAAATACAACATATAAATATTATAAACGTAAAACCAATACATTCATTTTAAAAAATGAAAAAAAAAAACCTAGAAATTTCTGTCCAATCTGCACACAACCAAACACTACTAAGGCAATCTAGAATTAGTGTAAGCTCCTTGAGAGCAGACACTGCCTGGCTTTAGCTTTGCAGTCCCAGAACTAATCATGATACCCAGAATGATGATATTTGAATTCTAGATGGAAAAAGACTAGAGAGGTCCTATCTTCAAATCTGAACTCATGTTTATGATGTGTTACTTTGGGAAGTCACTTATATTCCCTATGTCTGTTTCTTCTCTTATAAAATGCAGAGGGTAAGAGGGACTTCTTAAACTTTTTCTACTCATGACCACTTTTCACCCAAGTTACTTTTACACAACCACAGAATATAGGTATACAAATCAAACATTTACTAATAATAAACCCTAATTTCACAACTGGCACATTCAGTTGAGACCCCCAATGGGACTGCAAACCACAGTTTAAGAAACTAGGGGCTAGATGATTTTTCTGAGGTGACTTCCAGCCCTAAACCAATGATCCTAAAATGTCATAATCTTCAAGTCATTTAACTACTCTAGGCATGTTTTCTCATTGAGAAGAAGGAGTTGGACTTGTGAGGTCCCTTCCAGCTCTGGATCTCTGTTCCTAATACATATTTGGAAGACTGTAAATTTGACTTCCGCTTGATGCTCCAGGCAGAAGGAACTCAGAGGAGCCACTTGCTTAAAAAAGAAAATTCACTCCTAGTTTGCTGTCCAGAGTGGCCGATGATGATCTGGGGCTCATGCCCCACTGGAAGGCAAATGATGCAACCTAGATCACAGTCTTCTCTATAGCCATTTACTCTACCATAGAGTCATAGTCTAAGAGGCAGTGCCCATGTACCAACACATGTTTGCCATGAATATTTCATCAGTACCTACAAATGGAACCAGGAGTACAGCAAAAAAAAAAAAAAAAAACCTCCCAAAATAAAACAACAGTAGCTCTTCATTTGTATTTCCTCTAGTTCTTTAAACTGCTTATAAAGCTTGGATAATTTTGAAAAGACTATTGAATAATGAGGGAGAGAACCAGAGGAGGAAAAAGAGTTGTTTAGTAGATAAGAGTGAAGGTTTCAGTTAGGAAGACCCGTGTTCCAACATCACCTGGGAGGTGCTGCTTCAGCACCCCAATCCCAGAAGCCCTCCCTTTCTCAAGACAATTCTCTAGTCTGCAAAATGACAACTTGCAGGGTCATTTACACTAGCAGAGGGCATACTACTACTACTATACTACACCACCATCTAACATTTATAAAGTATTTACACTATGTCAAGTCTTATGCCAAATGCTTTACAATTATTTGACTTTATTTTCACAACACTGAGAGGGCAGGTGCTATTATCCCCATTTTACAGATGAGGAAACTGAGATAGTAAGGGCGAAGCGACTTGCCCCGAGTCACACAGCTAGTAAACATCTGAGACTCAGGTTCAGGACCACATCTGGCCACACATCTAGAAAGTGGTACAATCAGGCTCTGGATCTTCCCAGAAACAGTCTGACAGCTTTCGAGTTCATTTGGTGATTCTCCCTAAGCAGAGAGCCTTAGAGCCCGGTCCAATTTATCGCTGTGAGTGTTGGCAAGTTTATGACACAGTCCTCCAGTGCTAAAACAGATAAAACAGCAAGGTGATGCATGCCCAGAACAGAGTTAAGTCAACTAGAAATACCAAGATATGACGACTTTGGCTAACCGCATCCATTTTTCAGACAATTCGTGAAGGGAGTTCATGCCCTTCGGAATATTAAACATGCCCCCCTGTGGTCTTGTTCACACCACTGACTTGCTTGACAAGCTCTTTCTTCAGAGGAAACACAACAGGACAGTGCAAGATGAATTAGTCCCAATTCTGCTTTAGTCGGTTGAGATGGTTTTATTTTATTTCAGCACTGCCAAATAAATTTAAGAAGGGAAGGAGGGAAAGAGGGGATTTACTTTATCTCTTGCTGGCATGGGAACCAGATGTGCATTCTCTGCTGGGAGAGGGCCCATAAGGTGACTGGGTTCCAAAACCAGAGCAAAATCTTGTGGTTATCACTTCCTGAACAGAGCCATCTTCTCAAGCTAAACTACAGCAGAAAAGTCCATAAAATTCACTAGTTGGAGAGGTATGATTCTGTTGTTTTTTAACAGTAACTTTCTTTTAGGAAGCTGGACTTCTAGAAGATGCCCAAGAAATATCAGCACCGAGCTAGGAAGCTTTCTTCCTGATCATTCCAGATTGGCTTTATCTCCAAAAGTACCTTCTTCTCCCACTGCGAAGGTTAGACAAAATTAAGGCCCTTCACCCCTTTCCCCCTGGCTGCTTCCACACCTGTGGAAATGTACCTCCTTCAATTAAAGTGACAAGAAAAGCAGGGATGGGGCCAGAGACCCCTGAGAACATCAGGACCTAAAAAATAAGGGCAAAAAATGCTGAGAGCTAAGGCAAGAGACAGACAGGAAACCATAGCTCAAAGTGTTTCTCACCACATCAAATACCGAGCTCAGGTGTTAACTGTGTGAGCCTAGAATCTTCAGCAAAGCTCATTCTTTCTTGGGGGTGACCATCACAGAAAAATATATTCAGTTAGGGCTGGTGGGTCCCTGAGCTATTATGAGTTATACAAGAAGTTGTTCAAAGAATCAGAGACAGAGCAGGAAAGGAAAATGTTATTTTTAGTCCAAATCCATTTTCTATATTCGGAAACTGAGGGCAAGATGCGAGAAGTGACACAGACCAGATCACAGGCTTCAAAGTCATCTGAATTCAATTCTATCATTTTTCCAGATGAAGAAATTGGAGCCAAGTGAAAGTATATATGACTTTCTGAGTTCGGATCCCAAGTCCAATACTCTTAACCATTATACCATTCAGGACCAGTCCCATCCTTGAAGCAAGAACAATCTTGGAGGGTATATGGAGAGAACTTTGGTTTTGAAAAGACAAAAGTCAGTTGGGCACTTATCTGGATCCAGATCACAAGCTTTCAGACTTTTAGGTATTAATTTAATATACATCCCTGAATAGGGCGGGGCAATGCAAGGATGCGCCAGGATCTGGGTCTCTGAGTCACCTGGCTCCATCCTCAGGGGGCCATTCTGCTCTGCACTCACCCATGACACTCTGTCCTTGCTCTCTAGAAACTTAAGATTCTGTTTCTCTTCTTCCTAGGGCAATCTCAGAAATAGAGAGATCATCTTTCCAGTCCTCATGCCTTTTCCAAAGGAGAAAATGTTTAGAAAGTTTAAGGAGCTTGCCCAGGATCTGACCTCAGGGCCTGGCTGCAGATCTAGTGCCCTTTCTTGCCTAGGAAGGTAAGTCTGGTCCTGGATCCAAGGATCCTTCAGAATCCTGTTTTTGGGGTCCAAGGTTCCAGCTCTATAGAAAATGCTAAATCTAATGCGAAGCTTTGGTGACACTGCCAGGCCACTGGGGGAGGATCCAGAATATTAGTAAATCGCTTGGCCCTGTTGCTGAGCTCTGAGGTTTGGCTTCCCAGGGCTCCTGTGGGGCGGACTGCTGACTGTCCCAGTGGAGTTCCCTATCAGTTTCCAGCCAGGCTGCTGCTTCAAAAATCATCCACCTCTGCCAGGCCCAGCCAGGGCTGTGGGAAAATCTGCTGGAACCCAGGAGATCTGGCTTCTAATTCCATCTCTGCTATTTAAATACTGGCTGGGGGAGCATGGGACAGTAATATCGGATGACCTCTCAAGGTTCTTCCCATCCTAAGCTTCTCTCCAAAATCTAGAATCTTAATGTAAAATGCCTGGTAGTCAATCAGTTAATCAATAAGCATTTATTAAGTACCATTTCAATGCTAGACCTCATGCTAGGGGCTGGCAGACACAAAGGCAAAGACAGCCCCTCCCTTCTTTCAAGGAACCTACATCCCTTTGGCGAAGACCACCCATATACACAGACAAGTACAAGGTGGGCAATAATAATTAAGAGGGATGGAGAAGCAGGAAAAGCCGTGTACAGGACGTAGCACTGGAGTTGAGTTTTGAAGGGAACTCATGATTCTAAACATGAGGGTGAGGAGGGGTACATTCCCGGCATGGAGAACAAGGGGTACAAAAGCTGGAATATATACTGGACACAGAGAATGGCCAATCAGAACACGGAATCCCAGAATGGGGATATTGGGCAGTAAGCCTGGAAAGGCTTTAAATGGAAATGGAAGAAGCTGATTTATATCCTAGAGGCAAGAGGGAGCTACAGAAGCATTCTGAGCAGGATAGGGTTGTGGTCTTGTTGAGTTGGCTTTAGGGACACAGGGGCTAAAAGAAGTCAGTGATCCAATCAATTCTGTTGTTCAATCCTTTGATCCTTTATGACCTCTTTGTTTTTGTTTTTGTTTTTGTTTTTGCAAAGATACTGGAGAGATTTGATATTTCCTTCTCTAGTTCATTTTACAGGTGAGGAAACTGAGGCAAACAGTGGTCAAGTGACATTCTCAGGGTCACACGACTAATATGTATCTGAGGCCAGACTGGCACTCACTCAGGTCTTCCCAATTCCAGATCCCACACTCTAACCACTGCTCCACCAATTTGTTTAAACTGTACCTTTAATATCTAAGCGTCATGCTCAAATTTTAAAATGTCACTTGGATATAGAGCAGCAAGCTCTTCTGCCCAATCCATAAATAATGTATAAGTAATGAATAGGGATTAAATAGAACCATAATGGAGAAGGTCCTATTGATGGCTAAATCTATTGAATGATGAGTCAGCTGAAACTGGAAGAAAAAAGCATTAGTAAGAGGAAACTTACCCACTAGGCTTTCCCACATCCAAAACTAAACTCATCACTCTTATTTCTCTCTAATTTTTCTATTTCTGGGGAAGGCACATTTTTTTTTTTAATCACTCAGATTCACACCTAAGAATCTTCCTTTTGATTCATTCATTTACTGGCATTACCTCAGTCAATTGAGGACCTGGGGAAAGCCCTTAGCTTAAAAAGGTCAAAGTCACCCATTGTATCCAGGGCCAGAATCTCCATTCACTGTGATCTGTATCTGGCCACTAGACTTGGACAGCCCTGGAAGGGAAAGTGAGATAGCAGGTCCTCCCTCACTTATATCCAATTCACTTGCATCCCCCTCCCTAATATCATGGTCCCCCTCAAGAACAAAGGACAAACAATTACACTTCCCCAGATCCAACCAGTTACCGAGTTTCATCAAATGCTTTCTCACCATTTCACAGCCATCTCCCACCATTCCCTTCTCTCCATCCACATGAGCTGCTAGGCTCAGGTCTCTACTGCCTTCCACTTAGAATACTGCAATAATTTCCTCAAGTGATCTTATATCAAATAATCTATCTAATTCATCTTTCAGCAGACTACTGGGGACAGGAATTGATTTTAATTATTTTGGTCTTTGCATCCCCAGGGTGCAGCAAACTTGTAGACATAGATGGGTGGGTGGGTACTAAAGGAATAACTGTGGTTTTGACTTGGATGTCCCCAGCTGTATCCAGCCCCCCCAATCAGTCTACACTGCAAGGATTTCTGGCTGTTGCTTACTTCCCCATCAGTTCCTCTAGGGCAGCTGGGTGGTATGATAGATAAAGAGTCTGGGGTCTGAAATCAGGAAGATTCATCTCCCCCCATCTGAATCTCTCCAGCATAACAGCAGGCCCAGAGCAGATGCCCAATCACTGCTCGTGCGTTCCATGATGCAGTGACCAGCAGTTGTAACCGTCCGTACGGAACGGTCTTCCTTCATCCCAGACCCTCAGTGAGCAATTACAGATGTGATCAGTCAGCTGGAACCCAGCCAGAGCGAACAGAGCTATAATTGACTGCCCAGGAAGGAAGAAGGGGCTTGGGTATCCACAGCTGGCCCCGACTCCTGCCAATTTCTACCCACTCCTACAAGGCGCTGGCGTGCGGCTTACACTTGTTGACCACACCCGGCCTCAAGGGATGCAGCCCAAGAGGGCCCTTATCTACATTAACTGAGATATGGGGGAAACCATCTGTTTTTGGTGGAACCCTGAGTTTCACTGAAACAAGATCAGAGTTTTTCAACAAGACTAAGTGAAATGAAAACAAATGAAGTCCCAAAATCCCCCACCTACTCAGCAGAGCACTCAGAGAGAGAAACTATAGAGATTACAGGTTTCTAACCTGGGCATAAAAATATCTACCTGGTTCCTCAGTCCTTTGCTTCAAACAGCCCTCTATTCTCTCTGGCCCCTTCCATTTGTATTCAGGAAGGCAACATGCATTTATTAAGTGCTTATTGTGTACTACAAGTAAAAGCCTCAGAGAAATTACAGTCTTATATAAAATAAAAGGGGAGCAGGAAGGAAAAGGCACCTGTCCAGGGACTTAGTGGCAAAGTCCAGGGACACAAGCACAGCTGGGAGAAGGAGGTGCATCAGGTTTGACCAAAGTGGACCCTTTCCCAAAATGGTTTTCTCCTCAATGGGAGGAGACCAACTTAGTGGAGAGATGGATCAAGGAGAAAAGGCCCCAGTGATATCAAATTATTAGGGATCCCCTCACCTTTTGGCTAAGTTAGGTTTCTTCATCTATTGTTTCAGATTAGCACCTAGGCTTAATCTGTGTAAGGGTCACGGGACGTCTTGGTAAAGTGCCCGCTTTATTTTAGTTTAATTCAACAGACATCAGTCCAATCTAATTCTAGTTAAGCTACAGGTGGAGTACTCTGTTTGGTTCTGAGCTCTATAGTTTAAGGAGGATATTGATACAATGGGGAACCTTAAAAGGAAGGCAAGCAGTAGGGTGAATGAAGGGCCTTGAGTCCATGACACGTGAAGAAGATTCCCAGATTTAAATTGGAAGAAGAAAAGACTCAAGGGGAGACAAGATTGTTGTGTTCAAGTAATCTGATGTGCTCTCAAGTGTAAGAGAAGCAAATCTGAACCAGGAGCAAGGGGTGGAAGTTAGGGATGTGTTTGGGCTCAACATGAAGGCCTCCTACCAAAGCGAAAGGGTCCTCTGCTCCTTGGAGGCCTGCAAACAGAGCTGGACATCATTCCTCTTCTCCAATTTGGTGATTATGCCCAAGTCAATGTAACTATGCCTTCCAGGGGAATGCGAATCCAGCATTTCAGCAGGACTCCTGCAAGCTTAAGGACTCAACCAGATAATTCTCTCCTCACTGACCTATTTCAAGCCCTTCCTCCCAGGCTGGCGCCTCACTCCTTGAGCTCCTGCCTTCTATCTTAGGAATATCCTCGTCAGCTCATGGAACTCGAGCTCAATCAGTAAACTGAGATGATGAACACACTTACTATCCTGAGCTTGGGGAATGGCCAATTCCCACTCCCTTCTCTCTCCTGAGGTTACCAGCAGTCTACCCATTGCAACTGCCCTCAGAGAATGGTTTTCCAGAATCTTTTCATGACCATTTTGCTGCACCAAAATCTTTTAAATGTATATTGTGTCATATATGATTCCTCCTCAGAGGCAAGGACCATTGAAGAAAAAAAATAAGCTTAGTCTATCACACAATGTAAAAGTAGAGAGAAAATAAATATATTTGAAAGACACATATTTACAAATAATCATAAAGGAGGAAAAGATGGAACTGGATGCTTCAAAATACATCACTGACTAAAGTTGCAAGTTGTACCCTACTCTTTTTTTTTTTTTTTAATAGCAAACATTTATCTTTGATAGGGACTTGGGATTTCATTAGAGTAGGAAACTTTCAGTGAGAAAACTGTCTTCCAAGACAGATATTTTGTGATTTATAGTTTTAGAGAATTGCCCAGAACTTGGGAGTTAAAATGACCTGTCCAGGTCATAAGGCCAGTGTGCATTAGCGGCTGACCTTGAACCCAAATCTTGTCGACTCAGAGGACAGCCACTCAGCTTTGGGTGGTGTGGTTCAGCTTGACTAGAATGCATCGTGTCTTCTTAAACTGTAAGTCTCAACATCATATTGTAATGCCAGAGAAACTGAGCAACATAGATTAGAGAACAATTTAATAGTTTATTAAATGGAGAGATTTACTGGGATCAAATGGATCCATGGTTTGGTCCCAGGGCTGAATGAGATTATTGTCTCAAAGAATGCTGCCCTGAATGTTGGATAACAAGATTCTTTTATAGGGTAACAAGAACAATGACATAATGGGGGAGGTACTTGCATGAGGAGGACCTAATAGGGGGAGGCACTTAGGATGACATAATGGGAGGTACTGGAGAGGCTCCTGATATTCTAATAATGTCTAAAATGGATAAAAACCTTTATCCCATTAAACACTAAGAGGGAATAAGTATAACTTATGGTCTAAGATATAAGACCTTTATCCTTTCAAACATTAAGGGGGAATGGTTATAAGCCGAGGCAGAGTAACTAAATAGGACAATTAGGGAAACTGGGTCAGGACATTAAAAGAACTGTGGCACAACAATATGGACCTCAAAACTGAATGTGGAGACCTAGAAATTATGATTTATCATCAGTCAATATTTGATTTGTACACCTATTTACCTATATATACCTGGGGTCATGTGAAAATTTCTCGGACAAAAAAGGATCATGAGTGAAAAAAGTCTAAAAAATCCTGGTCTAGATGGATCCAAACTAGCCCATGTTTCATCCTAGTCTCCTTCTTGTTATTTGTCTTCTAGCCACAGTTTGGCTAGGAGATCCAGTTTTCTAGACTGGGCCAGTGAAGCAACAGACCATAGCCTGTCCCCTGCCACCTTTTGTCAAAGGCTCAATTGCTCTGATTACCCTAAATGTGTTGGTTCTGACTCCCATTTTCATTTGTATATCCAGCATAGTGCCTTACATATGGTAAGTGCTTAAGACATGTTTTTTTTTTTTTTCCCCTTCCTTTCTTTCATTCATTCATTTCAACTCTCCCAGCTGCTTTTCTTCAACAATCTAGTTAGAAAATAGACAATGAGTGGCTATTCTCAGCAGCCCAAAGCTGCTCTTTCCTTTTTCTAAGTCTTCAGTAAAATGTTCTTTTAAGCAGAATTGGATAGACATAAATGGCCTGGGACTCCTCAGAAATATATTTTGTACAAGATCTATGGTAAATGCAGGGAAAACCAGAATCTAATCAGAGAAATCACATGACCAACTATGCTAGGCAAGGTAGTTCAGTGGAAAAGGAAAAGGAAAGACTCTAGTAAAGTGGGCTAGGAGATCCATCTTTGAAGGCTGGGCTAGGGAATCAACTGATCCATGGACAGTACACTACCCATTCTGCTCTGTTCTAACTCATCCTTTCTTCTCCTGCTCTCCCCTCACTGGGTCATAGAAAGATGGTCCTCTGCTCCTAGCTTCTTCCAACTGAAAATGGGATTTTCCCTAAGAACACTCAAAATGAGATTAAGCCTAGAAATTTTCCATTGATTAATTTAACACTGAATTTCAGAAAGACCCATATTCACAGGAGGGGCAAAGAGGAACAAATCTAATTTTTTGGTTGACAAGGGAGATAAAAGCAATGAGTCTTCCTACCCTAGTTACTCCATTGTCATGTAATTAATTAGGCAGGGAAAAAAGATAATCAAATCATGCCTCCCTTCCAAAGTCAATTTTGTTCACTTGAGACTTAGGAAGGAGGAGGATTGAAGGCTTTTTTTTCATCATTTCTCCAGGAATCTGCCTGATCTCCCTCAAGAAGAGGAGGAGGAGTGGCCCAGGCCTCCCACAAGTTCCTCCCACAGGGCCCTGCCTATCTGGACCTGCCATGCAGATTCTAGCAGGTAAAAGCCCAGAGAGATAAAATCACAGAATGACCTATTTGGAAGCTGTGAGTTACCTTCTCCCTCAAATCAATTTAACTAGCATAGAGGAGCTGGGGACAGGGAGAAGGAGCAGATTGGTGACTTTACTCTATCCCTGTTGGTCAACATCTTCTCACCAACTTAAGAGCCTTAAAGAATTATCTAAAGCCCTAGAGAATGACCGGTCCCATCTTATACAGTTACTCTATGTCAGAGACAGGATTTGAATCCAGCTTTAGACAGACTCTCTATCCATTAAATCAACTGCCTTTGGAATAAAGCCAAATAACAGCAGCCCTTGCCTTCAAGGTTCTTGCGTTCTCCTAGAGAGTACACACACCCATTGGCTGAAACCTTGGAATCATATGGCGTCCGCACTGGCTCACAGAATCAGATTTAGAGCTGGAACAGACTTTGGAGGTCAACTGTGGCTTGTCTAGGCAACCAGCCTGGAGCACATCTGGCTGGGGTGGGGGAAGGAGAGGCTCCCAGACTTTCCATTCATAACTCGACTGGCAGTGAATAATAGCTCAGAAAAAGTGATGAATCACCAGGTACCAATTTGGAAAACTGATATGTGAGGGGAACGGGAACCTTCAGAGAGGTGGTGAGCTCTCCAAAGTCACACAGCTAGTGACAAAGCTAGAATCTGAATCCACACCTCCTTCACTGTCTACAACTGATCATCAGGATGAAATTAAGCAGCAGATCTAGGAAGACAACGATGGACAGTTTGGGAATATATGCCCTGGGTCATCAAGGGTTAGGAAAGCACCTACCCCCAAGGGAGTTTCTTTTGTATAGGGAGAGGAAAGGGAAGAGAGAGTCACTGGTTTCATTTCTGATTCAGTCAGGCTGGGTCCCTGCATTTATGTGTATGTCATTATTCAAAGTTTTCGTATAAATGTTTTCTCACTTTTGTCCCTCAGGTTAATTTTTTTCTTCTTCCTATTGAAGGAGAAAAGTCTGAAAACTATACTGCCCTTTCTGAGGAGAAAAAAAAAAAAAAAAAGAATATGCTACTGATTTCCTGGTGCTGGAATCAAGAAGACCTGAGTTCTTACTAGGCAAGTCACTTTTGCCTCGATTTCCTCATCTGGAAAATGACAAGCCACAAATCCCAAATTGGATTACACAGAGTTGGATATGATTTGGACATGTCAAAAAGCCTTTGCTTTAAGCAGACCTCTGTAGTTTGTATCTGTTGTAGATAGTGGCCAGTTGGTCTCTTGGGTCGGCCTCCTCATGATTTTTTTGTATCCCTGGCTCCTTGAGCATTCTAAAATGTCTCACTGTTTCTGTCTAGCACCACATACCATGTGAAACATTCAGAAACATGGGCTAAATCCCCAGGATCGAGCAACCCAACAGCATTAAGAGTCCACTGGTTCGACCTCTTGTAGAAAGAGACCCGAGACCAGCCAGAATCCAGGATAACCATTTTCCATGAGATCCTGGTACTGTCCAGGTCACAAACAAGCATGTTATGCTGTGAGCGAATCAGATCAAGAAGCAGATAACAAATGTCCACTTCCCGAGTTCAAATCTGGCCTCAGAGATTTAGTAGCTGTGTGACTCTGAGCAAATCACTTACTTAACCCTGCTCTTTGCCTCAATTTCCTCATCTGTAAAATGAGGTGCAAACCACGCCAGTATCCTCACCAAGAAAACTACAGATGGAATGATGACAGAATAACAGCATGGATTCAATCAGGGAGTTGTTTTGGTATCTTTCTCAGTGCTTCACATAATTCTGGCCATAGAACAGCTCAATAAATGTTTTATGATTTGTCTATTCAGATCTAATCAAATCTAGATATTTCCAGGAATCATGGTACAGAGAAAAGAGTAATGAATTTAGAATTTTTTAAAAAGTTTTAGAAAAAAATTTAAAAAGTCTGAGTTCAAATCTCATCTCTGCCACTTACTATCTATGGGAGTTTGGACAAGTTACTTGACTTTGCAGGATCTCAGTTTCCTTATCTGTCAAGAGGGTGGGTGGGAGGGAAAGGTTTCTGAGGTTTTTTTTAGAAAGCTCTCAATCTATGCCCCTGAACCTGGTCTGTTCCATTTCTGAAAGAGAAAGCAGATTGGCCACCGAGACTGCAAAAAAGACACTCCCTGGCCTGAAAATGTGTAGCATGTCATGGCACTGTCAACACTTTCTATTTTCAGCTGCAGTGGGTTAAAAAACAATAAGTAAAACACTTTGGGATGTTCAGATGGTGGGTCACCCAACTTCAAGCTAGTGCTTTATTTATATGTCAGAATGGCACTAAGTCCAAGAGAGATTCGCAAAAGGGAGACATGTCAGTGTTATTTTAAATGCCATTAAGACAGAAGAAATGCGCCCATTTCTAGAATCCATTTGGAGTCATTTTTTTCTAGAGAGGAAAAGGCAAAAAGAAAATCCCTGTTAAAGGACAATAAATACGACAAATAATAATTATGCTAATAGTTATGATGGAGAGACTCTCCTGGGCTTTCTGCATCCATTAGAGAGCTTTTAGAAACTTCAAATCACTCCCCAAAGGTTCAAGTTATATCTGCTCAAAGACATGACTAGCTTCTGCAGAAGTGGTACTAAAAGTGTGTTTTATTTTGCATCCATCTCCTCCCGTTTCCCTTGGGGATCCCACAGAGGTTGCCATCATTCAAAGCACCGTGTTCGTTCCGCTGCCCCTTTGTGAATGCAAAGCTTGGGAGACAAGCCCATGCCCCAGGTTCTCACAGTTGTTTCCAATCGACAAGAGATACACAAACAGAAGGTTGACCCATCCCAAAAGATGGTTGGATGCAAATGTGGCCAGGTGGAAGCCAGCTCCTGAATGGGTTCTTTTAAGAGAGCTCATCCCGGCATCTAAAACTCGCTTATCTTTCATTCATATTCCACAGAATTGTCGGTCGTTGCCAATTCTCTTCCCTCTTGGCTCTGTGGCAGCGGTTCCCCTCCCACTAATGAATTCATGTCACACATTCTATAACGGACAAGAGCAAGGGGAGGTATTGAGACAGACTCAGCCTTCACAATGGGCACCCCAACCCAGCCAAGAATGGAGACGGAGTGGGGGTGGGGAGGTCAATAGGTCCGAGCGGTCCAACCCCCTCGCTCAAGCTATCATTCCTTTTAACGCATTAGCGCACTCCTGGAGAAATCCATCAAGGCAATCGTGGAAAATTAAGTGAATAGAGATCTGTTTGGGGAGGGGGGTTGGTACACTGAAATATTTTCCAAGGTATGAAAAGTCCCTTTCTGAACGTTTTTTGGAGACATCTGCAAAAGCACAAGTAAGGGTCCCTTTGTGATTTTTCAATTTGATTTAACAACTTCTTAGATGGGATGAAAATGTGCTTCCTTATAAATGAGGATTTTTAGTTACTGGGCTTGGCTGTGGAGATTTCCAAGAAAGCAGGAGATGAGGATCACCGGCCATAGCAGCAGCCCCCTCCTGTTTTTTCCATCGGCACATCCTACGTCAGCATCGAGGGCTGGGTTTTCCAAAGAGCCTGTTTCCATTGGGAAGCGGCCGAGAAAAGCAGGGAAGAGAGATTCTGTCCAGTTCCTTCAGCAAGGTATTGCCTATTGTGTGTCTTCTCCCCAACCCTTCCATCTCCCCTCAACTTCAGGATTATTTTTGAACAACTTTGGAGGAGGAGGAAGAGTACCCTCTCTGTTAAGATGAATAAAAGGATCGCTTGCAGTTATTCAAACAGCGTTTAATGTGGAAAAACTTTAAAACTAGCCCTATAAAATATAAGGAGTCTTAAAAAAAAAAGCCCAACCAAGTTTCACTTTGCAGCTTGTGTTCATGAGAATAGATAGACTGTTCTCTCTCACTCTCCTTTTAACTGCAACTCTCCTACTAGCTGTGTGTATTTTGGACCCTTTCCCATCCTACCATGATTTCCTGTCTGAGTCTGGGTCCCATGGCAACTGTAGAAATTTGGAAAGCAGGCCTAGCGAGGGGTGGTAGGCCAAGAGACTGGTGCCAACTGGGATCATCTTCCATAACAAACATATTATCTATCGTCCTTGGCTCTATCCAAGGAGTTCAACACCCCCCCTCCCTACCCCCAGCTAAGCAAAAATCAATGTTCTCTTATAAATGGTTTTCTCAATATCCTTTCTCCCTTTCTACCAACAAACTCATTCAGATCATTCAAAGGAGTAAAAAACCCTATGTTTAAATTTGCATTATTAGGGGATGGCGCTGCTGAGCAGTAATCAAGAAATTAAACAGATTTAACTGATGGATGGTCTGCTGGAATTAACTTGTGAACCATAGTAAATCTTCATTCATTGATGAGTTGGGTAGATGTCATCCTTAAACCATGGTGCGGTTATTATTAGTAGTATTAACAGATGGTATTTATATAGTGCCTACTATACACCAGCCACTGTCCTAAGTGCTTTATAAATATTTCATGTTACACTCACCACCAATCCAGATATTATTATCTCCATTTTGCAGTTAAGGAAAACAAAGGAGGAGGAAGCTGAGGGTCACATAGTTCCTAAGGGTCTGAGGCTGGATTTGAATTCCCGACTCCAGATCTGGTGCTCTATCCATTGCACCACCTACCTGCCTCTTAATCAACAAGCATTTATTAAGAGTCTTGAATTCTGGGAATTGTGCTAGGAGATGGGGAGCCAAAGACAAAAAAGGAACTGTTGCTGCCTTCGAGATTATATTCTATTGGGGGACACAGCACATACACATGTAAGTTAATGCAAGGATTTACATGGTGACTCCAACAACTTGAGATTAGGGAAAACTTATTAGAACTACCAAAAAGCAAAACGAGCCTCCTTGAAAGGCCATGACATTGGACAATCCTTTGTTGGTTTGATTGTACCGGGCAATCCTTTTGCATATTTGGATTTGACTAGACTGCTGCTAAGATCATTTCCAACTCTCCAATCCTGTGCTGCTGTCATTTCTTTGGGGACACTAATAATTGGGGGAGATCAGGGAAAGCTTCGTGTAGGAAGTTGTGCTTGGTTTGAGCTTTGAAGGTGCCAGAGTTAGAGCCATCAAGTCCAACCCCGTCATTTTACAGATGAAGAAACGTTAGTCCAATTTTAGTAAATGACCTGCCACAGTCACACAAATATTAGGTGTCAGGGGTAGGATTTGAACCTCAAATCCTTGACTCCAGAATCAGCATCCTTGCCATTGCTCTCCAAGGTCCTCTGGCATAGCTATCATAATGGTGTCAACAGGCCCCAGTCACCTCAGGGAACATGAACAATTTATCTAGAAAATTTCTGAAGTGAGTTGTTTTAGTATCTGGAATCTCCTTTCACTACCTCAAGGCTGGGGATCAAGGTTGGGTATCCCCAGTCCCAGGTGCCTAGTACTCTCATTACATTATATGAGGGTATATTAATCTCCTGCTCTCTGGGATGGAACTGACAAATTCATTCATATCAACTCATTGAGGATGGATAATACTTCCTGTTTCATTCTTGTCTTTTTTTTAGGGATGAAGAACAAAGTTTTAAATGAAACGAACAGATCTCTAATTGTAGAGTTCCGGGCAACAATCTGCTAAAGGTTCATTTTGGACAAGAACCCTTTCGGTACTTCTGGCATCCCACCATTTAAGCATCAGCCCCCTATATCAAAAATCCTGCTTCTCATGGGATTAAGACAGTTCTTTGATTTCATCAGTGTGGGAGACTCTTTCCACAGGAGAAATTCCTTCTGGCCCTGATAGCTTAGGAGACTTGTCCACGGTCCCAGAGCCAGGATGTGTCAAAGACAAATTCAGGACTTTCTGACACTAAGACACTCTATCATGTTGTCTCTTGACACTCCTGATGAGGGACAAATGGAGAGAGATGAAAGCATGAGAGGCCATGTCCCTTTGTAAGGTAGGGGACCAAGTATTTCATTTTCTCAGAAAAATGGGGACCCAAAGCTAGAGACCAGCAATAAAGGCCACAGTTTCTGGCCATGGCTGTTTCAGCTCTGCAACTTATCTAGCTACATCATTAGGAGAATCAATTCATTCCCCTGGACCTTGATTTCTTCATCTGTAAAAAACCGAAGGAGGTTGGATTTCATCATTCCAAGATCTCTTCTATTTCAGGATCATGGGATCTAAGATGATATTAACAGCTACAATCAAAATCTTTCTCTTACCTAGAGCAAATCCAGTATTTAAAGTGAGCCATTTGAGGTAGCTAGCATCAGACTTTGCACTTGACTTGAGAAGGAAAAATAAAAGGACAATGCTTTTGGGCCATGATCTACCGGAAACCCACATAGTAGCAGAGAAACAAGATGACCTGAGATAACGAGCGATCCATGTTCTCTGCACACTCGGCTCACCATAAATAGAATCTCAGGGAGTCTGGTGCTTCCCAAAAAGGAGGATTTTCTTGTTTCTATCTTTTAATGATCATACGATTTGTCAAAACTCGGCAAGAGAACTCTTAAGACACTTTGAGATAGCAAAGCTTCAAAGAATTGGCTTTGTCTAATTAGCTCAGCCCTCCACACAGGGTGCTCAGAGAGAAGGAACAGGCAGGAGTTGCAGGTTTGGGGCTCACTCTGACTGCCTGTGCTCAAGAGATGGGATTACTTGGAGTCACCTCCCACTGGTCTCATTATGGCTAGGGCAGCTCTCGGTGGCTCTCCATCCCACCCAGTTTGACTCCAGCCAAGTCCCGCCGTGGTACGTGACCCTGCCCTCTAGATCCAGTTCTAGAATAGACCCCTGGGATGCATGGAATGCTCAAGAAAGACTAGTGCCCTTGGTGTGAGGGTTTGCCCAGCCCTTTTCAGGGCTGCCCATCCACCTTTGGTGGCTCCCTTCTCTCTCCGTTGGTTGTAGCACATGTAGTGACCACACTGCGGTAGACTGTCACGGCAGGTTGAGGGTAACCAGTGGACCTCAGACTGATTAGTGAGTTAGCACCAGGTAAGTAAAGACTGGGTTAGGTGGGTGAGAATGTTCCAATGGCCACAAAGGCAGCTGGAGCTGAGGGCTTGGTTCAACACTGATGATGCCCCAGGGCATCCAGTGAATTCTGGGCCATTGCCAGTCACCTTGACTTTTGTCCTGCCACTGGACCTTGATGACTCAGAAAGACAGACCGAGGTTGATAACTCCATACAATTAATTCTACCTCACTTAAATTCAACTCATGCAAAATATCACCCCATGATGTCATTTGTTCTCTTTGAAAATGGAGGACAAACAACAACAAAAACAGACCTTTGAGCATCCACCACAGTCCTCAAGAATCTGCCACAGTTTCTCTTTTATGTACATCTGCCAGATCCCTGGGGGGAGCGGTTGAGGGAGGTGGGGGAGTTGGGCTGCAGCCAGAGCATTTGTAAGCTCCTAAAGGGTGGTCTTCTAAGAACAGTCGGCAGACATCTGGGGGTACGGAACAGTCCATCAAATGAAGCCCACAGGTAGCCTATCTTGTGGCCTGGATGTAGGGGGTAGGGGGTGCCAAAGCTTAGGGTACAAGTCCAAGTGGTCACAGGCTCACTCCTGGCTACTTGGCACCAAATCCTCCACAAGACCTTCTGATCTAACCCTCCTCCCCTTCTCTTCATTTCTTACATGCTCAGGCTAAATGACACAGTGAAAAGGATGCTGGGACTGGAATAAGACCTCAGATCCAGCCTTAGACACTTACTGGCTGTGTGATTCTGGGCAAATCACTTTACCTCTGTCTGCCTCAATTTCTTCAACTGTAAAATAGAATAATAACAGTGCGTTCCTCCTAGGATTGTAGTGAGGATGATAATTACAGAGAACCTGGCACTTAATAAATGCTCATTCCCTCCCATACCCTTACAACTCCAATTGTAGCTTGAAATTAGGAGAGCTGGGTAATCAAGGATGGAATGGGTCAAAGGGCATTGAGTAATCTTAGATTAGGATGAAGAATTCAAATTCTTCCTCAGACACTTATTAGCTGTGTGAAATTGAGTAAGTCGCTTAGCCTCAATTTCACCTGTAAAATGGGAATAATAACAGCATCTATTTTATCTAAGGATTCCAGGGTTTGCAAGCCTTAGTGAAGGCTGAAAGCAAACTTAAGGAAGATAAGAAGAAAGGGGAACTCAAACAAAAATTCTGGTCAAAGAAGATCACAGCTGACACAGGTTAGACTCCTCCTCCAGTGGAAGCTTCTCTCTATCCCCCATCTATGGTCAGAATTAATGAGATCTGAATAATCAAGAAAGATATGGATTAAAAGATACAGTCCTCAGGGGCAGGGACAAGAGGGTTTATCCACCCCCAAAGCCCCAAGAACCAGAGGCCTTTGGATTTTTCCAGCTTTTTTCCTCTCCCTCTATCCTTACCCAGCTGCTCCCTCCATCCTTCCTTGATTCCCTCGTCCCAGTCAGTAAAAGACGAGAGCGTCTACTTTCAGGCACGGGCAAAGTATACTGTGATTTCAACTCTAGCTGAATCCAGGCAGCTTCCCAAGCTGTCTTTCCCATGCCTTCAGATGGGCAGGTCTTGTGCATTCAAAATAACCACAATCCATACACACCCCAAGCCACTAGCCCACTCCTCCTTGACAGATGGAAAAACAGAGACTTTGCTTTCAGTAAATGAAAAAAAAAAAAAATGACTTGTTTAGACAAGGGATCAGTCCAACAGCCTTTCCTCCCTTTCTCCATAATATGCTTATTGGGAAGGGATTCCCAGACTCCACTGGCTTTCACCAGCCTTTATCTCTACAACTGACCCTCAGAGGAGAGCGCTGATTTAGAGAGTTCATGGATAAAGCCACTGAAAGACTTAGTTACTGAACTGAGGTCATCTTTTTACAGAAGAGGCAATTCAGGGCCAGTAAGGCAGAGAAACCATATAAATAACTGGAAAAAGCAGTGAGTGTAGAGATTGAAGACCTGAATTCAAATTCTGCCTCTACTACCACCTGTCTAATCTTAACCATATCACTCAGCCTCAAAGTCCCCTAATTTCCCACTTTGGCAAATAAATAAGGGGCTAGAAGACTTCAGGTATCCCTTCTAGTTCAAGATACCTGATCCTAAATAGGATCAAAAACTTCTCTCAAGAGCATATGGTTAATAAATGGTAGATCTAGGAAGGATTTGTGTCCTAAGCCTCAGTCTTCCTCCTGCCCTGCCTAACCTGCCTAATCCCACCATCCTAAATGTGGCTTTCCCATAGATCTCCCTGTTCCATATGAAGGGAGAACTAAGACTCCCCAGATCATTCCCTCACGCCTCTCTCTGTAGGTACAAGTGGACCTCTCCACAAAGGCTCCCAATGTACCCAAAAAGCACCATGACCACACTTCCTTCCCTTTTCTTTGCTTTACGGTAAGATAAGATCCCTCCCTGCAAAGACTGGGTGGCTCCCAACCACTCCCACGCTTCTTCCTTAAACCATCTACAGGAGGAAATGGAGGGAGGGAGGGCTTTGCAGGGTCACCAGCCTCATTTTCTCCCCCAGAACCATCTGGGTCCAGTGGCCAGCTGGAGATCATGCTGGGATCTTTAAAAGGCAGAGCCATGTTCATTCAGAAATGTCCCCAGGAGTGACTCCATCCCATCTAGACACAAGCAAGTGGATAAAACATAGGGTCTGGAGATCGAGTTCAAATGTAGGTTCAGATAATTACATGCTGGGTAATCTTGGACAAATCATTTGACACCTCTCTGTATGTCTCAGTTTTCTCAACTATAAAATGGAGATCATAATAGTATCTACTTCCCAGGGTGGTTGACAGGATCAAATGAGGTTAATATTTGCAAAGTGGTTAAAATAGTATGGCACATAGCAGGCATTTAATGATAAATGTTTGTACCTTTCTTCCCCCTTCCTGACAATTATGTGAACAATTAATGGATTTCACCAGTAGGATTGTGGAAGATTGAGACTTCTTTATACATAAATCCAACATCATGTGTATCTGGATGAGGGCAATTGGATGGTAGTGTTATAAGATTATCAATATCTATAAATATTAATATTTAGATGTATAATCTATATTAATATCTCTATATAATAATATCTATATTGATAATCCTCATATTAGAGGATAAATTCCCCCAAACTGGCCCCTTGCATCCACTGTTTCCCTGGATGGTATCACAATGTAAACTTGGCAAAAAAAGAAAGCTGGCTGATGCTTGAGGTTTGGGGTGTTGATACTGGCAATAAGTTTTGGAGTCTTGGGAAAGTATGGGGGAGAATCATTATATCAACAGTAGAAAACTCCTTGTAAGGCCGTACAAAACTTCAAAAAACCCTAAAACAAAACCAACCCAAAACCTAAATCTTTCTCAAGGTTTCCTTCTTCTAACATGGGTCCATATGTAGGTTTCTTCAAAAACTCCTGTAAAGGAAGAGTTAACTCTGTTTATCTGGTTGTTGAACAATGAAATACAAAGGAATTAGTCCTGTGGCTCAGCCTCCGAGTTCCATCCCAAATAGAAGCTGAGGTTTAGCATCCTAATGGCTTTGGAGTTAGAATCACTGTCTCTCTGGATAAGTGATTTCTCTTAAATGGGTCTCAGTTTCCTAATCTGTAAAATGAGGGAAGGTTGGGCAATAATAGCCTCTAAGATCCTCTCATGCCTCCAATCTATGATCCTGATTTTGCTAGGTTTTAAAGTTGGTCCCAAGGAGCCAGGTTGGGGTGCAATACTGTTTAACCCCCTCAAGCAAGACCAGAACAAAATGAGACGGTCCACCTAAAAGCTAAAAGTAATGGATTACTCGGTCAACTGGCATTTAGTAAGCACCTATTCTGTGCCAGGCACTGTCCTAACCATTTAGGGAGCCATAAGAGAACTCCAGGGGGGTCATCCACAGGAAAATGAAAAGTAAGCTCTGGGAAAATGTCAGAATGGACCCGAGAGGCTCTTTGCACCTTCAATAATACAAAAGTCCTAGAATCCATCAGGAAAATGAAATGCAGTAGCAATGACTGGGAAGCCTCTCTTGTCTCCTTCAGGGACCAGGCTGACAGAGGAAGGGAAAGATCTCCGGGGCTGATGGCTAATTCTGAAGTTTTGGTTAGTTCTTCCAAGTGGTTAGTCACAATGCAGTCAAGCCACCTGCTTCCATTAAACATAGCTACCGAATCAAGACAATTTAGAAGAGAAGCATGATGTCCTGGGATGAGACCCCTGGTTAAAGTTGGAGAAAATCAGACCCATAGAAAGGGATGTCCTCAACTGTCACTTAATATCATGAAGCTGAACTGGAAGGAACTTACCAAATTATCTTGGTCTAAACCTTTCATTTTTTACAGATAAGGAATCTGAGGACCACCAGAAGGAAGTGATTTGCCAAGGTGGCAACAGGATTCAAAATGTAGGACTTTCTACTCTCCATTCCTCATCCTTTCCACTGTGATACACTATTTTACAAAGTGTGATTCACGTGCAGAATGAATTGGGAACCTTAGATAGACTGATGGTCTTGGAATCATCTGAGTTCAAAGCCAGCCTAAAACACTTGCTAGTGTCAGTGATTCTGGGTAAATCACTTAAGTTCCCTCAACTATAAAAGGGAGATTAATAATAGCACCTACCTCTCACATAGTATTTGTGAGGAACAAGTGAAATAATATTTGTAAAGTGGTTCACACAGTGCCTGACACATAGTAGGTACTATATAATTGTTAGTTATTATTGGGCAGCTGGTGGCAAAGTGGATAGAGTACCAAGCTAGAGTCAGGAACACCCAAGTGCAAATCTTTCCTAAGGTACTTCCTCACTCGGTGATTCTGGGCAAGTCATTTCACCCTGTTTCCCTCAATTTCCTCATCTGTAAAATGAGCTGGAGAAGGAAATGGCAGATTCACTTCAGTATATTTGCCAAGAAAATCCCAAATGGACTCATGAGGAGTTCAACACAATTGAAAACAACTAAAAATTATTTTTATTTTTATTATTATTATTTATTAGTAATAGTAGCAGCAGCTGCTGCTTCTATGAACTTGAAGATTTTGAGATACCCTGAGAATGGTGGAGTCTCCATAAATTTGGTCCTTCCATAAATGACCTTTTTCCCGCTGCGGTTCTGCTACCACTGGGATATAATCACTGACATCTTGCTGAGAAACGAAACAGCAAAAAGACCTGAATTGTCCAAATTCCACAGAGTTGGAATCTGAGCATGATGATGAGCAAACTCTACTGGAAGAGGGAAGGAGCCAAATCCCCAACGAAGACTCTTCTTTTCCCCAAAATCTTCACCCATAAATGGTGTGTGCCTCTCTTCCCCCCCAAAAAAAAGTATAGAAAAGTTGGAATCAGTGCAAAATGGGTGCTAGGGCTCTCTCTGGGCTCACTTCTGTGCACACAGTAGGCGGGAAAGGGTAAACAAGGAAAGGCCTGGAGCCCTCACAGGGACCATAAATCAGGAGGAGGTCTCAAGGAGCTAAACACTTCCAAAATTTCTTCCTCTTGCTCTATTTTAAGCAACTCACACACAGATTTCATTTGAGGTTGCTGGGTTATGTTTTTTTTTTTTTAAATTCACAGTAACAGAACAGAAATAAAAGCATTTAGCAGGTTGGATCTTTTTACACCAGTAGGTACAAATCCCATCACCACGGTCCCCAGGCCTACCTTCACAAGGTACAGTCTTCCCAGTAATTATTCTAGGATAACCTAAATAGTCCCAGTACTTCAGAAATGCAAAAGGGAGTTTTGGGTCTCTGTCAGATTTTCTTTTGGCCACAGAAATCAACCCATTCCTGTGCTCCATAAATAACAAAATATGCTTCTTCCCCACCCAGGTCACTCCTGGGAGAGGACAGGAAAGGAAAGGAAAGGAGGGAGCTGAAGGATCCAAATTCCCAGTTCTGTTTCTGGCCTCTTTTTCTGAGTGTGACCTTTCAGCTCAGGGTTCCAGGCCCAGCTCTGATACAAAAGGGCTGGACTCCCAGGCAGAGTCTTTAAGACTGAATTGCTAAGGGGTGATGATTTGTATGGATAGAGGGAGTTTTCTTACTGGGACTTTCCTATGAAGGAAGGGAAGAGAACAGGAATTTAGGGCTTTTTATGTGATAGGTACTGTGCTTCCCAACTCCTGGGGAGATGCTATTATGGGTTCCATTTTACAGAGGATGAAACTGAGGCACATAGTGACTTGCCCAAAATGATGGGATAAAATGAGATAATAAAGTGTCTGGTAAACCTCAGAGTGCTATATAAACGCTAGGTATTATTATGATTGCTCATTTTCCCTCCCCTTTTAAAAAGCCTACAGTGCCAATTACAACAAACAACATTTAAAAATATCTTGCTGGACCAAACATTTCGGCCTTCTCAATTCCTCTGTCACACAGGTTTTTAAAAAGGGTGTAGCACATTTGATTATTTTTTCTAATCCTTCTCCTACTATAAATACCCATGTCTGGCTAAGCAGGCCATTTTATAAAGCTGGCTTGCAAATTTCAGCCATAGGAGATCACCCCTGGACACGATCACCCCACGATGATGAGTTTTAAAACTTGGAGTCCAGAATCCAGGGCTCAGCTCTTGGACTGGTAGAATTAAGGCACGGTCTTATATATGATAACGATAATCACAGATAATCTGGACCCGATCACCCCACAACGATGAATTTTTAAAACTTGGAGTCAAGAGCTTTAGCCCTTGTACTGGGAGAATCAGAGAGGACACAGATTTATGGATGATAACGATAATCACAGATAATCTCAATACAAAAGAGCCTCATCTCAGCACTATTGCATGATCACCTCTTCAGGGAGGACCCAAATCCCGTCCCAGATGGACTTTTTCCAAGGCTAAGCTCAAATTTTCACTCGGGCACTTACCAGCAGTGTGATTCTGGGCAAATCACTTAACCCTTCACCTGTAAAATGGGAATAACAGCAGCTCCCTTCCAGGGTTGCTGTGAGAATCATTTGTAAAGTGCTTTACAAATCTTAAAATGCCATATAAAAGTTAGCTGTTGTTATTGTTAGTGAAAATAGTAACATTTTTATATCCCAGCATCAAAAGTGGTTTTTCCACACTTTCAGGCATAGTTCTAATTTTAAGGGAAATTCTATACATCATGTGGAGGGGGATCTATTATTTGCCATTTGGGGCTAAATCCCCCATATAGTTCCAAGCTTAGTTTCCCTTTGGTTAATATTCCCAACATGTGGCCTAATTCCTTTCTCTCTATCAACTTCAATTCACTTTTCAAAAGGAAAACAGTAAACTGAACCCCCAGTGGATTTACTAGAAAATAACTTTGTAAAATCTAACAGTAACACTTGACAACACATACTTACAGCAGAACTCTTTCATGGTGCCATGTTACAGAAAAAAGAAACATATCAAGTTTTTATGGCATATTATGCTTCCAGGGACACGGCAACCCATGGTCTACCTAAATCTCTGTGATCACAGGATTGTTGTTGTTTTTTTTTTTTAAATCATATTTGACATTTTAAGTTTAAAAATTTTTTAAATCAAATCTCCGTCAGGAAAGAAAAAAACCATGTATAAAGTGCCTACTATGTGCAAAGCACTCTGCTAAATACTTTACAATTATTATTACATCCTGGGGATGTCCTAACCCCAAATGGAGAATTGAAAGTATCGTTAAGCTTTTATGAAATCTTCCAAACGATTTCTTTTAAAAAAATGATCAAGATTTAAGAAATATATATCACATTTCCCCAGTGACTGTTCTTTCTCACTCCAAGATCCTCCTTTTCAACACAATTAGGTTCGACTTAGCATTCATTACTAAAATTCACACTGCATATTTCCAATGGAAACCATGGTTGGAACCAACTGCCATATTTGACATGATTATAACGTCCAATAGTGTGAAAATGAATGCATGTAATCACTCCAAGAGGCTCATTTATTCTCACTAATAGGGACCTAGTTCCTTCTGTACCTATCCTTTGTCCTGGTCTGGGCCAAGAGACAGGAGGCCAGAATCCCCTTGGGCTTCCAACTCATCATCTGTCCATGGTCAATGCACGCTTTCAGCACAGCTTCCTTTCCTATTAACATTGTCTTTGTGGAAACTGTTGCCCTGATTTGCCTTCTTTTTCCAATCTCTAAAGGGGCTAACTCAATTTTTTGAAATTACACTTAACAACAAACAAAAACATTCATTTCCAAGGAAAGCTTTTATTCCACCCTAAGTGCTTTGCTGCTATCCACTCTCCTACTCTGAGAGTCCCGTTTTGTACAGAGTTGCAAAAGCACACACAACCAGCTGCAGTTTACTTCTGTTTGAACGTCAGAAGATTCTTTTGGCATCCAGAATGCTTTGCTGTAAAAATATTACTTTGGGGGTCCCCAAAGAAACGCGCACTAAAAATGCTGACTTCAATTGGAAAGGTAAGTTCATTAGAGAACCCTCTCTGGCGCCCCTTTCTCTCTCTCATCCCTAACCTCTTTCCCCACATGTTTGGACAGCCAAGATGGTCTTCTGTCATTTGTATTGTCAAGACCAGCAGCTGGTTACAGTTTCAAGGTCAAGACTGCGATGGGTAATAGGAGGTCTGGAGCTGGGGTTCAGGATGGGACGGGGAGAGCATTCTAGTCTGAATTACAAAATGCAATTTGGAAAAATCTCAGCCTACACTCTGGCAAGACCGCAAACATCTGGATAAAAGATGTGGGCAGGGTTTCCACTTTGTGGCTTTATCTCCCACTACTTCCCTAGGCAAGCAGACCTTCTGCTCCCACTCTTTGTAAATCCCCCCTCATCGCTTTGCTTTCTCCCATTCATGGCTCATGCCTTTCCTTATGTTGTTCCTTCCACCCGAATACACTTCCTTGCCCATCTTGACCTGTCTAGATCCTATCTGCTCTTCCTCCTCCAAAAAGCACACTTTGATTTCTCCCACAGTACTTTGTACAATTTTATTTTATTCATCTCTTATACCTCCCTCCATGATGGTGTCTTAATGTTTCTTTTATAAAAGTATGTTTTTGATGGGCTCTATCTCAACATTCCTACTGGATTATAAGAGCCTTGAACATATAGGGAGGGGCTACGTGTCAAGCGAAGGTCTCAAGGAAGCAGCAAAAAGAACATCCTGAAGTTGAAGGTACGATACCGGGTTCAAATTCCCACTCTGACACTAGCCGAGTCTTTGGGCAAACCCCTTAGCTTTTTAGTCTCAGTTTTTCCATTGATAAATTGGAAATAAACCTGGCACTGCCTACCTGATACATAATAAATGTATGCCCTTAATAAATGTTTATCGACTAATTGACAGGTAAAGCAGTTGTGAGGGAAAAATTTGAATGGTTATAATGAACAGTAATCTACAGTACATTGCACATAGTAGGTGCTCAATTTTTTGAATGGGTGATGGAATGAATACCCAACTCGGCCCAGCTCAGGATCCTGAATCCTCTTGGTAACATATTTCTAGATAGATCCCTCAGCCTCCCTTTAGGCAACCTTGAAAGTCACAGCATCAAAATTGTTTAGGCTTATTTAAAAATAATCAAAAACAAAAAACAAAAAACCCAACAACACAAAACATGTTTCTATGACAGGCTGAGCAAACACCAAACACCTGCTACCACTTGGGGCTGCAACAAGATGGATCAGATATCCAGGGCCAACTCCCTCCCCTGGGCCGAAGCCCGAGAGTTCGAATCCATCATGACTGCATCCTAACCGGCAAAAAGAGATACAGCAGAAGTCAGAGCCATTCCGCTCCCACCCGCCTCCTTTTTCCTGGCAATGAGTCTCCTCCAGAAAGCCACAGAGCAGCAGCGGAGCCTGTTTTTTCCATCACCCCCCTCTCTAATTCTGTGATCCCCCGAGCTGCCCCTCTGCACACGGGCTCCTCATTCTCTGGGCACCAGGTTTCCAGCACGAATCATTCTTGTCCATTCCTCCGTGCATTCAGATGACAATTGCTGTCAACTCCCATTGAGTTCCAGTGTAACCCTGTCAGCACCCAAAGGAGAAAAGTCAAAGGCCCGAGAAATGACATCATTTAGCCGAGATCCCATAGGTGGTGAGTTATAGAGCTGGGATGGGACCCCAGGCCTTGCAACTCCAAAGGCACCGAGTGCTCCTTCCCCAAAGGCACCACGGGGACGCTCATTTTAAGTTTCTTCTGACAACTTTCACAGCTGAAAGGGATTTTTAGAAACCAGATGGTCCCAACCCCTCAATTTCTAGATGAAAAGACCGAAGTCTAAGGAGGCTCATCGATTAATCCAAAGCTCTAAAGTATCCAAGGTGGGATTTGAACCCAGCCTTTTTGTGACATCACGCTACCTTCCTGAGGGTAGGGGGAGGTTTGTATAGGGAGGCAGGTGCTCCCCAAAAAGATGATGACTCCATTTGTACCACGGAGTCCCTTTTCCCCATCTAGCCGATTCATCGTTAATTAGGATGTAGACGGCAACACATCTGACCGAATTTCTGCTCCGTTTGTCTTATTGATCACTCTGACAGCTGATGCTTCTGAATGGACAAGCAAATTCCCTCCCCCACTCTTAGGAGTAATGATAGAAGCTTATTAAAATCAATGGCACCCCAATGAGTTTGGCTGAGAATGC
Organism: Antechinus flavipes; assembly: GCF_016432865.1. Lineage (NCBI taxonomy): Eukaryota > Metazoa > Chordata > Mammalia > Dasyuromorphia > Dasyuridae > Antechinus > Antechinus flavipes. The sequence continues at coordinate 228,505,075 of NC_067403.1, forward strand.
TCGAAAACTGGGACTAAATTAGGAATACCCATCGGAAGCTAATTCCTCCATTCTCTCGACAGCAACCATCTGCTTTACCTGGGGAATAATGCCGTTCTTGCCTACACCCAGGAATTTCACTGACACAAGAACCACAATGAAGAGCATTCACAACATTTGGCTGGGTAAAGAACAGAAGGTAAGGTTAGAAGTCAAGAGCCCAGTGATGTAAGGTCAAACATTAGTCTCTCTGGACCTTTGGAAAATGGGAACAATAGAGATGGAGACTGGATTTTGATTTCACTGGTACAGGGGACTGCCAGAGAAGGAAATTGTCTCTGACGATGGGGCGGCCAGATGGTGCAATGGGCCTGAAGTCAAGAGGATCCGAGTTCAAATCCGACCTCAAACACAAGCCTTGCTACCTGTGTGTGAACAAGTCACTTAACCCCAACTGATACACACACCCCCAAAAAACAAAAACAAACCCAATAACATCAAAAAAATAAAAAAAACCTGGACCTACAATTTACAGTCTTAGAGAATGTGCACTGAGAACAGGGATACATAATCACTATATATGTGTCAGAATTGGGACTCGAACTCAGATCTCCTATACCATATTGCCTCTTTAATAAGGAAAAATGCTTGTGAGAGTAAACAAGAGTTGTCCATGTGTCTGGGGGAGATTAAAAGCACCTGCCAAATAAGCATAGAACTTGGTCCACCAGAGTAAGAGTTGGGAGAGCTGGGTTTCCTGCTGGGTCACTAATAACAGCCCACATCTATGTAGGGACTTTAAGGTTTTACAAAATGTGACATTGGTAAAGTCATTTCCCCCGTTTCCTGATCTGGGAAATGAGGGAGATGGATGTGATGAACTTGTAGAGTCCCATCCAGCTCCAATAGTCTATGATTCCATGAAATACGATCTTTGATTATTATTGCAAAAGCCTGGAAACTGAAGTCAAAGATATCACTTAGTGTCCTGGATAAGAACAAACACAACAGGGTCAGGTAGGGACAAACCCTCATGTTCTGCTCTGAAATGGCCCTGGTTTAGGTCAGAATATTAAATCTTGTTGATCTATCCTGGGAAAGCTGGGCAGTGATTGCCTTGCTTCATTTCTTAAACACACAAAATAAAAGGGGGGGGGGGAGAGAAGAGGATATGCATCCTATTTTAAAAAAAACCAAACAGCTGTCCGATAAGAGTTTGGGAACCTGCACCCTCCTTTGGATAAGGAATGCAAAAGAAAAAAGAGAGAAGGCTAGCATTTCTGAGGGCAGTACCACTGCCTTTTTCACCCTCCAAGTGACTCACCTGTTAGGTATATCAGACATCTGCCTTGAAGCCCTTTCTATTATTATTTACCATCTCGCTGAGAATCCTGACAGTACCCTCTTTCAACAGAAGTTCATAGTTCAAATCAACTTAATCATTTATTTGGATAAGATGCTAGATGAAAAGCTGGAAAAAACCTCAGAGATTATCTATTCCAATCTTCTGATTTGACAGAAATTGAGTCAAAACTGTGATCTTTTTTTCCAGATTACAAAATGTGACATGGGCAAAATCATTTCCTCTGTTTCTAGATCTGGGAAATGAGGGAGAAGGATGTGATGAGACCCACGGAGGGAAAATAATTTCACCAAGATCACACTCAACAGAGCCAAGATTCAAACGGAGGAACCCAGTGCCTTCCTACTCTATCGTACTGATGTGCTGCTCGGCCCTGGTGCTAGATACCGGTTACAGCAAGAAAAATAAAACGGTTCCTGCCCTCAAACAGCTTGCAGGATCTCAGATCATTAGAGTCCCTTGTTTTTAGACACACAGAAACAAGTTGCCAAATGTTTGCTTAAAAATAATGATAATAATGATAAACATAGTACAATTAATAAGACTGCTGGAGCCCGCGGATCTGGATTCTAATGATTACTAGGTCTGTGACTTGAGACAAATGATTTGATTTCCCTCTGCCTCAGTGTCCTTATTTGCAAAATCATAAGACTGACCATGATAGTTCCCTCTCTAGGAGCCTGTGAAGGTTTTAAAGCACTACGTAGGCCTCCTCATTGGAGGCTCACAACCACCTTGTGAAGGAAATCTTTATATAGCTTACTCTCCAATACAATGACCTTCCTGTTCTTCACACAGGACACTCCATCTCCCAACTCAAAACATTTTCCCTGGCTGTACCCCACACAGGGAAAGTCCTCCCTTCCTCAGCTCTGCCTTCTGGTTTCCCCTTCAAGCCCCAGCTAAAATTCTATCTTCTGCAAAAAGATTTCTCTAATTCTTCTGAATCTTATTCCCCCCCCCCCCCCAACATCTCCAGTTTATCCTGTATCTATCTTGTCTATTCATAGTTGTTTGGAGGTTGTCCTCCTTGAGGGCAGGGGACTGTTTTTTGCTTTTCTTTGCATCTTCATTGCTTAGCACAATGACTAGCACATAGTAGATAAACTTAATAAATGCTTGTTGACTTAAAAATAGCTCCTGCTGACCTCATTTTACAGCATCTTTGACATCCTCCACCCGGGATAGAGATATCCAAACACTTCAAGACAGACCTTTTTCCAAGGTCTCAGCACTCACTGGGTCTGGCACACAGAAGTTGCTTAATAAAATGCTTGTTAAATGGGCTCTTTGGCCTTCCATATCTATCTCTGACTTGACCTGTACTTTATGCATGCATTGGCAGGAGGTAAAACAAATGAGCCACTTCGGCCAAGTTACTTCCTTAATGGACCTCTCAGCTCAGCCATCAGGAAAATGGGGGGAGGGGACCTGTAAGGTCCCTTTTTCAGCTCCAGCCTTGATTTTAAGGTATTTATTCTATTTTATCATTAAAAAAATACACTCATTTCCTTTATTATTCCTGTAATTTGCTTCCCTGACAGTCATATGTTCAAGTATAAAGAATCAAGGTTTTTGTTTTCCACATCCCTTCTTTCCTAGTCTCCTCGGTTCAGTCAAATAGTCTGAGAAAAGACAAAACCAACTGAATTTCTCCCCTCAACTCATCTAGGTTCTGAGACGGATCCAAACAGCCAAGGGCTGCTCAATTAGCACTTTCTCCGGCAGTCGATTGCCTCAGTGGGAGTCCATGCCCTCTAAAAATCCCTCAAGTTAACCCCACAGTCTGGGGAAGGTTTTCTTCCCTGCCATCACACACAGCAAGTATTTTCTCTTCTGTACTTGAACTAAGATGTTCAGACTTGCCCCAGCCAGCTTCTTTTAAAGAGCAAGCAATTCAGAAAAACCTGGACTGGGAGGACGTGTGAAGAGTTCTTCCTAAAGGTGGTTCTTCAACAGAATGTAAACTTCTGGAGGACCAGACTGTTTCATTTTGTTTCTGTGTTCTCAGGATCTAGTAAAGGGTCGTATGCTCAGAACTGGAAGGGATTTTGGAGACCGTCCCATGTGAAAAGAGCATTTTGGATAGGGGGAAACCGGGATCCCGAGAAGGTAAGATTGGCACAAATGGTGGAATCAGGATTCTCTGTTTATAAAGAAGGATTTCTACACTACCATACTGTCTTGGATACAGTGCTCGACAAATAGTAGCTGTTGAATAAACAACAGAAATATCTATTTCAACGTTAACTATGGACACTGTTACTGTATCTTTAAGAACCCATTGGAAGAACCCATTGGATAAAGCAATTTGTGCTGCCTCAGCCATGGGGCCTGACAAAGTATTCAATAAATGCTTGCTGAATTGAATTTATATACTTTGTAGGGGAGAAAATTTCCACTCCAAACCTATCATTTAGTCCTAAGGTCCAAAAGCTAAAAGGGTTTCCTCGGTCTCTACAGAAGGCCAGGGAAGATCGAGACCAGAAATTCAGAACTAATGT